>NC_053391.1:387772917-388372917 GCF_905171765.1 Bufo bufo
AGTACAGATTTGGTTAAATAGAGATGTGAGGCCTGTTTTTTTTTGCGCTGTGTGACAGGTATAGGTTTAATCACAGAATCAGATTTCTATCAGCACGCTAGCGTGTGTCTTAGGTTTTTCTGAATGACACTATCACTAGCTTCAATGTAAGATATTCTTTTTGGGATAGATTTCAAGTAGGCCTCAAATACCAGAAACTAGTTATTTTGAGAATGGCAAATTTGGGAATGGTTTTTCAACCCAGAAAAAAAAGTGTGCTTTTACGGTCACTACAAATAACTTGACCAGCTAAAACAGTACAGATTTGGTTAAATAGAGATGTGAGGCCTGTTTTTTTTTGCGCTGTGTGACAGGTATAGGTTTAATCACAGAATCAGATTTCTATCAGCACGCTAGCGTGTGTCTTAGGTTTTTCTGAATGACACTATCACTAGCTTCAATGTAAGATATTCTTTTTGGGATAGATTTCAAGTAGGCCTCAAATACCAGAAACTAGTTATTTTGAGAATGGCAAATTTGGGAATGGTTTTTCAACCCAGAAAAAAAAGTGTGCTTTTACGGTCACTACAAATAACTTGACCAGCTAAAACAGTACAGATTTGGTTAAATAGAGATGTGAGGCCTGTTTTTTTTTGCGCTGTGTGACAGGTATAGGTTTAATCACAGAATCAGATTTCTATCAGCACGCTAGCGTGTGTCTTAGGTTTTTCTGAATGACACTATCACTAGCTTCAATGTAAGATATTCTTTTTGGGATAGATTTCAAGTAGGCCTCAAATACCAGAAACTAGTTATTTTGAGAATGGCAAATTTGGGAATGGTTTTTCAACCCAGAAAAAAAAGTGTGCTTTTACGGTCACTACAAATAACTTGACCAGCTAAAACAGTACAGATTTGGTTAAATAGAGATGTGAGGCCTGTTTTTTTTTGCGCTGTGTGACAGGTATAGGTTTAATCACAGAATCAGATTTCTATCAGCACGCTAGCGTGTGTCTTAGGTTTTTCTGAATGACACTATCACTAGCTTCAATGTAAGATATTCTTTTTGGGATAGATTTCAAGTAGGCCTCAAATACCAGAAACTAGTTATTTTGAGAATGGCAAATTTGGGAATGGTTTTTCAACCCAGAAAAAAAAGTGTGCTTTTACGGTCACTACAAATAACTTGACCAGCTAAAACAGTACAGATTTGGTTAAATAGAGATGTGAGGCCTGTTTTTTTTTGCGCTGTGTGACAGGTATAGGTTTAATCACAGAATCAGACTTCTATCAGCACGCTAGCGTGTGTCTTAGGTTTTTCTGAATGACACTATCACTAGCTTCAATGTAAGATATTCTTTTTGGGATAGATTTCAAGTAGGCCTCAAATACCAGAAACTAGTTATTTTGAGAATGGCAAATTTGGGAATGGTTTTTCAACCCAGAAAAAAAAGTGTGCTTTTACGGTCACTACAAATAACTTGACCAGCTAAAACAGTACAGATTTGGTTAAATAGAGATGTGAGGCCTGTTTTTTTTTGCGCTGTGTGACAGGTATAGGTTTAATCACAGAATCAGATTTCTATCAGCACGCTAGCGTGTGTCTTAGGTTTTTCTGAATGACACTATCACTAGCTTCAATGTAAGATATTCTTTTTGGGATAGATTTCAAGTAGGCCTCAAATACCAGAAACTAGTTATTTTGAGAATGGCAAATTTGGGAATGGTTTTTCAACCCAGAAAAAAAAGTGTGCTTTTACGGTCACTACAAATAACTTGACCAGCTAAAACAGTACAGATTTGGTTAAATAGAGATGTGAGGCCTGTTTTTTTTTGCGCTGTGTGACAGGTATAGGTTTAATCACAGAATCAGATTTCTATCAGCACGCTAGCGTGTGTCTTAGGTTTTTCTGAATGACACTATCACTAGCTTCAATGTAAGATATTCTTTTTGGGATAGATTTCAAGTAGGCCTCAAATACCAGAAACTAGTTATTTTGAGAATGGCAAATTTGGGAATGGTTTTTCAACCCAGAAAAAAAAGTGTGCTTTTACGGTCACTACAAATAACTTGACCAGCTAAAACAGTACAGATTTGGTTAAATAGAGATGTGAGGCCTGTTTTTTTTTGCGCTGTGTGACAGGTATAGGTTTAATCACAGAATCAGATTTCTATCAGCACGCTAGCGTGTGTCTTAGGTTTTTCTGAATGACACTATCACTAGCTTCAATGTAAGATATTCTTTTTGGGATAGATTTCAAGTAGGCCTCAAATACCAGAAACTAGTTATTTTGAGAATGGCAAATTTGGGAATGGTTTTTCAACCCAGAAAAAAAAGTGTGCTTTTACGGTCACTACAAATAACTTGACCAGCTAAAACAGTACAGATTTGGTTAAATAGAGATGTGAGGCCTGTTTTTTTTTTGCGCTGTGTGACAGGTATAGGTTTAATCACAGAATCAGATTTCTATCAGCACGCTAGCGTGTGTCTTAGGTTTTTCTGAATGACACTATCACTAGCTTCAATGTAAGATATTCTTTTTGGGATAGATTTCAAGTAGGCCTCAAATACCAGAAACTAGTTATTTTGAGAATGGCAAATTTGGGAATGGTTTTTCAACCCAGAAAAAAAAGTGTGCTTTTACGGTCACTACAAATAACTTGACCAGCTAAAACAGTACAGATTTGGTTAAATAGAGATGTGAGGCCTGTTTTTTTTTGCGCTGTGTGACAGGTATAGGTTTAATCACAGAATCAGATTTCTATCAGCACGCTAGCGTGTGTCTTAGGTTTTTCTGAATGACACTATCACTAGCTTCAATGTAAGATATTCTTTTTGGGATAGATTTCAAGTAGGCCTCAAATACCAGAAACTAGTTATTTTGAGAATGGCAAATTTGGGAATGGTTTTTCAACCCAGAAAAAAAAGTGTGCTTTTACGGTCACTACAAATAACTTGACCAGCTAAAACAGTACAGATTTGGTTAAATAGAGATGTGAGGCCTGTTTTTTTTTTGCGCTGTGTGACAGGTATAGGTTTAATCACAGAATCAGATTTCTATCAGCACGCTAGCGTGTGTCTTAGGTTTTTCTGAATGACACTATCACTAGCTTCAATGTAAGATATTCTTTTTGGGATAGATTTCAAGTAGGCCTCAAATACCAGAAACTAGTTATTTTGAGAATGGCAAATTTGGGAATGGTTTTTCAACCCAGAAAAAAAAGTGTGCTTTTACGGTCACTACAAATAACTTGACCAGCTAAAACAGTACAGATTTGGTTAAATAGAGATGTGAGGCCTGTTTTTTTTTGCGCTGTGTGACAGGTATAGGTTTAATCACAGAATCAGATTTCTATCAGCACGCTAGCGTGTGTCTTAGGTTTTTCTGAATGACACTATCACTAGCTTCAATGTAAGATATTCTTTTTGGGATAGATTTCAAGTAGGCCTCAAATACCAGAAACTAGTTATTTTGAGAATGGCAAATTTGGGAATGGTTTTTCAACCCAGAAAAAAAAGTGTGCTTTTACGGTCACTACAAATAACTTGACCAGCTAAAACAGTACAGATTTGGTTAAATAGAGATGTGAGGCCTGTTTTTTTTTTGCGCTGTGTGACAGGTATAGGTTTAATCACAGAATCAGATTTCTATCAGCACGCTAGCGTGTGTCTTAGGTTTTTCTGAATGACACTATCACTAGCTTCAATGTAAGATATTCTTTTTGGGATAGATTTCAAGTAGGCCTCAAATACCAGAAACTAGTTATTTTGAGAATGGCAAATTTGGGAATGGTTTTTCAACCCAGAAAAAAAAGTGTGCTTTTACGGTCACTACAAATAACTTGACCAGCTAAAACAGTACAGATTTGGTTAAATAGAGATGTGAGGCCTGTTTTTTTTTTGCGCTGTGTGACAGGTATAGGTTTAATCACAGAATCAGATTTCTATCAGCACGCTAGCGTGTGTCTTAGGTTTTTCTGAATGACACTATCACTAGCTTCAATGTAAGATATTCTTTTTGGGATAGATTTCAAGTAGGCCTCAAATACCAGAAACTAGTTATTTTGAGAATGGCAAATTTGGGAATGGTTTTTCAACCCAGAAAAAAAAGTGTGCTTTTACGGTCACTACAAATAACTTGACCAGCTAAAACAGTACAGATTTGGTTAAATAGAGATGTGAGGCCTGTTTTTTTTTGCGCTGTGTGACAGGTATAGGTTTAATCACAGAATCAGATTTCTATCAGCACGCTAGCGTGTGTCTTAGGTTTTTCTGAATGACACTATCACTAGCTTCAATGTAAGATATTCTTTTTGGGATAGATTTCAAGTAGGCCTCAAATACCAGAAACTAGTTATTTTGAGAATGGCAAATTTGGGAATGGTTTTTCAACCCAGAAAAAAAAGTGTGCTTTTACGGTCACTACAAATAACTTGACCAGCTAAAACAGTACAGATTTGGTTAAATAGAGATGTGAGGCCTGTTTTTTTTTGCGCTGTGTGACAGGTATAGGTTTAATCACAGAATCAGATTTCTATCAGCACGCTAGCGTGTGTCTTAGGTTTTTCTGAATGACACTATCACTAGCTTCAATGTAAGATATTCTTTTTGGGATAGATTTCAAGTAGGCCTCAAATACCAGAAACTAGTTATTTTGAGAATGGCAAATTTGGGAATGGTTTTTCAACCCAGAAAAAAAAGTGTGCTTTTACGGTCACTACAAATAACTTGACCAGCTAAAACAGTACAGATTTGGTTAAATAGAGATGTGAGGCCTGTTTTTTTTTGCGCTGTGTGACAGGTATAGGTTTAATCACAGAATCAGATTTCTATCAGCACGCTAGCGTGTGTCTTAGGTTTTTCTGAATGACACTATCACTAGCTTCAATGTAAGATATTCTTTTTGGGATAGATTTCAAGTAGGCCTCAAATACCAGAAACTAGTTATTTTGAGAATGGCAAATTTGGGAATGGTTTTTCAACCCAGAAAAAAAAGTGTGCTTTTACGGTCACTACAAATAACTTGACCAGCTAAAACAGTACAGATTTGGTTAAATAGAGATGTGAGGCCTGTTTTTTTTTGCGCTGTGTGACAGGTATAGGTTTAATCACAGAATCAGATTTCTATCAGCACGCTAGCGTGTGTCTTAGGTTTTTCTGAATGACACTATCACTAGCTTCAATGTAAGATATTCTTTTTGGGATAGATTTCAAGTAGGCCTCAAATACCAGAAACTAGTTATTTTGAGAATGGCAAATTTGGGAATGGTTTTTCAACCCAGAAAAAAAAGTGTGCTTTTACGGTCACTACAAATAACTTGACCAGCTAAAACAGTACAGATTTGGTTAAATAGAGATGTGAGGCCTGTTTTTTTTTGCGCTGTGTGACAGGTATAGGTTTAATCACAGAATCAGATTTCTATCAGCACGCTAGCGTGTGTCTTAGGTTTTTCTGAATGACACTATCACTAGCTTCAATGTAAGATATTCTTTTTGGGATAGATTTCAAGTAGGCCTCAAATACCAGAAACTAGTTATTTTGAGAATGGCAAATTTGGGAATGGTTTTTCAACCCAGAAAAAAAAGTGTGCTTTTACGGTCACTACAAATAACTTGACCAGCTAAAACAGTACAGATTTGGTTAAATAGAGATGTGAGGCCTGTTTTTTTTTGCGCTGTGTGACAGGTATAGGTTTAATCACAGAATCAGATTTCTATCAGCACGCTAGCGTGTGTCTTAGGTTTTTCTGAATGACACTATCACTAGCTTCAATGTAAGATATTCTTTTTGGGATAGATTTCAAGTAGGCCTCAAATACCAGAAACTAGTTATTTTGAGAATGGCAAATTTGGGAATGGTTTTTCAACCCAAAAAAAAAAGTGTGCTTTTACGGTCACTACAAATAACTTGACCAGCTAAAACAGTACAGATTTGGTTAAATAGAGATGTGAGGCCTGTTTTTTTTTTGCGCTGTGTGACAGGTATAGGTTTAATCACAGAATCAGATTTCTATCAGCACGCTAGCGTGTGTCTTAGGTTTTTCTGAATGACACTATCACTAGCTTCAATGTAAGATATTCTTTTTGGATAGATTTCAAGTAGGCCTCAAATACCAGAAACTAGTTATTTTGAGAATGGCAAATTTGGGAATGGTTTTTCAACCCAGAAAAAAAAGTGTGCTTTTACGGTCACTACAAATAACTTGACCAGCTAAAACAGTACAGATTTGGTTAAATAGAGATGTGAGGCCTGTTTTTTTTTGCGCTGTGTGACAGGTATAGGTTTAATCACAGAATCAGATTTCTATCAGCACGCTAGCGTGTGTCTTAGGTTTTTCTGAATGACACTATCACTAGCTTCAATGTAAGATATTCTTTTTGGGATAGATTTCAAGTAGGCCTCAAATACCAGAAACTAGTTATTTTGAGAATGGCAAATTTGGGAATGGTTTTTCAACCCAGAAAAAAAAGTGTGCTTTTACGGTCACTACAAATAACTTGACCAGCTAAAACAGTACAGATTTGGTTAAATAGAGATGTGAGGCCTGTTTTTTTTTTGCGCTGTGTGACAGGTATAGGTTTAATCACAGAATCAGATTTCTATCAGCACGCTAGCGTGTGTCTTAGGTTTTTCTGAATGACACTATCACTAGCTTCAATGTAAGATATTCTTTTTGGGATAGATTTCAAGTAGGCCTCAAATACCAGAAACTAGTTATTTTGAGAATGGCAAATTTGGGAATGGTTTTTCAACCCAGAAAAAAAAGTGTGCTTTTACGGTCACTACAAATAACTTGACCAGCTAAAACAGTACAGATTTGGTTAAATAGAGATGTGAGGCCTGTTTTTTTTTGCGCTGTGTGACAGGTATAGGTTTAATCACAGAATCAGATTTCTATCAGCACGCTAGCGTGTGTCTTAGGTTTTTCTGAATGACACTATCACTAGCTTCAATGTAAGATATTCTTTTTGGGATAGATTTCAAGTAGGCCTCAAATACCAGAAACTAGTTATTTTGAGAATGGCAAATTTGGGAATGGTTTTTCAACCCAGAAAAAAAAGTGTGCTTTTACGGTCACTACAAATAACTTGACCAGCTAAAACAGTACAGATTTGGTTAAATAGAGATGTGAGGCCTGTTTTTTTTTGCGCTGTGTGACAGGTATAGGTTTAATCACAGAATCAGATTTCTATCAGCACGCTAGCGTGTGTCTTAGGTTTTTCTGAATGACACTATCACTAGCTTCAATGTAAGATATTCTTTTTGGGATAGATTTCAAGTAGGCCTCAAATACCAGAAACTAGTTATTTTGAGAATGGCAAATTTGGGAATGGTTTTTCAACCCAGAAAAAAAAGTGTGCTTTTACGGTCACTACAAATAACTTGACCAGCTAAAACAGTACAGATTTGGTTAAATAGAGATGTGAGGCCTGTTTTTTTTTGCGCTGTGTGACAGGTATAGGTTTAATCACAGAATCAGATTTCTATCAGCACGCTAGCGTGTGTCTTAGGTTTTTCTGAATGACACTATCACTAGCTTCAATGTAAGATATTCTTTTTGGATAGATTTCAAGTAGGCCTCAAATACCAGAAACTAGTTATTTTGAGAATGGCAAATTTGGGAATGGTTTTTCAACCCAGAAAAAAAAGTGTGCTTTTACGGTCACTACAAATAACTTGACCAGCTAAAACAGTACAGATTTGGTTAAATAGAGATGTGAGGCCTGTTTTTTTTTGCGCTGTGTGACAGGTATAGGTTTAATCACAGAATCAGATTTCTATCAGCACGCTAGCGTGTGTCTTAGGTTTTTCTGAATGACACTATCACTAGCTTCAATGTAAGATATTCTTTTTGGGATAGATTTCAAGTAGGCCTCAAATACCAGAAACTAGTTATTTTGAGAATGGCAAATTTGGGAATGGTTTTTCAACCCAGAAAAAAAAGTGTGCTTTTACGGTCACTACAAATAACTTGACCAGCTAAAACAGTACAGATTTGGTTAAATAGAGATGTGAGGCCTGTTTTTTTTTTGCGCTGTGTGACAGGTATAGGTTTAATCACAGAATCAGACTTCTATCAGCACGCTAGCGTGTGTCTTAGGTTTTTCTGAATGACACTATCACTAGCTTCAATGTAAGATATTCTTTTTGGGATAGATTTCAAGTAGGCCTCAAATACCAGAAACTAGTTATTTTGAGAATGGCAAATTTGGGAATGGTTTTTCAACCCAGAAAAAAAAGTGTGCTTTTACGGTCACTACAAATAACTTGACCAGCTAAAACAGTACAGATTTGGTTAAATAGAGATGTGAGGCCTGTTTTTTTTTTGCGCTGTGTGACAGGTATAGGTTTAATCACAGAATCAGACTTCTATCTGCACGCTAGCGTGTGTCTTAGGTTTTTCTGAATGACACTATCACTAGCTTCAATGTAAGATATTCTTTTTGGGATAGATTTCAAGTAGGCCTCAAATACCAGAAACTAGTTATTTTGAGAATGGCAAATTTGGGAATGGTTTTTCAACCCAGAAAAAAAAGTGTGCTTTTACGGTCACTACAAATAACTTGACCAGCTAAAACAGTACAGATTTGGTTAAATAGAGATGTGAGGCTGTTTTTTTTTGCGCTGTGTGACAGGCTCAACTTGCCCCTGATTTAATATATGGCCAAAAAAATAACCACACTGTCTATGGTTAAATGGACTTGGGTGACACAGGCTCAGCCTGCACCAGATGTAGTATATGTCCAAAAAATAATCAGACTGTCGATGGTTAAATGCACTTCGGTGACACAGGCTCAGCCTGCAGCTGATGTAGTATATGGCCAAAAAATAACCAGACTGTTGATGGTTAAATGCACTTCGGTGACACAGGCTCAGCCTGCAGCTGATGTAGGATATAGCACAAAATAACCACACTATCGATGGTTAAATACACTTGGTGATAGCTTGTGCTGGCGCACCACAAGTCACAAAATGGCCGCCGTGCACCCAGAAAAAAAGGGATCTACAGCTTAAATAGAGGCTGGGTCACATGCTGCACTGGCCAATCACAGCCATGCCAATAGTAGGCATGGCTGTGATGGCCTCTTGGGGCAAGTAGTATGACGCTTGTTGATTGGCTGCTTTGCAGCCTTTCAAAAAGCGCCAAGAAAGCGCCGAACACCGAACCCGAACCCGGACTTTTACGAAAATGTTCGGGTTCGGGTCCGTGTCACGGACACCCCAAAATTCGGTACTATACAGTTCGGGTTCACTCATCCCTAATTATAATCCTTTTTGTAATTTATTATGACCTTTGAATAATCACCCTTCTCCTGAATGACATCTCCTTGACATCTCCTGATTTTCCCTACCTGACAGTTTTTCATTTGTTATAAGGTTTCATGTACATGTACATTAGTAAGTTGTTTATTTGGACAATTATTGTCTAACTGTACTTACAAGAGTTTTGGTCAATTTGGTCTGGATGCCTGCTTTTAGAAGTACTTGAAGATGTCAAACGTTTAGTGGTGTAGCCAGCCTTTCCTTGCATACAAAAAAATTACGGTAATTACTTTGCAAGCTGGAAGAAAAACATTTGTTTCACTAAGGCTGGGTTCACACTTGAGCGTTTACAGCGCGTTTGAACGCGCTGTAAAACGCTCAACAGATGAAAACCAATGCTTCCCTATGGCCCTGGTTCTCACTTGAGCGCTGAAAAACGCCCTACGCTCAAACAAGTTCTTGAGCTTCTTTGGGGCGTTTTGACGCGCGTTTGTGGCCATAGGACACTGCAGTCAATCACACAAACGCGCGTCAAACGCGCGTTTACTATTGCAAAAAACGTGCATAAAAACGCGCGACAACAACGTGCGTTAAACGCGCATATAAAATACGCTCAGGGTCTGAACCCAGCCCTTAATGCATTCTTTGTCCAAGTGTCTTACATATCTGTTAAGTCTCCTGGTTTTCTGGGGAGGTTCCTCTATACCTGCAGGCCCGGTTTTCACACATAATTACCAGGATTTTTACCTTGGTATCCAGATAATTGCTTTCAAGCTGGCATCACACATGCAGTTTTTATGCAGTTTTTATGCCATTAGTTAAGCTAAAGGCAAGAGTAGATACAAAAGAGAATAGGCATATAAGTAGGCATATAAGTATTTTCTCTGTAATTCTCCATCCTTTCATATCCACTCCTGGCTTTGACATACATAAAAGGCATCAAAACTGTAAGTGGGACTTCACACTACATTTACATGGTGGATTCATGGCAAAATCTGTTCAGAAACCATCTACCATTATTTTTGGTAGAAGTCTGTATTCCGGATTATTTCCACAGGTCTCTGCCAGGCCGTCTCATTTATCATTTTTTACACATATTTTAGGTCTAGAAAATGCTCTAAATCTACACCAGAAAGGGTGCTGGCATAGATTTAGACGGCGCCGAAATTATGCAGAGGCCACCGCCAGCACAGGGGTTGATAAGACCGGGATCTAAAACGCTGATCTTAATAAATGACCCCCAATATGTTCTTCCTTGGAGTGGTTTCCACGTAGACACATAGACCATGGCAGGTATCCACTTGTTGATTAACCCCATTGAAGGGTTCTAAAATCGTGAGGGGATTAGCCACATTCAAAATGCAAAATCACAGCAGAAACGTGATGTCGCCCCTGAGGAAGCCAGTGAGCGAAACCCGGGTCGGGCAGGAACGTGATGGTTTTACCTTTGTTATATGCCTTTTGTCTACTGCCGTTTTGTAAGTAGAATAAAACCTTTTATATCTACTTTTAAGAGGGTGCTACACTATTGCCGATTTTTCTTGACCCTGTAGAGGAGGTGGTCTGTGGAGGATCGGATCCTTTGGGTGAAGAGGATAGAGGCAGGTGCCCCAGTTTCATTCACCTGTGAACAGGATGGTATAATCTCAAGCAGCGCGGTTTCCAAATCCTTATTATCTGACTATCCAGTGTGAATTGCCTACCACACTACACCGAACCAGCAGCGCGATTCATTGTCGTGTTTGGACACAGACTGACTTTGTATTTTGTTTCATTAACATTCCAAGCAGAGCTTCAACATGCAACAAGAAGAAATGAGAGTGAGACAAAACATTTTTTGAACATTCAATTAACTGAAAATAATGCTTAAACTGAAACAGGCAGTTTTTCAGCTGATCCAAATTTTAGGACCACATGCCGTTAAAAGGCCAAATCTGTGCAAAGATGTGGATTCATTGACATTTTCTGTCAGGTAGTCACACGTTGTGATGGCAAAGGCAAAAAAACTCTCCCTTTTTGAACGTGGTCGGGTTGTTAAACTGCATAAGCAGGGTCTCTCACAGCACGCCATCGCTGCTGAGGTGGGACGCAGTAAGACAGTCATTTGGAATTTCTTAAATGATACTGAGGGTTATGGAACAAAAAAGTCAAGTGGAAGCACTGAGCCGGAGGACCCAATTGGCTGTCAGTCAAGACACTGGACGATCCTTGACCCAAATTAAGGCCCTTACTGGTGCTGACTGCAGCCCCATAAGCATCAGAGGGCATCTCAGACTGAAGGGCTTCAAAAACTAAAAATGTCTTCAAAGACCTCGTCTCCTTAAAAGCCACAGAACTGCTCGTTTGGACTTTGCAAGAGAGCACCAAACATGGGACCTTCAAAGGTGGAAGAAAGTTTTATTCTCTGATGAGAAAAAATGTAACCTTGATGGTCCTGATGGTTTCCAACGTTACTGGCATGACAAGCAGATCCCACCTGAGATGTTTTCTACGAGCCACAGTGGAGGGGGCGCCATAATGGTCTGGGATGCTTTTTCCCTCAGTGGAACAATGGAGCTATGTCCAGATGTTGCAGAGAGCATTCCTCATGACTGAGGGCATTCGTCTGTGTGGTAATGACTGTACACAATACCCGCAGGACAAGGGACTTCTTCCAGGAGAATAACATCACTCTTTTGTCCCATCCTGCGTGTTCCCCTGATCTAAATCCAATGAGAACCTTTGGGTGGCAAGGGAAGTTTACAAAAATGGACAACAGTTCCAGACAGTAGATGGCCTTCGTGCGGCCGTCTTCACCACTTGGAGAAATGTTCCCATTCACCTCATGGAAACTGTTGAGGAGGGGTTGAGATATATGCATGTATGCATATATATATATATATATATATATATATATATACATACATTAATAGGCACATTATAGGATGATGTGCGCAGATGTGCCCAGCATCTGCGCACATCTGCCCTTGGTGGTCCACAGGGGCTCATCGTGGCCCCTGTGGGGAATATGTGCCCCCTCAAATGTCCCATATGTATATATATGTGTCCCCTTCTTATTCCTATATCCCCCATATCCATAGGCCCTATTATATGTACCTGAAACCAGGTGCATCAGTGTGAATGTGCCCCAAGCATTCACACTGATGCAATCTGGTTGATTGCATCAGAATGATCGGACAAAGGTCCGGTCATCCTAATGACTACAAAGAAATCTGAGTCCTTTGTTTTAATTATCTCCAGCACTGCTGGAGATAATTATGCATGATAGAAGGAAGGGAGAAATATTATGCGCATTAAAATCGCGCTGCCCGGAATGCAAAGTGCTACAGGCGGGAGATCAAAGACTTCTCCCGCCTGTTAGCAAGTGGCGCGGCCCCAATGCGCTCGTCCGGGGATGTGTGGGCTGGCGCAGTGACGTCATCTCACTGCGCCAGCCCACGTGTCCCTGATGGTGGCGCGAGCCCACGCGCCACACTGTGGGCGGTGCGGCAGTGCGGGCCGCCGGATATAAATATCCGGCGGCCCCTGCACTAGAGGAGAAGAGCCGAGCCGCCTGCCCCCCGCCTGAAGAGGATCACCCCTAGACGGACGAGGCACCCCCTGGACAACGAGCGTTGGGTATCCTTAACCCTATACCACCAAAGATATTAACCCCTACCTACCTTGTCCCACAACGAATACACCTACCCTATCCCACCAACGGATCCCCTGATTAACCCCTACCACTATCCCACCAATGACCACCACCCATATTTTACCCTCATACCCATACCTGCCCATATTCCCATTACCCTCATATACCCTAATTCCCCTGTACCCCAGCATTCACCTGCAGGGTATTAACCCTTGCATTGCTGTACCCCTACCCTTCAGTTACCACCAATCCCCTACCCTAAACCCTGCAGGAGCATCCCTGCTCCCTATTCTGTACCCCTGACTGTATTTCTGTGTCTGTGGCCTGCATTCACCCCTGCAGCGCCACCGTTAACCCTCGTTGGTCCCTTACGGATAGGATTAGAACCAGGTGGGGTGGGCTGCTAATATATGTGTGTGTGTACTGTATTAGATAGCTTTGTGGGTGGAATTTTGGAAACGTGTAGTGTAGTTTAGTGCTGTATTTATAGTACTGCATAAATATTGGTAATTAACCACCTCAGCCCCCAGTGCTTAAACACCCTGAAAGACCAGGCCACTTTTTACACTTCTGACCTACACTACTTTCACCGTTTATTGCTCGGTCATGCAACTTACCACCCAAATGAATTTTACCTCCTTTTCTTCTCACTAATAGAGCTTTCATTTGGTGGTATTTCATTGCTGCTGACATTTTTACTTTTTTTGTTATTAATCGAAATTTAACGATTTTTTTGCAAAAAAATGACATTTTTTCACTTTCAGTTGTAAAATTTTGCAAAAAAAAACGACATCCATATAGAATTTTGCTCTAAATTTATAGTTCTACATGTCTTTGATAAAAAAAAAATGTTTGGGTAGAAAAAAAATGGTTTGGGTAAAAGTTATAGCGTTTACAAACTATGGTACAAAAATGTGAATTTCCGCTTTTTGAAGCAGCTCTGACTTTCTGAGCACCTGTCATGTTTCCTGAGGTTCTACAATGCCCAGACAGTACAAACACCCCACAAATGACCCCATTTCTGAAAGTACACACCCTAAGGTATTCGCTGATGGGCATAGTGAGTTCATAGAACTTTTTATTTTTGTCACAAGTTAGCGGAAAATGATGATTTTTTTTTTTTTTTTTTTTTTTCTTACAAAGTCTCATATTCCACTAACTTGTGACAAAAAATAAAAAGTTCTATGAACTCACTATGCCCATCAGCGAATACCTTGGGGTCTCTTCTTTCCAAAATGGGGTCACTTGTGGGGTAGTTATACTGCCCTGGCATTCTAGGGGCCCAAATGTGTGGTAAGGAGTTTGAAATCAAATTCTGTAAAAAATGACCTGTGAAATCCGAAAGGTGCTCTTTGGAATATGGGCCCCTTTGCCATCTAGGCTGCAAAAAAGTGTCACACATCTGGTATCCCGTACTCAGGAGAAGTTGAGGAATGTGTTTTGGGGTGTCTTTTTACATATACCCATACTGGGTGAGATAAATATCTGGTCAAATGACAACTTTGTATAAAAAAATGGGAAAAGTTGTCTTTTGCCAAGATATTTCTCTCACCCAGCATGGGTATATATAAAATGACACCCCAAAACACATTCCCACCTTCTCCTGAGTACGGAGATACCAGATGTGTGACACTTTTTTGCAGCCTAGGTGGGCAAAGGGGCCCATATTCCAAAGAGCACCTTTCGGATTTCACTCGTCATTTTTACTGAATTTGATTTCAAACTCCTTACCACACATTCGGGCCCCTAGAATGCCAGGGCAGTATAACTACCCCACAAGTGACCCCATTTTGGAAAGAAGAGACCCCAAGGTATTCCGTGAGGGGCATGGCGAGTTCCTAGAATTTTTATTTTTTGTCACAAGTAGTGGAAAATGATGATTTTTTTTTTTTTTTTTTTTTTCATACAAAGTCTCATATTCCACTAACTTGTGACAAAAAATAAAAACTTCCATGAACTCACTATGCCCATCAGCGAATACCTTGGGGTCTCTTCTTTCCAAAATGGGGTCACTTGTGGGGTAGTTATACTGCCCTGGCATTCTAGGGGCCCAAATGTGTGGTAAGGAGTTTGAAATCAAATTCAGTAAAAATTGACCTGTGAAATCCGAAAGGTGCTCTTTGGAATATGGGCCCCTTTGCCCACCTAGGCTGCAAAAAAGTGTCACACATCTGGTATCTCCGTACTCAGGAGAAGTTGAGGAATGTGTTTTGGGGTGTCTTTTTACATATACCCATGCTGGGTGAGATAAATATCTTGGTCAAATGACAACTTTGTATAAAAAAATGGGAAAAGTTGTCTTTTGCCAAGATATTTCTCTCACCCAGCATGGGTATATATAAAATGACACCCCAAAACACATTCCCCACCTTCTCCTGAGTACGGAGATACCAGATGTGTGACACTTTTTTGCAGCCTAGGTGGGCAAAGGGGCCCATATTCCAAAGAGCACCTTTCGGATTTCACTCGTCATTTTTTACTGAATTTGATTTCAAACTCCTTACCACACATTTGGGCCCTAGAATGCCAGGGCAGTATAACTACCCCACAAGTGACCCCATTTTGGAAAGAAGAGACCCCAAGGTATTCGCTGATGGGCATAGTGAGTTCATGGAAGTTTTTATTTTTTGTCACAAGTTAGTGGAATATGAGACTTTGTATGAAAAAAAAAAAAAAAAAAAATCATCATTTTCCACTAACTTGTGACAAAAAATAAAAAATTCTAGGAACTCGCCATGCCCCTCACGGAATACCTTGGGGTGTCTTCTTTCCAAAATGGGGTCACTTGTGGGGTAGTTATACTGCCCTGGCATTTTAGGGGCCCAAATGTGTGGTAAGGAGTTTGAAATCAAATTCAGTAAAAAATGACGAGTGAAATCCGAAAGGTGCTCTTTGAATATGGGCCCCTTTGCCCACCTAGGCTGCAAAAAAGTGTCACACATCTGTATCATCCGTACTCAGGAGAAGGTGGGGAATGTGTTTTGGGGTGTCATTTTATATATACCCATGCTGGGTGAGAGAAATATCTTGGCAAAAGACAACTTTTCCCATTTTTTTATACAAAGTTGTCATTTGACCAAGATATTTATCTCACCCAGCATGGGTATATGTAAAAAGACACCCCAAAACACATTCCTCAACTTCTCCTGAGTACGGGGATACCAGATGTGTGACACTTTTTTGCAGCCTAGGTGGGCAAAGGGGCCCATATTCCAAAGAGCACCTTTCGGATTTCACAGGTCAATTTTTACTGAATTTGATTTCAAACTCCTTACCACACATTTGGGCCCCTAGAATGCCAGGGCAGTATAACTACCCCACAAGTGACCCCATTTGGAAAGAAGAGACCCCAAGGTATTCGCTGATTGGGCATAGTGAGTTCATGGAAGTTTTATTTTTGTCACAAGTTAGTGGAATATGAGACTTTGTAAGAAAAAAAAAAAAAAAAAATCATCATTTTCCACTAACTTGTGACAAAAAATAAAAAATTCTAGGAACTTGCCATGCCCCTCACGGAATACCTTGGGGTGTCTTCTTTCCAAAATGGGGTCACTTGTGGGGTAGTTATACTGCCCTGGCATTTTACAGGGGCCCTAATGTCTGGTAAGTAGGTAAATGACCTGTGAAATCTGAAAGGTGCTCTTTGGAATGTGGCCCCTTTGCCCACCTAGGCTGCAAAAAAGTGTCACACATCTGGTATCTCCGTACTCAGGAGAAGGCGGGGAATGTGTTTTGGGGTGTCATTTTACATATACCCATGCTGGGTGAGATAAATATCTTGGCAAAAGACAACTTTTCCCATTTTTTTATACAAAGTTGGCATTTGACCAAGATATTTATCTCACCCAGCATGGGTATATGTAAAATGACACCCCAAAACATATTCCCCAACTTCTGCTGAATACGGAGATACCACATGTGTGACACTTTTTTGCAGCCTAGGTGGGCAAAGGGGCCCAAATTCCTTTTAGGAGGGCATTTTTAGACATTTGGATACCAGACTTCTTCTCACGCTTTGGGGCCCCTAAAATGCCAGGGCAGTATAAATACCCCACATGTGACCCCATTTTGGAAAGAAGACACCCCAAGGTATTCAATGAGGGGCATGGCGAGTTCATAGAAAAAAAATAATTTTGGCACAAGTTAGCGGAAATTGATTTTTTGATTTTGTTCTCACAAAGTCTCCCTTTCCGCTAACTTGGGACAAAAATTTCAATCTTTCATGGACTCAATATGCCCCTCAGCGAATACCTTGGGGTGTCTTCTTTCCAAAATGGTGTTATTTGTGGGGTGTTTGTACTGCCCTGGCATTTGAGGGTCTCCACAATCATTACATGTATGCCCAGCATTAGGAGTTTCTGCTATTCTCCTTATATTGAGCATACGGGTAATGAGATTTTTTTTTTCCGTTCAGCCTCTGGGCTGAAAGAAAAAAATGAACGGCACAGATTTCTTCATTCGCATCGATCAATGTGGATGAAAAAATCTCTGCCAAAAAAAAAAAAAGGAGGGGGAAAGGCGTCTGCCAGGACATAGGAGCTCCGCCCAACATCCATACCCACTTCAGCTCGTATGCCCTGGCAAACCAGATTTCTCCATTCACATCAATCGATGTGGATGAATAAATCATTGCCGGGATTTTTTTTTTTATATATACAAAGTGTTTGCCAAAGTATATGAACACCGCCACCTCCTCAGCTCATATGCCTCGGCAAACATATCTTTTACTGCAGAGGAGAAATCTCGTCTTGCAGCGCCGCATACACCGACTTGCGTGTAATCTGACAGCAGCGCAATGCTTCTGTCAGAATGCACATCAGTGCTGCAGCTAGTCGATCGGTTGGTCCACCTGAAAGGTAAAAAAAACAAAACAAAAAAGAAAAAACCAGGCCGCAACGCAATAAATTTATTAACTGTTGAACAGAACATAGAAACTTTTTTTAACTTTTTTAACTGAACGTTTAACTTTTTTACTTACCGGTAATTTTTTTTTGTTTAGTTTTTTTTACCTTTATAGAACAAACCTCTCCTTCCCCATGGGACAATGTGCAAAGCGCAAATTGCCCAAAGATGTGGCGAAGTACATTATGCACTTTATCCAGGTGAAAGGAGAGGTTTGCAGCAGCTGTGAGTAAAAGGGCCCTAATAGCCCTGTGTGCCTGTCCTGTGAGATGCAATCCCTATGCTAGGTGTACCTGTGTGTGGTACTTCCGGAAACACTCACCAAAGCATAGGGCAGGGTGGTCAGGACAGTCAGGACAGAAATAGCGGGTGTCACGCCTTATTCCACTCCTGCTACAGACACGACATTTTTTTCGGGGTGGCGGTTGGTTGAGGTACCAGCAACGACACTGGGGAAATGTCGCTCGTGTAGACGGCTAACTACACTGGTGGATGGGGCCACGGAACCTCCTGGGTAAAGGAGGTTCTCGATGATCTCTTCCTGGAATTTGAGGAAAGATCGTGTTCTCCAGCCTTACTGTAGAGAACAAAACTATTGTACAGCGCCAATTGAATTAAATATACAGACACCTTCTTATACCAGCGTCTGGTTCTGCGGGAAACTAAATAGGGAGCCAACATCTGGTCATTGAAGTCCACCCCTCCCATGAGCGCATTATAGTCGTGGACTGAGAGGGGCTTTTCAATGACACGGGTTGCCCTTTCAATTTGGATTGTCGTGTCTGCGTGAATGGAGGAGAGCATGTAAACGTCACGCTTGTCTCTCCATTTCACCGCGAGCAGTTCTTCGTTACACAAGGCAGCCCTCTCCCCCCTTGCAAGACGGGTGGTTACAAGCCGTTGGGGGAAGCCCACGCGACTAGTTCGCGCGGTGCCACAGGCGCAAATCCGTTCTAGAAACAAATGCCTAAAGAGGGCCACACTTGTGTAGAAATTGTCCACATAAAGATGGTACCCCTTGCCGAATAAGGGTGACACCAAGTCCCAGACTGTCTTCCCCACTGCTCCCCAGGTAGTCAGGGCAACCGACCGGCTCCAGGGTCTGATCTTTTCCCTCATAGATCCGAAATTTGTGGGTATAGCCTGTGGCCCTTTCACAGAGCTTATACAATTTGACCCCATACCGGGCACGCTTGCTTGGGATGTATTGTTTGAAGCCAAGGCGCCCGGTAAAATGTATTAGGGACTCGTCTACGCAGATGTTTTGCTCAGGGGTATACAAATCTGCAAATTTCTGGTTGAAATGGTCTATGAGGGGCCGAATTTTGTGGAGCCGGTCAAAAGCTGGGTGGCCTCTGGGACGGGAGGTGGTGTTGTCGCTAAAATGCAGAAAACGTAGGATGGTCTCAAATCGTGTCCTGGACATAGCAGCAGAGAACATGGGCATGTGATGAATTGGGTTCGTGGACCAATATGACCGCAATTCATGCTTTTTAGTTAGACCCATGTTGAGGAGAAGGCCCAAAAAAATTTTAATTTCGGAAACTTGGACTGGTTTCCACCGGAAAGACTGGGCATAAGAGCTTCCCGGGTTGGCGGATATAAATTGTGTGGCATACCGATTTGTTTCTGCCACGACTAAGTCCAAGAGCTCCGCAGTCAAGAACAGCTCAAAAAATCCCAGGGCCGAACCGATTTGAGCCGTCTCAACCCGAACTCCAGACTGGGCGGTGAAAGGGGGAACTACAGGTGCGGCTGAAGTTGGTGACTGCCATCAGGGTTTGCCAGCACCTCAGGGATTCTAGGGGCTCTACGGGCCTGTCTGCGCGGTGGCTGCGACGGGGTAACTAGTGCACGTGCCACTGTACCAGCTTCAACTGCCCTTCTGGTGCTCGCCACGTCACCATGTTGTACGGCAGTGCTGGTACTAGGTCCAGGAAGGGCTGCGCTGCTGGTGTATGCCTCACCACGTGATCCGGCAGCGACAGCCCCACTCTGCTGCTCTTGAAACGGATCCTGCGTAACCTGTGGTCTAGCGACACGGGCCGGGTACGCCTGGTGCTGCCAGGGACCTCCACCTCCTCGTCCGAACTTTGGGTCAGAGAGCCACTGCTTTCCACAGGTTCATATTCTGACCCGCTAGATTCATCAGATGAGGGTTCCCACTCCTCATCCGACTGGGTCAGAATCCTGTAGGCCTCTTCAGAAGAATACCCCCTGTTTGACATTTGGACTACTAAATTTAGGGGTATTCCCTGAGACTACCCAAGAAAAAAGCAAACCTGTCTTACAAAGGGGAGGCTAGCGAAGTACCGGAGGCTGCTGCGGTTGATAAAAAATATCAAAACTGATTTTTTATCGCCGCAGTGCTTGTAAAGTGAATGTGCAGTGATCAAAAAACAAAATTTTTTTGTCACTGCGGTGGGGCGGGCGTGGGTGAACGCACGTGTGGGCGACCGATCAGGCCTGATCGGGCAAACACTGCGTTTTGGGTGGAGGGCGAACTAAAGTGACACTAATACTATTATAGATCTGACCGTGATCAGTTTTGATCACTTACAGATACTATAAAAGTACAAATGCTGATTAGCGATACGCTAATCAGCGAATAAAAGTGACTGCGGTGCGGTGGGGTGGGCGCTAACTGACGCTAACTACCTAACCAAGGGGCCTAAACTATCCCTAAAACCTAACAGCCAATACTAGTGAAAAAAAAAAAGTGACAGTTTACACTGATCACTTTTTTTCCTTTCAATAGTGATTGACAGGGGCGATCAAAGGGGTGATCAAAGGGTTAATTGGGGTGCAGGGGGGTGATCTGGGGCTAAAGTGTGGTGTTGGTGCTACTCACTGTGAAGTCTGCTCCTGTGCTGGATCCAACCGACGAAAAGGACCAGCACAGGAGCAGACAAGCCATATAACAGATCATATTTACTAATATGATCTGTTATCTGGCTTCTGATTCGATTTTTTGAAAATCGCCAGCCTGCCAGCCAATGATCGTTGCTGGCAGGCTGGTGACGAAATACTTCTTTAACTTTTGCCGGCCCGCGATGCGCATGCGCGGGCCGGCAATGCACGAAATCTCGCGTCTCGCGAGAGGACGCACCGGCGCGTCCACCCAGAACAACAGGACCGCCGCAAAGACGCAATCCTGCGTACGGCGGTCCTGAGGTGGTTAATATTCCCCCTTTACAGAAACGCTTGCATCAAGCATGCCGAAATGAATTTTTGAAGTGATAATCAATAATGGCGGAGCTACTGAGTTCATATTTGGATGTTGGATTTCTGTTTTGGGGGGGTTTAGTTTTTTTTGGGGGTGTGGTCCTAAACTTATAGTCAGCTGAAAAACAGCCTGCTTCAGTTTATTCGTTGTTTTCATTAAATTGAAAGCTCAAAAAATGTTTTGTCTCACTCCCACTTCTTCTTGTTGCATGTTGAAGCTCTACTTGGAACCTTGTTAAGATCCATCCATGCTAAATATGATTTTTTGCAATTTTTCAAGTGGTCTTAAACTTTTGATCAGGACTGTAGTATCCCTGCTTCACAGACATAATAAATATTATAAATAGTAGCTTTTTGGGTATATTAAATCTGACTGTTATAACTGTGGTTTTATATTATAGTGATAAACCTGCTGCCAAAAGAGACCTGTAAAAAAAAAAGGTTATGGTAGAAAATGGAACTTTTACTTTCTAGCTTTTATTTTATGGTAAAAGTTAATGTTATTAAAATTAGCAACTGAGTAAAGACCACTACAAGAAATTTATTTTTGTAACATACTTACTAGGGTTGAGCGAATCGGGTTAAGATTGCTGTATCCGGACCCGATTCTTTTAAAAACGACCTTAAGAATATCGGCTCAGTCTTACTGTAAAATGTATGGCCTCCATGGAGGTCTTTCCGAAGTTTCAGCAAATATCGCGAGACTTACTTTGTCTTGCCTCTATCACATGTCACTTTGTTTATTTGCATAAATTACTGGATCAACATACGAAGCTGAACTTGGCTTTGTTAATGAGTAACAAAGCCGAGTTTGGCTTCGTATTTTGATACAGTAATGTATGCAAATAAATGAACTGACACGTGATAGAGGCTAGATGATATTGACACATTATTTATGGTGATCAGTAAATGCTATAAATAAAATCGCAATTTTTTTCCATTTATTTAACTCATAATAAAAGTTGATAGAAATTAAAATCTAACTTATGTGTACGGCAAAATGTTATGGCTATTATAGCTATGATTATGAGAAGGGCAGTGGGGCCGCTCCATATACAGCGGGTGCCAACTGTACAGTCGGCAACTGCCCGCACTGACAGGAAGTGGCGATCGTGCTGTCCCTGTCATTTAACCCCTCAGGTGCTGCGGTTAACGCTAATCGCGGCACCTGTGAGTGAAGGCAGAGGGATGCGGCTCCCTCTAACTTCCAATCGGAACCCCAACAGTGAAATCGCGGGGCTCCGATCGGTTGCCATGGCAGCCTGGACGCTCCTGAAGCGCTCCGGGCCTGCCATGTCTTTCTCCATACTGAGCTATGCACGAGGCATAGCTCAGAATGGACAGTGTGAAAATCCTATTCACCCTAATAGAGATCTATTAGGGTAAATTGGAGAGGGGATCAAAAGATCCCATTTACACGTTATGGCTATAGGAACGTGGGGTGGAAAAATCCAAAATGTAAAAATGAAAATAGGCCCAGTCTTTAAAGGGTTAAAGGGAGCCTATCACCATGAAAATGCAATGTAAGCTATAGGCAGCATGTTATCAAGCAGGAGGAGCTGAGCAGATTGATATATAACTTAATGGGAAAAGATTCCGTATAACTTGGAATTTAAATTCCTGATGATTCTGGGCTTTGAAATCAAGCAGGCGGTCCTATCAGTGACTGACGGCCTTCTCTCTATGACTGTGTACACAGATAGCTGTCACTGACTGAAGTCCAGGAGACGGTCCTATCAGTAACTGACAGCCTTCCCTCATAGACTGTGTACACAGATAGCTGTCAGTCACTGACTGAAGTCCAGGAGACGGTCCTATCAGTGACTGACAGCCTCCCCTCTATGACTGTGTACACAGATAGCTGTCAGTCACTGACTGAAGTCCAGGAGACGGTCCTATCAGTGACTGACAGCCTCCCCTCTATGACTGTGTACACAGATAGCTGTCAGTCACTGACTGAAGTCCAGGAGACAGTCCTATCAGTGACTGACAGCCTCCCCTCTATGACTGTGTACACAGATAGCTGTCAGTCACTGACTGAAGTCCAGGAGACGGTCCTATCAGTGACTGACAGCCTCCCCTCTATGACTGTGTACACAGATAGCTGTCAGTCACTGACTGAAGTCCAGGAGACGGTCCTATCAGTGACTGACAGCCTCCCCTCTATGACTGTGTACACAGATAGCCGTCACTGACTGAAGTTCAGGAGACGGTCCTATCAGTGACTGACGGCCTCACCTCTATGACTGTGTACACAGATAGCTGTCAGTCACTGACTGAAGTCCAAGAGATGGTCCTATCAGTGACTGACAGACTCCCCTCTATGACTGTGTACACAGATAGCTGTCACTGACTGAAGTCCAGGAGACGGTCCTATCAGTGACTGACAGCCTTCCCTCTATGACTGTGTACACAGATAGCTGTCAGTAACTGACTGAAGTCCAGGAGACGGTCCTATCAGTGACTGACAGCCTCCCCTCTATGACTGTGTACACAGATAGCTGTCAGTCACTGACTGAAGTCCAGGAGACGGTCCTATCAGTGACTGACAGCCTCCCCTCTATGACTGTGTACACAGATAGCCGTCACTGACTGAAGTCCAGGAGACGGTCCTATCAGTGACTGACAGCCTTCCCTCTATGACTGTGTACACAGATAGCTGTCAGTAACTGACTGAAGTCCAGGAGACGGTCCTATCAGTGACTGACAGCCTCCCCTCTATGACTGTGTACACAGATAGCTGTCAGTCACTGACTGAAGTCCAGGAGACGGTCCTATCAGTGACTGACAGCCTCCCCTCTATGACTGTGTACACAGATAGCCGTCACTGACTGAAGTCCAGGAGACGGTCCTATCAGTGACTGACAGCCTTCCCTCTATGACTGTGTACACAGATAGCTGTCAGTAACTGACTGAAGTCCAGGAGACGGTCCTATCAGTGACTGACAGCCTCCCCTCTATGACTGTGTACACAGATAGCTGTCAGTCACTGACTGAAGTCCAGGAGACGGTCCTATCAGTGACTGACAGCCTCCCCTCTATGACTGTGTACACAGATAGCTGTCAGTCACTGACTGAAGTCCAGGAGACGGTCCTATCAGTGACTGACAGCCTCCCCTCTATGACTGTGTACACAGATAGCTGTCACTGACTGAAGTCCAGGAGACGGTCCTATCAGTGACTGACAGCCTCCCCTCTATGACTGTGTACACAGATAGCTGTCAGTCACTGACTGAAGTCCAGGAGACGGTCGTATCAGTGACTGACAGCCTCCCCTCTATGACTGTGTACACACAGATAGCTGTCACTGACTGAAGTCCAGGAGATGGTCCTATCAGTGACTGACAGCCTCCCATCTATGACTGTGTACACACAGATAGCTGTCAGTCACTGATTAAAGTCCAGGAGACAGTCCTATCAGTGACTGACAGCCTCCCCTCTATGACTGTGTATACACAGATAGCTGTCACTGACTGAAGTCCAGGAGACGGTCCTATCAGTGACTGACGGCCTTCCCTCTATGACTGTGTACACAGATAGCTGTCAGTCACTGGCTGAAGTCCAGAAGATGGTCCTATCAGTGACTGACAGCCTTCCCTCTATGATTGTGTACACAGATAGCTGTCAGTCACTGACTGAAGTCCAGGAGACGGTCCTATCAGTGACTGACAGCCTCCCCTCTATGACTGTGTATACAGATAGCTGTCAGTCACTGACTGAAGTCCAGGAGACGGTCCTATCAGTGACTGACAGCCTCCTCTCTATGACTGTGTATACAGATAGCTGTCAGTCACTGACTGAAGTCCAGGAGACGGTCCTATCAGTGACTGACAGTCTCCCCTCTATGACTGTGTATACATATAGCTGTCAGTCACTGGCTAAAGTCCAGGAGACGGTCCTATCAGTGACTGACAGCCTCCCCTCTATGACTGTGTACACAGATAGCTGTCAGTCACTGACTGAAGTCCAGGAGACGGTCCTATCAGTGACTGACAGTCTCCCCTCTATGACTGTGTATACATATAGCTGTCAGTCACTGGCTGAAGTCCAGGAGACAGTCCTATCAGTGACTGACAGCCTCCCCTCTATGACTGTGTACACAGATAGCTGTCAGTCACTGGCTGAAGTCCAGGAGACGGTCCTATCAGTGACTGACAGCCTCCCCTCTATGACTGTGTACACAGATAGCTGTCAGTCACTGACTGAAGTCCAGGAGACGGTCCTATCAGTGACTGACAGCCTCCCCTCTATGACTGTGTACACAGATAGCTGTCAGTAACTGACTGAAGTCCAGGAGACGGTCCTATCAGTGACTGACAGCCTTCCCTCTATGACTGTGTACACAGATAGCTGTCAGTCACTGACTGAAGTCCAGGAGACGGTCCTATCAGTGACTGACAGCCTCCCATCTATGACTGTGTACACACAGATAGCTGTCAGTCACTGACTGAAGTCCAGGAGACGGTCCTATCAGTGACTGACAGCCTCCCATCTATGACTGTGTACACACAGATAGCTGTCAGTTACTGATAGGATCGTCTCCTTGACCAGAGTGAGCAGGAACTTAAATGTATAATTTACACATTTTACTGAATCTTTTCCCACAAAACTATATATGAATCTGCTAGGGTTCTCTTGCTCTATAACATGCTGCCTGAAGCTGAAATTTCATGCTCAATGTGACAGGTTCCCTTTAAATTCTTACATTGGAGTTATGAGACTAGCTACAGACAAGCATATTTTCTAACCAAATGATTAATAATTGAAATAATGTCTCATCTGCTGCTATTCTGAACAATCACAAATACTGTAAATATAGTAATTAAATACCAATGTACCAACAATTGAAAGAATCACAAACATACTCACTCTGTCAACTAGGGATTGCTCTCCATCTGCTAATGACTTGTGTAATAGAAATATTTGTAGTAGAAATTCGCTTGCATCAGACTTTGTGTAAGGAAAGGTAAACCTCTCAACCGGAGTCAGACAAAGGTGTTTTCATGTTGAGTTCTGCTACACTTGGAGGCGTTAATACAAACATGGCGATTTTATCATCACTTTTTTCAAGCATCAGCGATTCATTTTCTTCTGACACAATCATTACTATGTAAATACATTCAGCAATTATTAATGAACCACAAAATAAATACTGCACAGTGGCGTACATAGAGAAGTAAGGGCCCCATAGCAAGGATCAAACCAGGCCCCCCACACAGGACAGAAGGGTTTCCACCTAAACCCCTTTCAATGACCCATGGGGCATTTTTTCCACTGCCTCGTTTGTTAAAAGTTGTTCCTTTAGAGGGTAGAGTCCTGACCAAGGTTTCACCCCCAGTAGAAGAGGTTATGATCCAAACTGGGTCCCCTCTTGCCCTGGGCCCCATAGCAGTCGCATGGTCTGCCACTATGGTAGTTACGCTCTTGATACTGCAGATCTTTATCTAATTTAAGTAAATACTGACACAAAGTCCATGTATATCCATGCATTAGAACATGTACATCTATGTACAGACTTGAACATGCACATGTATACCTATGTAAGGATTAGAACATGTGTATGTATACAGGGGCTGATTGGCAATGTAGCTTACCAGGAATTTTCCAAGTGGGCCGACTGCATGTCACATGCAGTGGGCCAATGTTCTCTTTCACTGAGAACATGGTATCCACTCTTGCTCTGCTTGGGAGTTCCCTGCCTGACTCCATATAAGGCTATTATATAGCTTCATCCTTGGGGGTATCCCCAAATACTGTTAGCATATAGACAGTATATGGTAATACCTCTGTATATTCTCTGTTTCTACTTTTAAATTGCAATAACAACCTTCTGCTTTAAAGACAGAAGCCTTAACAGTTGTGCTACAGAGCACACTGGTGTCTATGAGAAGAATTTCTCTGACTAAAACCCCTCATTAGTATTGATGTACAATGTACTGGTATCTACAGATACATCTGTTTACCAGGACATTGGCATAGCAATATAAGCCTAATGTATTCAATAATCACAAAAATGTGATGGAGCAAAATAAATTACAATAAAATATTTTTGCTATCTCTTTGCTAAAAATAATACATATATATATATATATATATATATATATATATGCACAAACATATACACTATATATACAGTACAGACCAAAAGTTTGGACACACCTTCTCATTCAAAGAGTTTTCTTTATTTTAATGACTATGAAAATTGTAGATTCACACTGAAGGCATCAAAACTATCAATTAACACATGTGGAATTATATACATAACAAACAAGTGTGAAACAACTGAAAATATTTCATATTCTAGGTTCTTCAAAGTAGCCACCTTTTGCTTTGATTACTGTTTTGCACACTCTTGGCATTCTCTTGATGAGCTTCAAGAGGTAGTCCCCTGAAATGGTTTTCACTTCACAGGTGTGCCCTGTCAGGTTTAATAAGTGGGATTTCTTGCCTTATAAATGGGGTTGGGACCATCAGTTGTGTTGAGGAGAAGTCAGGTAGATACACAGCTGATAGTCCTACTGAATAGACTGTTAGAATTTGTATTATGGCAAGAAAAAAGCAGCTAAGTAAAGAAAAACGAGTGGCCATCATTACTTCAAGAAATGAAGGTCAGTCAGTCAGCCAAAAAATTGGGAAAACTTTGAAAGTAAGGGCTATTTGACCATAAAGGAGAGTGATGGGGTGCTGCGCCAAATGACCTGGCCTCCACAGTCACCGGACCTGAACCCAATCGAGATGGTTTGGGGTGAGCTGGACCGCAGAGTGAAGGCAAAAGGGCCAACAAGTGCTAAGCATCTCTGGGAACTCCTTCAAGACTGTTGGAAGACCATTTCAGGGGACTACCTCTTGAAGCTCATCAAGAGAAGGCCAAGAGTGTGCAAAGCAGTAATCAAAGCAAAAGGTGGCTACTTTGAAGAACCTAGAATATGACATATTTTCAGTTGTTTCACACTTGTTTGTTATGTATATAATTCAACATGTGTTAATTCATAGTTTTGATGCCTTCATAGTCATGAAAATAAAGAAAACTCTTTGAATGAGAAGGTGTGTCCAAACTTTTGGTCTGTACTGTATATATATATATATATATATATATATAGTAATATATTTTGGTGATTAACCCCTTCTACTCCGGCCCAGTTTTTGCCCTTCTGCCCAGGCCATTTTCTGAAAATCTGACATGTGTCACTTTATGTGGTAATAGCTTTGGAACACTTTTATTTATCCAAGCCATTCTGAGATAGTTTTCTCGTGACACATTGTACTTCACAATAGTCATAAATTTTAGTCAATATATTTCACCTTTATCTAGGAAAAAGCCCAAATTTACCAAAAATTTTGAAAAATTTGCAATTTTCAACATTTCAATTTCTCTGCTTTTAAAACAGAAAGTGATACCTCATAAAATATTTATTACTTAACATTCCCCATATGTCTTTATGTTGGCATCATTTTGTAAATGTCATTTTATTTTTTTAGGATGTTAGAAGTGTTAGAATTTTAGAAGCAATTCTTAAAATTTTTAAGAAAATTTCCAAAACCCACTTTTTAAGGACCAGTTCAGGTCTGAAGTCACTTTGTGGGGCTTACATAGTGGAAACCCCCCATAAATTACCTAATTGTAGAATCTACACATTTCAAGTTACTCAAAACTGATTTTACAAACTTTGTTAACCCTTTAAGTGTTCCACAAGAATTAAAGGAAAATGGAGAGGAAATTTCTAAATTTCACTTTTTTAGCAGATTTTCCATTTTAATAATTTTTTTTCTTTAACACATCGAGAGTTAACAGCCAAACAAAACTCAATATTTATTACCCTGATTCTGCTGTTTACAGAAACACCCCACATGTGGTTGTAAACTGATGTAAGGGCACATGGCAGGGCGCAGAAGAAAAGGTTTTTGGAAGGCAGATTTTGCTGGACTTGTTTTTAGATGGCATGTCTCATTTGAAGCCCCCCTGATACATCCTTACAGTAGAAACTCCCATTTTGGAAACTAAGGGATAAGGTGCCAGTTTTGTTGGTATTATTTTGGTGTACATATGATTTTTAATTGCTCTATATTATGTTTTTTGTGAGGCAAGTTTTGGCACCATTTTTATTTTTTACAATATTGACCCCTTAGTGACCACCCATACGTGTTTTTACGGCGGTCACTAAGGGGCCTTGGGCTGGTGCGCCGCCTTTTTACAGCGGCACTTCAGCCCAAGTTAGCGATAAAATCAATTGCTGTAGCTCCGTGCCCACAGCTACCGGGGCAGTGATCAGAGACCGCGACAAGCGGTCTCTGATCACGTGATCGCCGTGATACACTTTATCACGGCGATCACAGAAAATGCCGGCAGCAGAGCTGCACGCACTAAACTTTCTCCCTCCTCTCATGTAAGAGAGGAGGGAGAAAGTCTCTGGTGCAGCGATCGGGTCCCACAGCGCTTCTGTCCCTAAGCTGGGTCCCGATACTCACCCCCCTTACCTTCAAGAAAGATACCCTCATGCGCAGACTGAAGCCGGCCACCGCCGCTCACAGCAAGGCCTCTCTCCTCAGACATGCGCACTGGTTACTGTGCTGAAGATCTGTCTTTAAATTAATACTTTTGTGTAAAAAAATGAAAATTTTAATTTTTTTCACCTTCTTAGCATTAATTTCTTTAAAAAACTAGTGGGTCAAAAAACTCATTACACCCATAGATAAATACGTTAAGGGGTCTAGTTTTTAAAATGGGTTTACTTTTGGGGGGCTCTATTATTCTGACACTTATAAGCCTCTGCAAACTTGGCTTGTTGCAGGAAAAAATATGTACTTCAAAAATTTTTATAAAATTTCTAACTTTTTTAATGAAGATACGCATATTTTATTGGTAGAATTTTACCACCTAAGTAAAGTACAATATGCGACGAGAAAACAATGTCAGAATTACTTTGATGTGCAAAACCGTTATTCTAAGCTAAAATGACACGTCAGATTTCCAAAATTTGGCTTGGTCATTAAGGCCCAAACAGGCTTGGTCACTAAGGGGTTAATCATGTGTGATTTTTATAGAGCAGATTGTTACGAACGCAATGATATCAAATATGTCTACTTTCTTTGTTTGTTTGTTTCAATTTTATATAATATAGCATTTTTGAAAAAAAAATTATGTTTTTGTGTCTCGATTTTCTGAAAGCCTTATTTTTTTTTCTTCTGCCGTTCATCTTGTGCAGGGGCTCATTTTTTGGAAGAGTTGACGTTTTTATTGGTACCATTTTTGGGTACATATATTTTTTTTGATTATTCATTATTACACATAAAATTGGTTTGTTTTGGCACAGTTTTTATTTATTTATTTTTACAGCGTTCACCTGAGGGTTTAGGTCATGTGACATTTTTATAGAGCAGATCAATACGGACGTGGCAATAGTGATGGACGGTTCGCGAACGCAATCGAGGGGGCGCAATCAAATGTTCGCGAACCGCAAGTTCGCTGCGGGCCCCTTTCACTTTAAAGGCAGGCGAACCTGGAATACCTTCAGGTCACATTTGCAGCCACCAAATACTTAACTGGACAGTGACATACCAGATGTATTATTCGAATTTGCGATCTCCATTCATTATTTTTTTCAATGCAAAATATCTGCAATGTAATTTTTGCCTATGCGCATGCGCAAAATACTCGGGGCCTACTACAGCAACTTGGTTTCCATCAGACCGAAGTTGGATGCGATCAAAAAAGATGGTTGGCAACAATTTTCGCGACATTGAGGAAGAATTTCCGATCACTGTAAGTAATTTGACATTAAAGCAGTGTATTTGATTACATTTCACATGCATGTTATAACAATCGCTGTATATGCAGATAATCCCTAATGATGCGATTTATTTTTTCGCGGTACACACAACTTCACATTTTATAAGGTCTCATGAGATATTACTGATTGGTGCACTAAGTATTGTTGTGAGAACTTGCCACTCCAGTACAGGCCCCAAAAATTTGCCAATAGGCATTACCTGACAGCAAAGAACTTCGGATTCTGTGGCTGGAGGTACATTAGGCGTTTACAGGATAAATATGTAACTGTCGGCCAGTACAGGCCCCAAAAATTTGCCAATAGGCGTTCACCTGACCGCAAAGAACTTTGGATTCTGTGGCTGGAGGTACATTTGGCGGTCACAGGATAAAAATTTAACTGTCGGCCAGTACAGGCCCCAGAAATTAGCCAATAGGCATTACCTGACAGCAAAGAACTTTGGATTCTGTGGCTGGAGGTACATTAGGCGGTCACAGGATAAAAATTAAAATGTCGGCCAGTACAGGCCCCAAAAATGACCCAATAGGCATTCACCTGACAGCAAAGAACTTTGGATTCTGTGGCTGGAGGTACATTAGGCGGTCACAAGATAAATATGTAAGAGAGTAATACACTAACAGGTTGCCTAGGAGACCCAGCCTGGGGCCCGGCTATCAGGGACTGCCAGGCCCCTGCAGTGATCAGGTGCGCACCACTCCAGTGACCGCCTAATCACCATGACGTAATAGTACGTCAACATGCATGACACACTATTACGTCATATGTCGGGAAGGGGCTAATAAACAAGGTAGACTTCTGTGGTTATGCCAGGATTCAAACCCACAAATCTTGCCTATGGATAACCAGTACCTTACCATTGGACTACAGAGCACACCACTAGTATAAATAATTCCTCTGGCTAAAAACCTTTATTAGCTCAAAAAATGCCTCTACCTAGTCATGGTGTCCTGTGTAGCCTACCTGATAAGGCAGCTGTCTTCTACACAAAGGTCATGAGTTCAAATCCCAGAGTAGTAGCGAAAGGTTGGTCTATTTAGAAGTTTCACAAATGTAATAGAGGAACATAAATAACATATTTATTGTTAATTACCGTATTTTATTCTGCTACATTTTTGTGATTACAAAATAAATTAGACTTTTGCTTTCCTACCGGTATACAGAGATGTGTCTGTAGATACCAGTAAATTGTACAGGAATATTAGTAAAGGTTTTTAGTTACAGACATTCCACTCATGCAAAGCTGTCAAGCCTCTGGCTCAGCCAGTAAAACTTTTGCCTCTGAAACAGAAGGTCCCTGGTTCAAGACCTGCCAGTTACAATTTGGATAAAAGGGGAATAAGAGTTTTTAAATAAACAGGGGTATTCAATCACTATTGTAATGCTCAAGGCCCTAGTTATATGAGGGAATGAATTTTATTTTAACTCATTCCCGACCTCCGCCATACATGTACAGTCTATGGGAGCAGTGATCAAACAGTCGCATGTTAGAGTCCACTAGGGTGACTTAAAATAAGTGGAAAAAAAAGTTTTTTTAATTATCAATAAATTGTAAAAATTTAAGTTGGCCCCTTTCCCTATATTATTAATAAAACTAAACAATAACAATCAACAAATTGCCTTTACTATTAAAATATAAATGCATTTATTCTGTATGGTGAACTCCATAATGGAAAAAAAAAAATCTAAACTGTGGATGAAAAAATGATTAAAAAAAGACATATTCCAAAATGGTATCAATAAAAACTACAGATTGCTGTGCAAAACTCTGCCTACTTGGCTTGGCCCCACCTTCTGCTAGCTTGGCTCTGCCTACAACATTTGGCTACTTCTATGATTATTTCCATGGCCACTTTGAGTTCCCAATCCACGCCTGCATGTATATCTGTGTAAAAATTAGAACATGCACTTTTGTGTAAGGATGGGAACATGTACATATTAATATCTATGTAAGAATTAGAACGTGAAATCCATGGATTAGAACATATACATTAAGGATGATCAAATCTATTCGTAACAAACTGGGTTTGTTACAAATTTCACAATAACTTGTCTGCCAAACGAACCTGAAACTTTTCAGGTTTGCTTCGGTAGAATCGAGTAAAACTGCATGCAGTGCCATTTTACTTCACGATGGTTGGGAAAGCCACAAGGCAGGAAGAACAATCCTCACATGACTCTGGAAGGAAGCTGGGCAGAGCTCAGAGGCTGAAAAGCAGCCTCATCAGCCAACCAGGAGTGTCATCAGGCAGGAAGATGTCTGAGCAGAATGAGCAGAGTTCTTGATGAGGGTGGAAGGTGTATGCAGTGTCTGACAGAAAAAGATTTTATACAATATATAGAGGCACAAGCTAACATCTATTCTAGTATAACATGGACAGTGCAGGGAAATAATAAAAAGAAGATACTATTAAGAGACTATGATCAGTGAAAGCTTTGAGGGAGTGAGGGTCTGGGTACACTGCCTAATACAGTTGCTGCTGCAGCATCTTTTTCTAGTAATTGTGCATTATGAAACCAACCACCTGCAAGAAAAAGTATATATATATTTTTTTCATTTGAATAGAGAGACAGCTTTTTGCCATCATAGGACCTTAACAGCATTCTGCTGCTGGGCAATTACACATTTTTTTTCAAGCACCTTTTTTTAACATGTTGCATTATAACAAAAGCATTTTACTCTAATAACTCCATTTTCATACCAGTGAAATTGAATGCAAATCACACCACAGGCAGAAATCCTTTCCTGCATTGTTATATTGGTGGAAGGAGAGAATAATCGCACTCCAAGTTTGTAATGAGCATCTCAACAGTAAAGAAAGGTCTTTTTTTAAAACCTGCATCATCTGGGGAGGGGGGCATTGCGGCGAATAATCACATAATAAGTTTGCAACGTGTGTCTTAAACGTGTGTGCAAAGAAAAGTCTTTTTTGAACCTGTATTTTTAAAGGCAAATAACATAGTAAACAGAAATCTTACTGTCATCAATAGATTGGTGATTTTGGAGGGGAATAATCACATTACAAGTATGCAACGTGTGTCTTAATTGTGAAGGAAGTTCTTTTTTTAATCTGACATTTTAAAGAGACCCTGTCACCACAAAATGCAATGCAATCTGAAAGCACCATGTTATAGAGAAGGAGAAGCTGAGAGGATTTATATATTTTTGTAGGAAAAGATTCAGTAGAATCCTATCTTTGCTTTTTCCACCTCCTGTGAACAGTTATCAGCACATATAGGACTGATAATCACTGATAACACCTCCACCCTGTACTGATAGCTGTTCACAGGAGGTGGAAAAAGCAAAAATGCCTAAATTACAGGCAGTGGCGTTGCTAGGGCTGGTGTCACCTGGTGCGGTAGAAAATGGTGTCACCCCCCCAAGCTCCCCCCCCCCCAAAGCTTAGAGCCCCAGCACTCCCTTTCCCCCTGGCAGCAGCTCACCTAGGTCAGGTGCACCCCACTTTCGCTGGCTGGCTGACCGAGACACTAAATGCTGTTCAATTTCTTCTGGTGAATGCTTCTTCGTGTGGTGATCGTGTTCTGACCTGTGCAGACGAGTCACGTAGGGGATGTCCATCAAGTTACGACCTGCTGCCGCTAGCGTCCCTTCACGTCCTTCACTGAGCCTGCCGACCAACCCAAGCAGTAACGGGGGGGGGGGGGGGGGGTTGGATAGTAAACAGACTGCTGACTTGGGGGGGCGCTAAGCAGACAGATCGCTGACGGGGGGTTGGGGGGTGCTAGCAGACAGATTGCTGATGGAAGGGGGGGGCTAGCAGTCAGATCGCTTATCGGGGGGTGCTAGTGGTGTTAGTGGCGGATTAAGTGCATTTGAGGCCCGGGGCTGTCTACCCCATACGGGCCCCTCCCTCCATTTTAGTTTAATTTTTTTCTATATGAAAAGGCTGCGGTGCTTTGTGAGTGTCACAGTCTCTTCCTAGGCCATATGACATCATATTCATCGTTCACGTGGTCTAGGTGCATCTCAATCCCATCTGAGTGATTGGGTCTGGACTGCAGTACCAAGCACAGTGCTATCAAATGGACAGAGCTGTGCTTGGTAAGGAGCAAAGAGGCTGAGGCTCTTACTGGAACATTGCGGTCTCCTCAAATAGCTTATTTGCTAGGGTGCCAGGAGTCAGACCCCCACCAATCTCCTAACTCTCTGTGTACAGATGTCATAGATGTTACCTGCAGTCCTATGTAACACCCCACACAACACAGTGAATTATTGTGTTATGTGGGGTGTTGCATAGGACTGCAGGGAACATCTTCTACATTATCTGCACACAGAAAGTTAGCACTGTTATCTGGGCTGTTACATAGGACTGCAGGTGACATCTACAAATTAAAATCTTAACCCGCTCTACATATAGGAGAATACAGCACCACATACCTCTTACTTCCAGTGACATCTCCTGTCATGTAGACCTTCTCTTTCTTCTTCTCCTCTGTTTGACCCAGACCACCATGACAAATTCTTTCAGCCGCATCTCGTCTCTGCAGAGTTTGTTACACAGACACGTTAGATTTCTCATAATTGGGGTCATTTATCAAACTGGTGTAAAGTAGAACTGGCTTAGTTGCCTACAGCAACCAATCAGATTCCACCTTTCATTTTACAAAGAAGCTGTCAAAAATGAAAGGTGGAATCTGATTGGTTGCTATGGGCTACTTAACCAGTTCTACTTTACACCAGTTTGATAAATTATCCAAAAGGTACCTGTCTACAGAAGTTATAATGTCCTCTAGAGTGCCCCCAGTAATAATAACACCCTATATTGTGCTCCAGGTAATAATGCCTGTATAGTGTCCCCAAAAATAATGTCACCTAATAGTAATTTTCCCCACACAGCCCCCATATAGTAATTTCCCCCACACTGCCATCATATAATAATTTCCCCCACACTGCCCCCATATAATAATTCCCCCCACACTGCCCCATATAGTAATTTCCCCCACACTGCCCCATGTAGTAATTTCCCCAACACTGCCCCATATAGTAATTTCCCCCACACTGCCAAGATTGTGGACTGGATAACTCACTCCTCCTCTCAACCACAGAAAGATGATGTAGCATTCAACTCTGAGTCTGACACCATGTCGGGGTCAAAGTATTCTTCCTCCTGCTCCCAGCCCCAGAGAAGCCTTTTAGTTGTAGGAAATCAGAAGGGGGGCCAAGGAGCACACCATGAGATATTACAGTCTAATAAAAGTAATTTGAACTAAATGGAAATAATATGGAGAACAAAACATAGGGTGAAACTCTACATGCACAGCATTGTGATATAGTGTAAATATGCTCACCTTGGAGAGTTGTGAGTAGAGATGGCCTTGTGGTTCGCCCGGCGGACGGTTCGCGGCGAACTTTGCACCTTCGCAATTCGCCGAAGATGCGAACATATGGCGATATTCGCGCCCGCCATATTCTTTTACAATGTAAAGAACTTTGACCCATGCCACATCCATCAGGTGGTACAGGACAGCCAATTGAAAAGTTTCAGCACATGGACATACCCCCTACCTTATAAATAGACCTGATATGGCCGCCATTATACATTCAGTCTTTTGTCAGTGTAGGGAAAGGTTGCTGTATGGAGCAGGGATAGACTGTTAGGGACAAAAACACTATTAAATAGGTCTACAAAAGTCATTTTAAGGACTGGTATAGGTGTACTATTGATAGGTGTGCAGTACAGAGGGGTGTAATATACTTATAATATACTTTCTAACATATAAAGCATATTATAGTGGATTTGTATTGTGCAGCAGTGGTGGTGAGCGGTTCTGCAGCGATATACAGCTACACAGAGTGACAAACACAATTAGAAAAAATAATTATAACTGGTGTGATATACCAGTTGCCCCCCCAAAAAAGATAGCGGGGTGTTATATTTACCAATAATATACTTTCTATATAGTGCATATGGGTACTGCAGTATTTGTTTGCTGTTTTGCTGCGTTCCCTCTGCTATACACAGTGACAAACGGTATTGGAATTTTTTTTTATAACTGGTCTGATATACCATTAAACCTACACAAAGGCCTCTCTGTCAAACTAGACAGCTACAATTGGCACTTGTACAATATCCAGAATAGACTAAAACAAGCAAGTGGAAGTAATGTATCAAAATATCATTTATTATAAAATATAAAGTATGGGGAAACAACAGGATGGTATACAGCAGCGGTCCCCAACCGCCGGGCCGCGGCCCAGGACCGGGCCGTGGAGGATTGTTAGCCGGGCCGCTGCGATCAGGGCAGTCTTTAACTCTGTACTAATAAAGCGCTTCCATTATGGAAGCGCTTCATTAGTACAGAAGGACCAGGGAGCGGTGAAGGATCTGTACTCACCGCTTCCTGGTCCTCGGCTCGGCTATCGGCTGTGCATGACTGCGCACAGCGTGAGGTCTCTCTGTGACCTCACGCTGTGCGCCGCTATACACAGCCAGCCGACAGCAGAATGAAGAGGATCGCGATGGTGACCAGGAGCAGGAGAGGTAAGTGTTTTTTTTATTTTATTTTATTTTATTTTATTTGCACTGGGGGCTGATGGCTGACCTGGGGGACATGGGGCTGACATGAGGGACATGGGGCTTACATAAAGGGGCTAATGGGGGGCTAACGGCTGACATGAGGGGCTAATCATGGCTGACATGAGGGGCTAATGGGGGGCTTATGGCTGACATGAGGGGCTAATAGGGGGCTTATGGCTGACATGGGGGGCTTATGGCTGACATGAGGGGCTAATGGGGGCTTATGGCTGACACGAGGGGCTAATGGGGGCTTATGGCTGACATGAGGGGCTAATGGGGGGGCTTATGGCTGACATGAGAAGCTAATGGCTGACATGAGGAGCTAATGGCTGACATGAGGGGCTAATGGGGGGCTTATGGCTGACATGAGGGCTAATGGGGGGGCTTATGGCTGACATGAAAGGCTAATGGGGGGCTTATGGCTGACATGAGGGGCTAATGGAAGGCTTATGGCTGACATGAGGGGCTAATGGGGGGCTTATGGCTGACATGAGGGGCTAAAGGGGGGCTTATGGCTGACATTAGGGGCTAATGGGGGGCTTATGGCTGACATGAGGGGCTATTGGGGGCTTATGGCTGACATGAGGGGCTAATGGGGGCTTATGGCTGACATGAGGGGCTAATGGGGGCTTATGGCTAATGGGGGGACTTATGGCTGACATGAAGGGCTAATGGGGGGCTTATGGCTGACATGAGGGGCTAATGGGGGGCTTATGGCTGACATGAGGGGCTAATGGGGGGCTTATGGCTGACATGAGGGGCTAATGGGGGGCTTATGGCTGACATGAGGGGCTAATGGGGGGCTTATGGCTGACATGAGGGGCTAATGGGGGGCTTATGGCTGACATGAGGGGCTAATGGGGGCTTATGGCTGACATGAGGCGCTAATGGGGGGCTTATGGCTGACATGAGGGGCTAATGGGGGCTTATGGCTGACATGGGGGACTTATGGCTGACATGAGGGGCTAATGGGGGCTTATGGCTGACATGAGGGGCAAATGGGGGCTTATGGCTGACATGAGGGGCTAATGGGGGGCTTATGGCTGACATGAGGGGCTAATGGGGGCTTATGGCTGACATGAGGGGCTAATAGGGGGCTTATGGCTGACATGAGGGGCTAATGGGGGGCTTAAGGCTAACACGAGGGGCTAATGGGGGGCTTATGGCTGATATTGGGGGGGTTTATGGCTGATATTGGGGGGGTTTATGGCTGACATTGGGGGGGTTTATGGCTGACATTGGGGGCTGATAGATGGCTAAAGGTTTGGGGGTTGATCTGAGCCATTGGGGGTCTGATCTGAGGTCTGATTAACATTGGGGGTCTGATTGCTGTCTGACCTGAGGTGTAATGAAAAATATTTTTTTCTTATTGTTCTCCTCTAAAACTAGGTGCATCTTATAGGGCGAAAAATACGGTACAGTGCAGCAGAGACCAGTGCAGCAGAGACCAGTGCAGCAGAGACCAGTGCAGCAGAGACCAGTGCAGCAGAGACCATAGTCAGTTTATATAGTCATTATATAGTGTTATATATTTTAATATGCACCTTGTGTTTTGTTATGCGCGTAAATCAGTCAGCCCCGCCCACCCCCTAAGCCCCGCCCCAGAACCCCCGCCCCCTTTCCCCCCCCACCCGGTCCCTGGGAAAATTGTCTTGCATGAAACCGGTCCTTGGTGCAAAAAAGGTTGGGGACCACTGGTATACAGTATACAGAAAAGCAAAGGGCCATGCAACACCAATCCATACACCTATCAACCTGTGCAAGATAAGACACAGGGTAGTAAAGCCAATGAACCGGGGCATTAGCTCTGGGACAACCAAAATGACACAAAAATAATCGCCACAATGGGGCTATGTGCAGTAGGTACAAAAATTCGTACCTGGTTGACCATGAGCTATCCCACACATCCCAAAATACATAGGCAACAACACTGACCAGTATGACAGTGAACCCTCAATTAGAGTTACTATCTAGATCTCAAAAAAGTGGCAAGATAAACCTGAAAATACAGGACCCACTATGGATATATATAGAAGTGCCCTATGGGGATGCCAGGCTGTACTAAACGCAGGACGTACCTGAAGACATGGTGAATGGATAGATAACAGACCCTGAGCGCGAGACCTCGACGCGCGTTTCACCTCAGCGGCTTCGTCAGGAGGTACTGAATGATATGCAAGCAGGGTATAAATAGGGGCTAGAATGGGGGTGGGAGAATAGGGAGGTATTACCTAGATACAAGATACCTGCGGTCCACTTTGGCGGGCGCGGAAAACTCCATGATCCACGGCGCCATCTCTCAGCGCGGCGTTTACAGACGTCACGGAGCACGTTGAGATGGCGCCGTGCAGCGCATGCGTGATCCGTGGCCCAGTGGAACGCAGGTGACCCACAACTCCCGATAGATAATTCAAAGACTGAAAGTAAACGCAGTCGCGTGAATTTTTTTCATACCTGCAGGGTCGGGAGTGCCTTGGTCGACCCCATTGGGGGTCTGATCTGAGGTCTGATTAACATTGGGGGTCTGATTGCTGGTCTGACCTGAGGTGTAATGAAAAATATTTTGTCAGTGTCAGTGTTGTTGCCTATGTATTTTGCGATGTGTGGGATAGCTCATGGTCAACCAGGTACGATTTTTTTGTACCTACTGCACATAGCCCCATTGTGGCGATTATTTTTGTGTCATTTTGGTTGTCCCAGAGCTAATGCCCCAGTTCATTGGCTTTACTACCCTGTGTCTTATCTTGCACAGGTTGATAGGTGTATGGATTGGTGTTGCATGGCCCTTTGCTTTTCTGTATACTGTATACCATCCTGTTGTTTCCCCATACTTTATATTTTATAATAAATGATATTTTGATACATTACTTCCACTTGCTTGTTTTAGTCTATTCTGGATATTGTACAAGTGGTAATTGTAGCTGTCTAGTTTGACAGAGAGGCCTTTGTGTAGGTTTAATAGTATTCTATATATATATATCTTTAGGCAATTCCTCATATATGGATTTTCGATCAAGTGACAAAAATTGGGTGTCACAAACAGTTTTTGGTGAAACTACGGCACAGGATACGGAGAAATGTGATAGCAAGGAGTTAAAACATAAGATCAGAGAGGCACTTAAAAAACGGACAAAGTTATAGTGGAATAAGGCCGCATTAGAGAACTATCTTAATAGGAACATTGTGCCACGGGGACTTCGGGTCCAGATTTTTCCTACTTTGGAGGGCGATGATCCCACGTTTACAACCAAATGGGAGGAAACCCTCACTAAATGTTCACAGACCTTAATTGAACTGCTAATTGGAGCAGATCGTAGATCATTGGAGGCTGTGGAGAAGGAAATTGACAGCCATAAGGAAAGCATTCAGCAACTCCTGACCAAGGAAGAGCTGGATGGCTTTGATAAAAGTCTAGAAGAAGATCTTGTCAAATGGAAGCGTGAGATACAGTCCATGAAAACTAAGAAATTCCAGAGAGATCTGGGAGACTATCAGCAGAATAAGGTGTTCAGGTGGCAGCGGACCAACTTTAGGTCTGAACCTCGTTCACGTTCCCAATCACTAGCTTCCTGCATATCTGAAGAAGAATGTGGCGCGTCTTTTTTAGAAGGGCACCCGGCCACCGGACGTGGTCCAGATCCCAAAAGGACAGGCTACAACCTACGTACCCCAGCACACAAGCGAAAACATTGGAACGGGAATGGCCGAGGGAAGAGAGTAAAGAACTAAAGGTAATTAACCTCTCCACTATTTGCCTCACTCCAGCACAACAGCAAGTCTTGCAGAGGGGTCTATCTTTCTCCCCGGTTGGCAAATTCGACTACTTTGAAGTGGTTAAAGATCTAGAATTATTTGCCCGAAAGTTGCTTTTTAAAAAATATTTTAGCCGTGGCCATGAGGCTACCGCCTCTATGTCACCAGTTGAGAGGCAGGCGATTAGGGACTTGGAATCTCTTCTAGATGATCAGGTGGAGACCAAGACTGGTAGATCTCCCATACATCTGCACAGGCGTTCGCGTACGTTCCCCCCCAAAACGTTATGTCCCGCGGTGGATGTTTTTGTGAAGCTAGTCAAACGAGACTTAAACATCGATCACCCATACATTAGGGGAGATAATTTGACTCGCTCACAAAGACAGGCAGTGCGCGAGTTACAAGAATTAAAAGAAGTGGTGATCTAACCAGCCGACAAGGGGGGTAATGTCGTGATATGGCCTGTGCAGATGTATGAAAAGGAGGTCTTTCGGCAACTTAATAACAAACAATGTTATAGAAGAATTGAAAGGGACCCCACTTCTCTTTATAAAAGAGAGCTGGATGACATTCTGATGGATGCTTGTGATCAGGGTATCATTACCCCCAAAATGATGGATGGTTTGAGAGTTGATTTTCCCGTAAAACCTACTCTTTATTTGCTCCCCAAGGTGCACAAAAGCTACACCCACCCCCCCGGACGTCCGATTGTCTCGGGGATTGGGAGTCTGTGCACTAATGTGGGGAGGTTTATTGATTTCTTCCTCCAGAAGAGTGTGGAAATTCTCCCCTCTTTTGTGAAAGACACGACCGACATGTTGAGACGTCTAAACGGAATCCATGTCGATCAGGACGTGGTTCTTGTTACATGTGACATAGAATCATTATACACGTCTATATACCATGACCAGGGAGTGCGGGCATCCAGATCCTTTTTGGTCATGACTGACTATGACAATAACATGATTGAGTTCATTTTGGCGTTATTAGAATTTATGCTCACGCATAACTATTTTCTTTTCAAGGACTGCCTCTTCCTACAGCTCCAGGGGACAGCAATGGGGGCGTCCTGCACCCCCTCATATGCTAATTTGTTCCTGGGGCTGTGGGAAAGAGATATTGTCCATAACACCCCTGGATATGATGCCGCACTCCTATGGTCGAGGTATATAGACGATGTGTTCTTCTTGTGGCAGGATACCATTCCTGCCTTGGAAGATTTTTTGGCTTGTCTGAACATCAACACGCGCAAAATCAAACTCACTTGGAAATATAGTCTCACGAATGTTGAGTTCTTGGACATCATGATCACAAAGGGTCCTGATGGATATTTGTCCACCAATCTCTTTAGGAAATCCACGGCTGTCAATGCCCTTCTCCACGCCTCCTCTGCACACCATCCGAAAACGATACAGGCAATACCCACAGGGCAATTCTTAAGAACCCGCAGGATCTGCTCCAGTGATGAGCAGTTTGAACAGCAGGCATCTGTCTTGACGCAGCGATTTCTTGAAAGAGGATATCAATTCAATACGATCCAGCGGGGCTATGAGAGAGCCAAAAAAACTACAAGAGATTCCTTGTTGGTGAGTAGAATAAAAAACAAGGCATATAGGGACTCAGGAGTGAGATTTATCACCCCATTCAATAACAAGTGGCGGCTCATCCAATGCATTCTATGTAGGCACTGGCCGGTCCTACATACGGATGGGGATCTGGCAGTAGGCCTTCCAGCATACCCCCAGATCACTTGGAGGAGGTTACGCAATTTGCGTGACATCCTGACCAAGAGCCACTACGTCCCCAAACCAGTAGGAGGTATTTTTGGGAGTAAGGGCCCCAGATGGGGATCATTTTCTTGTGGATCATGTGCTGCTTGTAAATACATGGTCCGCTCCACTGCCTTCTGTGATTCTTCTGGTCAAAAGAATTTTAAGATTGTACATAACATCAACTGCAACACAAAGGCAGTGATATATTTGATCACATGTCCATGTAACTTGTTTTACATTGGCATGACAAAGAGGGCTCTCAAGGTACGGGTATTAGAACATATTGGTAAGATTCGATCAGCCGTAGAGACACCAGAGAGAGATTGGGAATCACTACAAGCCGTCCCACGACATTTCCGCAGGTTCCATGGTTCTGATCCAGGGGGATTGACAGTGAGAGGCATTGATAGAATCCATCTAGGATCCAGAGGCGGGAATATTAAAGTAGCCTTACTCCAGAGAGAAACTAGATGGATAGTCACCCTGGATACTGTCACTCCGTACGGCCTTAATGAATCGAATAGCTTCTCCTCCTTTCTATAAATATTGCGCGAATTTTAATTGCAGGGTATAATTTTTCTGTTTTTATATATATTTTTTCTTTGCATTATAATATCTTATGTTTTCTTCTCTCTTTTTTTGAGATCAATTTACTCAGTACTTTTGGGATATGGTGTTGATGGATTCCGTAACCAATCAGGGGAGGACATGACCGATATGAAAGACGGGATTTGACAAGAACATCAAGCAACATATGCTTATGCACATGGGAGAATGTATATTTATGGTCATCATATGCCCCAAACTTATTCATCCCCTTACATATGTTAAGGATTACTCTGGCCTACTGTGGTCAGGGTTAACATTTGTCTTGCTACTGTGATGTACCATATGTTTGGGAGGAGTCACATATGGACCTCGTTTCATATAATCTGGGTTGTTCTGATTTTTTTCATACCTGCTGGGTCGGGAGTGCCTTGGTCGACCCCATTGGCGGCTGGCGCCGCCGGTGGTGCCGCCCCTGTCACTCCCGCCCCATACCTTTGTGGTTCTTGATATCTAAGGGCTGCGCAATTTTTGATGCTGTCATGACGTTTTTGACGTTTATAATTATTTTTTTGATGCATTGATCATGTGGCTCTTATGAGTATCAGCGAGCCTGTCTCACTACTCAGGTATATTTTATCAATTGCCACTCTACCTAACCTTTTGATGTATATACGATATGTTTTCTTTTAATTATGAATATATGACCTATTTTTTATTTATATGGATCATGTTTTGATAATATCTATATTATTGCATTGTTCACTTTTAATTTTGAATATGCAATCTATCTTTGATTCATATTGGTCATGTTTGACTATATGTATATCACTGTATCGATCACATATTCAACATATATGTAATTATTTCACTATATATGATCTATTCTTGACTCATATGGATCATGTTCTGATTATATTTATATTATTGTAATGTTCACTTTTAATCATGAATACTTTATTTCGTCATATTGATCATGTATTGATTATATTGACTATATGTACATGTAGTGATCACATATCCATTATATATGTATTTTTCATAACACTCTTCTCTTATATTTATTGCTTTCACCACTTACATATGGTACTTTGGTTCCATTTATTATGGTTCCTCTGTATATCTCTTTTCACTCACTTGATGTTCCATCGTGAGGGTGGGATACATGATTTTATCTCTTTATATATTTATATGGATAGATTCTCTTCATACACACATTTTCTTCACATATTTACACTTTTTATTTTTACATAATATGTTTCTTGGATACCGCAGATTATATGGGACCCAATATGGATATATAGAGCGCTTTCCCTTAGGCATAGGTCATATGATCCACGCGACTGCGTTTACTTTCAGTCTTTGAATCATCTATCGGGAGTTGCGGGTCACCTGCGTTCCACTGGGCCGCGGATCACGCATGCGCTGCACGGTGCCATCTCGACGTGCTCCGTGACGTCTGTAAGCGCCGCGCATGCGCGGTGCGCAGACGAGAACGCGCTGAGAGATGGACCCGTGGATCATGGAGTTTTCCGCGCCCGCTAGAGCGGACCGCAGGTGGCTCGTATCTAGGTAATACCTCCCTATCCTCCCACCCCCATTCTAGCCCCTATATATACCCTGCTTGCATATCATTCACTACCTCCTGACGAAGCCGCTGAGGTGAAACGCGCGTCGAGGTCTCGCGCTCAGGGTCTGTTATCCATCCATTCACCATGCCTTCAGGTGTTATATATACTTTCTTTATAGTGTATTTGGGTACTGCAGCATTCGTTTGCTGTTTTGCTACGTTCCCTCTGCTACACACATTGACAAACGCCATTGGAACAAATAATTATAACTGGTGTGAAATACCAGTCGCCCCCCAAAACAACTGATTGAAGCGGGTTGTTATATACCAATATTCTTTCTTTATAGTGTATTTGGGTACTGCAGCATTTGTTTGCTGTTTTGCTGCGTTCCCTCTGCTATACACAGTGACAAACGCCATTGGAAAAAATAATTATACTACTAGTGTGATATACCAGTTTTTCCCCAAAACAACTGATTGAAGCGGGGTGTTATATATCTTCTTCCACAAATACTGCTCTTCCATAGAGACTTTTGTCACAGGGTCATATAAAAAATGACAGGCAGAGGAAGGAAGAGGCAGGCCCTTCCGCAGGGGTGGAAGGGGTCGGGCAGGAGCACCAGGCCAAAGCCTAAGTGGGAAGTTGCAGAAGGTGCGTGCGATTACGTCAAAGGACGCACCAGACTTGGTTGAGTGGCTCACTCAGCCTTCTGCTTATGCACCCTCCTCATCCTCTCTATCTGCACCCTTTTCACTCTCTGCTGTGTGCACCCCCAAAAACACCACCACCAACACCACCACTACTATATCCCCTCTGCTCGAGTCAGAGGAATTATTTTCCGATCCATTCCAAGACATTTCCGATGTGCAGCTATGCTTGGCATCGGATTAGGAAGAGGAAGTAGCAATTGCCACAACCCAGCAGTCTGACGACAGTACCCAGATCAGCCCAAGGAGGTTGGTCCTAGCTGTTGCTGCTTACTCTGATATCTCTATTGTTAGTGGTGGGGAAGGTGACGATGATGACGTGTCGATGGACGTCACGTTGGTGCCCACAAGAGAGGAAGAGGAGGGGAGTTCAGAGGGAGAGACGGAGCAGCAGATAGGGAGGAGAAGCAGACAGAATTTACATTGCACAGGAGGCAAAAAGCAGACTGCAAATGTATTAGGAGCGAGCCATCTACCATACACGGTCACATCTGGCGCTCCCAGGACGCCGGCACATGGCTCCGCAGTGTGGGCTTTTTTTAACGTGTCCGCTGCTGACAATAGTGTTGCCATCTGCAGCCTTTGCTGTCAACGCATAAGTCGCGGTAAGCCAAGCACTCACCTTGGGACGACCGCCTTAAGAAGGCACCTGGCCTCCCATCACCGAGCCCAGTGGGAGCAACACCATCAGAACCCACAAAGCCACACTCCCTGCGCTCCACGTCCTGCCTCTTCTCCTTCTCCTCTCTCCTGCCAATTATCCTCCACTCCACCTTCCACAGTGCCGCCCCCGCGTTTATCTGGCAAAAGGCTGGCTTCCGTGGCCCAAATGTTCGGGAGTAAAAAGATGATGATGCCGGATAACCTTCTTGCCCAACGGCTGACCGCTGACTTGTCGGAACTGCTAGCCCGCCAACTACTGCCATATAAAATGGTGGACTTGGAGGCCTTTAGAAAATTTGTGCCCATTGGAACACCGCAATGGAAGGTCCCCGGAAGGAAATATTTCTCCCAGAAGGGCATCCCAGAGCTATATGGCCATGTTCAGCAGCAAGTGAATGTATCTCTGGCACACAGTGTCGGTGCCAAGATACATCTGACCACAGACACACGATCTAGCAAACACGGGCAGGCAAGGTACATAACTTTTACTGCCCACTGGGTGAACCTTCTGACGGCTGTCAAGCATGGAAATATTTCTCCCAGAAGGGCATCCCAGAGCTACAGTCAGGTCCATAAATATTGGGACATCGACACAATTCTAACATTTTTGGCTCTATACACCACGACAATGGATTTGAAATGAAACGAACAAGTGCTTTAACTGCAGACTGTCAGCTTTAATGTGAGGGTATTTACATCCAAATCCGGTGAATGGTGTAGGAATTACAACAGTTTGCATATGTGCCTCCCACTTGTTAAGGAACCAAAAGTAATGGGACAGAATAATAATCATAAATCAAACTTTCACTTTTTAATACTTGGTTGCAAATCCTTTGCAGTCAATTACAGCCTGAAGTCTGGAACGCATAGACATCACCAGACGCTGGGTTTCATCCGTGGTGATGCTCTGCCAGGCCTCTACTGCAACTGTCTTCAGTTCCTGCTTGTTCTTGGGGCATTTTCCCTTCAGTTTTGTCTTCAGCAAGTGAAATGCATGCTCAATTGGATTCAGGTCAGGTGATTGACTTGGCCATTGCATAACATTCCACTTCTTTCCCTTAAAAAACTCTTCAGTTGCTTTTGCAGTATGCTTTGGATCATTGTCCATCTGCACTGTGAAGCGCCGTCCAATGAGTTCTGAAGCATTTGGCTGAATATGAGCAGATAATATTGCCCGAAACACATCCTGCTGCTTTTGTCAGCAGTCACATCATCAATAAATACAAGAGAACCAGTTCCATTGGCAGCCATACATGCCCACGCCATGACACTACCACCACCATGCTTCACTGATGAGGTGGTATGCTTAGGACTATGAGCAGTTCCTTTCCTTATCCATACTCTTCTCTTCCCATCACTCTGGTACAAGTTGATCTTGGTCTCATCTGTCCATAGGATGTTGTTCCAGAACTGTGAAGGCTTTTTTAGATCTAATCTGGCCTTCCTGTTTTTGAGGCTCACCAATGGTTTACATCTTGTGGTGAACCCTCTGTATTCACTCTGATGAAGTCTTCTCTTGATTGTTGACTTTGACACACATACACCTACCTCCTGGAGAGTGTTCTTGATCTGGCCAACTGTTGTGAAGGGTGTTTTCTTCACCAGGGAAATATTTCTTCGGTAATCCACCACAGTTGTTTTCCGTGGTCTTCCGGGTCTTTTGGTGTTGCTGAGCTCACCGATGCGTTCCTTCTTTTTAAGAATGTTCCAAACAGTTGTTTTGGCCATGCCTAATGTTTTTGCTATCTCTCTGATGGGATTTTTTTTTTTTTTTTAGCCTAATGATAGCTTGCTTCACTGATAGTGACAGCTCTTTGGATCTCATCTTGAGAATTGACAGCAACAAATTCCAAATGCAAATAGCACACTTGAAATGAACTCTGGACCTTTTATCTGCTCATTGTAATTGGGATAATGAGGGAATAACACACACATGGCCATGGAACAGCTGAGGAGCTATTGTCCCATTACTTTTGGTTCCTTAACAAGTGGGAGGCACATATGCAAACTGTTGTAATTCCAAAACCGTTCACCTGATTTGGATGTAAATACCCTCAAATTTAAGCTGACAGTCTGCAGTTAAAGCACATCTTGTTTCTTTCATTTCAAATCCATTGTGGTGGTGTATAGAGCCAAAAAATGTACAATTGTGTCGATGTCCCAATATTTATGGACCTGGCTGTATATGGCCACGTTCAGCGGCAAGTGAATGTATCTCTGGCACACAGTGTCGGTGCCAAGATACATCTGACCACAGACACGTGGTTTAGCAAACATGGGCAGGGAAGGTACATAACTTTTACTGCCCAGTGGGTGAACCTTCTGACGGCCGTCAAGCATGTAACCCGTGGCACCCGTGTAGACTTGATGTTACCGCCACGGATTGCATGCAGGCCTGCCTCTTCTTATCCTCCTCCTACACCATCCTCCCTCTCCTCCTCGGCTGACTCCTCCTTTTCCGCTTTTACCATCTCTTCTGCTGCACCCCCCAAGATTCCCAGAACCTATTTGACGTGCCAGGTGAGACGTTGCAATGCTGTGCTGCGTCTGTTGTGCCTGGAAACCAAGAGCCACACCGCTCCTGCACTCCTTTCAGCTTTGCGGTCACAGGCCGATCAGTGGCAAACCCCGCTCAATTTGACAGATGGTAAAGTGGTATGCGACAACAGTGCCAATCTGCTGAGCACGCTGAAACAGGGCAAAATGGCACATGTGCCGTGCATGGTACACTTCCTGAACTTAGTCGTGCAGCGATTCGTTGCCAAATACCCCGGGGTACAGGACATCTTGTGGTAGGCCAGGAAAATCTCTGACCATTTTAGAAGATCTTACACGGACATGGCTCACCTTGCTGACATTCAGCGGTGACACCACCTGCCCATCAGACGTCTGCTTTGTGACTACCCGACGCGATGGAACTCCACCTTGTATATGCTTGATAGGAAACATGCAGTTAATGACTACCTGTACGAACTCTGCGGCAGGACAGGTTCTGGGAGCTTGTTTTTTTTTTCACCGCGCCAGTGGCTGCTCGCTACGCATGCAGACATCTGTGGCCATATGATTAGATCACCAAACTGGTCAGTCGCAGCCAGGGCATCAGTGACATCGTACCTTACGCCTTCTTTCTGGAGCTTGCATTACATCGTGTCATTGATCAAGCCCTCGAGGAGCAGGAAGATGAGGAAGTCGCAATGCTGGATGAATTCCCAAGGGGGCTACTCCATCTGAGACAAGTCAACAACAGGAGTCTGAAGAGGAGTCAGAGGAGGATGGTGCCGGGGCGGAGGAGGAGCAAGAAGTGCATGCTTTAAACGTTTCTGGGATCCCTGGTGTTGTCCGTGGATGGGGGGAGAAAAACGAGGACGACATTATCCTGGATGATGAGCAGGAGCCAGGCCACTCAACCACTTCCAGTTTAGTGCAAATGGGGACTTTCATACTCCAGTGTTTGAAGAGGGACCCCCGTATAAAAAGCATAAAGGGCAAGGACCAGTACTGGGTGGCAACGTACTTAGACCTCCGGTACAAACACAAAATGGCATAAATGTTACCACCATCACAGAGGGCTGTCAGAATGCAGCACTTCCAGGCCTTGCTTCGAGAAATGCTGCATCCTGCTTTTGCGGGAGCTGGCAGAAGAATTTTCACTCACAGAGTACCAATCCAACAGCACATGCAAGAAGAAGGCGGTTTGAAGATGTGTTGGTCACTTCGGATATGAGATCATTCTTGCAGCCAACCCATCAACAGCCGTCCTCCGGATCCAGCCTCAGGGAACGCCTAGACCGACAGGTGTCCGACTACATCGTGTTAACGGCCGATGTGGACGCTCTGAGTACCAATGAACCCCTGGACTACTGGATGTGCAGGCTTGACCTGTGGCCAGAGCTGGCACAATTTGCCATGGAACTGTTGGCTTGCCCCTCATCCAGTGTCCTGTCCAAAAGGACGTTCAGCGCAGTAGGGGGGATCGTGACCGATAAGCACACTCGCCTAGCTAACGACAGTGTGGACTTCCTCTCATTTCTAAAAATGAATGAGGCATGGATTTCGGAGGAATTCAACACATGTGATGAGTCGACCATGTTTGATTGAATTTCCTCATGACAGCCCACAAATATCCACCACCACCCAGAACAAATCATGGTCCCTGTCTTAGGTAAATACAGCGGCATAAAAGGCCTTTTATGTCCGTTGAATGCCTAATTTTTGGGGCCTGTACTGGCCGACAGTTACATTTTTACCCTGTGACCGCCTAATGTACCTCTAGCCACAGAATCCCAAATTATTTGCTGTTAGGTGAACGCCTATTGGCTAATTTGTGGGGCCTGTACTGGCCGACAGTTACATATTTATCCTGTGAATGCCTAATGTACCACCAGCCACAGAATCCAAAGTTCTTTGCTGTCAGGTGAATGCCTATTGGCTAATTTTTGGGGCCTGGACTGGAGTGGCAAGTTCTCACAACAATACTTAGTGCACCAATCACTAATATCTCATGAGACCTTATAAAATGTGAAGTTGTGTGTACCACGAAAAAATAAATCGCATCATTAGGGATTTTCGCAATGGTGCTTTTTTTAAACACTCGATCTGCATATACAGCGATTGTTCTAACATGCATGTGAATTGTAATCAAATACACTGCTTTAATGAATATTACTTACAGTGATCAGAAATTCTTCCTCAACGTCGCGAAAATTGTTGCCAACCATCTTTTCTGATCGCATCCAACTTCGGTCTGGTGGAAATCCAGTTGCTGTACTAGACTGCGCCTATTTTGCGCATGCGCATAGGCAACAATTACATTGCTGATATTTCGCATTTAAAAAAATAATAAATGGAGATCGCAAATTCGAATAATACATCTGGTATGCACTTCTAGTAAGTATTTGGTGGCTGCAAAGATGACCTGAAGGTATTCTAGATTCGCCTGCCTTTAAAGTGAATGGGGCCTGCCGCGAACTTGCGGTTCGCAAATATTTGATCGCGTTCGCGTGATCGCATTCGTGCACCGTCCCGGCCGATGTTCATCCATTACTAGTTGTGAGTAGTCACAACAACCAGAACTGCATATATGCTGACTCAACATAAAAAAAGGTTTTCTGGCTGGGCTTCATTAACCACATCCAGATGGTTGAAATCACAGTCCAATAACCTGTATCCAGTGCTTCCTTTTTAAAACATGAAGGTTTTATTATAGAAGTAAAATTACAAAGATACAAAATAAAATGCTATAACATATCATATCATGTAAACAGATAAGAGCACTTTTAAAGGTTTATATAACACGTTTCGGGGCTTGGGCCTTTGTTCAGATGCTACTATTAGAGTAAAAGTGTCAGGGAGGGTGATGACTATGATGATGATTGTGTGTTGAATAGGACCTGTGAGCCAGATAGGAGTGCTGAGGAGGATCAGATGCGAAGTATAGTGGCTATGTTGGCAATAAAATGGAGGCAATGTTTGGCCAAAGCCTCCAAAAGAAATGACAGGGCCACATTTGCTTCTATTGTAGTCATCTCGGGAAGTGGTGATGGAGCTGATACTGTGGGCGCATGCTCAAAACGTCCCATACCTAGGACAAGCTCGGCTACCTCTAGCTCTGTGCAAGAAACTCCCACGTAGCATTTTTTTCCCCAAGGTCAGCACACAAAACCACAGCCATGTGCAAGATCCATGGGATTAAAATAAGCCATGGCCATTCAAACACAAATATAAGTATTAGGAGAAAATAGAACTGGCCAGCATTCTCAATCAAAAAAAGTCTGTAATCCTTCTCCTGGTCTTCTTTGTGGCAGCTGGCCTGCATCTCCAAGCAGTACAGTGCCCTTGTCATCATCGGCTGCTTATTCTCCTGCCCAGACTCCTTCTCCTCCTTCTCCTCTGCTCCACCGTGAGAATTCTGTAACGGAATGTGTAGGCCTGAGAAAGCGTCGATTGATATGAAACGGTCGTAGGCCAGTTTGTGTGTATCAAGTTATAAGTATAAAAAATGTTTTTGCATTCTGACAGGCTACCTTCATTTAATAAAATGTAACAAATTGGATAACTGCTCTAAAGCCCAAACTGATACTGGACCTAATATGTAGTCCTGATTGTTTCTACCTAAAGGAAACTTACAGTACTTATTCAAAGAAGTTGGAAGCTGGATTTTGGTTCAACCTTTATTCTTTCACACAAGCCCCCTTCAGATGCTCTTCTCACTGATGGCCATACTTTGCAGAAGCATCTCCTGAGAACAGAGACTAGGCATGTCTATAAGTGCCACGGGCAGATAATCCAGATGTATCCATGCAAAACCCAAGGGAATAACAGTACACATCAAGTCTGCATAATAAATGAGACTAAGCATGACAGTAAGTGCAGAAAAAGTCATCCTCAGGTCTGTCCAAATTTGTTTACAGACATGGACAAAGAAATTGCAGAAAAATGTAACCGACAGGTTTGGGGAGGATACATAAACATTTTATGCCATGAGCAGATACTTCAGGAATACGTTTTCAACAGGTGTTCATAGCCAAAATAGTTTGGTATCGTGTTAGCCAGAAAAATCTATGTGATGTTAAGTATTTTTGCGTTAAAAATGACAAAAGCCGTGATACCTTTATTGGCTGACCAAAATGAATTATGTTTGCAAGCTTTCAGAGCACAGAGGCTCCTTTGTCAGGGAGTTTAAAAATGAATGAATGTCCATCGGTTATTGTTACAGGTGGACAGGCAATAGGGGTTAAGAAGACTTAAGGCTTTTTTACACTGAACCATTTAGCAGGCAACTGCCGGGAAAGAAGCATTCCTTTCTGGCAAGCACCTGTATGCAGCGACCTCCTCCACAGTATAGGGAGGAATGATCGCTAATGCCATCACTCGTCCCCATACATAATCATTGTTTGCCAGCTGCAGAGAGTGTTTAGACGACAACATCTACTGCCAGTAAACAATGATTTTGGTGACCACACAAATGATCATATTATCCGATGATCGATTATTTGGCCAATGTTCGGCCAGTGTTAAGGGACCTTTAGGAGTTAAAGAGACTTAGAGTCAGTCTAAACGGGAGGGGGTGGAAGGATGTCCATGTAATGTTTATGAAGTCTGGTACCTGGATTTATGACACATTACTTGGACACCCTTCCACCTCCTCCCCATTAGACTAACTCCAAATCTCCTTAACTCCTAAGTTTTAACCCCTATTGCCTGTCCATCTAATAACCACAGTTTTATTGCTTTCTTATCTTGATGATGTGCAAACCCTTATCATGATCACATGTTTTACGTGTTGTGCCTTTCTCACAGTCATTCATTTGTATACTGATGAAGGAGCCTCTGTGCTCTGCAAGCTTGCAAACAGAATTTCTTTTTGTTCAGCCAATTAAGGTATCATGGCTATAATACTTTTGTCATTTTTGATGATGGATAGGTAGGAAGTAGATAAACAAGATAGATAGATATGAGATAGATAGATTTTGAAATTCATTTAGTGTTCAAAGTTTAAAAAAAATTCAGTTTGTGTCTTAATCAATTTTACACCAATCAGATATCCTCCAATTGGCCTGAAAATTGCTATGTGAAACTACTACGACTCATATTTTTAATATGTTTTCATTATCTCTTTTTCTTTTCAAATTTTTGTACAAATTGTTGCTGTCTCCTCTACTCCCCACCCTTTAAACTCATTAACATAATGACAACAGTAGTAAATATTGGCAGAGTGACACTGACATTTTAGCTATGGGTAAATGCATGATTGACGGTGTAAAGAGAGAGTGTTTAGACACATTTGCTATGCTTTTTAATATTAGAAAGCTTCCAGAAATTGTCCCTCATTTAGGACTGCCGTGCGTGACATCCGCTGCGTGAACGACAGCCAAGCCCCGCTGCGGACAGCAGAAGCACGGAGCATTAAAATGATTGATAATGCTCCATGCCTCTCAGTGATCTTTTACTACAAAATTGCGGTGCCAACTTTATCTCACTGTGATTTTGTAGTAAAAAGGTCACAGAGGGGCACGGAGCATTATCAATCATGTTAATGCTCCGTGCTTCTTCTGTCCACAGTGGGTCTTGGCTGTCATTCACACAGCGGATGTCACACACGGCATCCGCTCGTGTGAAACAGCCCTTAGGGTGGATGGTGTTTTAATGCACACTGTGTTAGTGGGAAAAAACTGTTGTTTGTTAGGACCATGCGTTAAAAAATTACAACTTTGTCAGTTTGGGTGTTACAACACCACCTGCCACTCTGAAAATCCTATGTCAGATAACACTGGAGGCTGGACAGGACAGCACAGAAAGAGCATACTGGGCCAGTTCCAGCCATTGTTCCAATGTAGCTGTCCAGAAGTTTATGAGTTTATTTTTGGACAGGAAATGACCCAATTTTTTTGGCCTTTGTTCCCCTCCCCTAAGGAGGATGACCCCATACCATGTGTCTGTATTCCCCTATATAAGTTTGTGTCTTTCTGTTATATGTATATGCTCTTGAAAAAGGGATCTATTCCCGAAACGCGTCGAGCTGAATCAATAAAAGACTTCCTACATAGTTTGGAGCCCCGGTGTCATCTTTTTGGGGACCAGGAAGCTAATACTACATCATTTGAAGCGACCTCGGCGGTGGAGGTTGAGGTATAGGTGTCTTGAGCTTTATCCTATGCCCTCCTCCCCGGTGAAGTAAGTACATCTTTTTACCAAGATAACAATAGTGTATTTCACTATAACTGTACAATTTTATTGATAGTACTGGAGTTTATGTGGCGCCCCCTGGGTTTCATCAGGACACCTGAGATACCCGGCTCACCAGCAATTTTACAGAAGTTTATGAGGTCAGGGAACATGATATGTGCTGGAGAAAGGCCAGAGTCAGATAGGACTAAGGCCTCTTTTTACACATCGCACCCACATGGAAAACTTGTTCTTGTGAAAGGGGCCTAAAATAGCAAAGCAGGAAAGGGAGATGGATGTTATTGTCCATCTTGGGACAAATAATCTGGCTTGCAATGAGGTTTCAAAGGTGAAAGAAGCTTTTCACACACTTGGTAATGATATACGGGAGGTTGCATCGACTGTTTCATTCTCTGCAGTTTTGCCTGTGCATAACCTTCAGCATGACAGGCAGATGTGCATTAAGGAATGTATTGCTTAGTGAATTGTGTCTGAACCAAGGGTTTTGCTTTCTATCTCATGTTAGCTCTAGTTGGAATGGAAAAGAACTGTACAAGAAAGATGGTTTGCATCTTTCTCTCAAGGGAACGAATGTCCTCAGTGAACAGTTCAAAGTATTTGCTAAGGAGCATTTAAACTAAAAAAGGGGGCAAGAGAGTAATAATCCATCAGTCCGACTGCCCCCCGGAACAATGCCAGAAGATGCCAGTAGCACATAGGTTAAGAAATGACAAGCTCAGAGTCTTTTCTACAAATGCCCACAGTTTAGGGAATAAGATCAATGAACTTGAGTCTATAATGGCATCTGAGAATATAGATTTAGTGGCTGTTACTGAGACATGGTTCAATGAGAGTAATGACTGGGATATAACAATACCAGGGTTCTCTTTATATAGGAAAGACAGAGAAGGCAAGAAAGGGGTCGGGGTGGCCCTGTACGTGAAAGATAGCACAAAATCTAATCTAATGCAAGTTATAGAGACCAATTTAGAGTCAGTTTGGGTTCGTTGCAGCTTGATAATCATAAGGTAACTCGTGTAGGTGTGATATATAGACCACCTAGCCAAGTCAAAAAATTAGATGATCTACTAGTTGAGGAAATAGCTAAAATGATATTGAAAGGGGAAGTTATCATTATGGAAGACTTTAATCTTCCTAATGTAAACTGAAAAACCAAAATAGCTAGTTCTGCCAGGAGTACAAATATTCTAAATTCTCTACTGGGATTATCTCTACAACAAGTAGTTGAGGAGCCAACTCGGAAAGAGGCCATTTTAGATTTAGTATTCACAAATGGAAATTTGGTATCAGATATTACTTTAGGGGAAAGCTTGGGATTTAGTGATCACCAGTCAGTGTGGTTTACTATAAGTACAGTGACTGAGTCACACCACACAAAAACAAAAGTTTTAGATTTTAGAAAAACTGACTTTTCTAAAATTAGATTAGTGGTATATGAGTCCCTATCAGACTTGAACAGTTTCAATGAAGTCCAGGAGAAATGGGACTACTTAAAAGTGGCACTATTGAAGGCAACAGATAATTGCATTAGGCTTGTCAGCAAAAGCAAAAAAAGGAAGAGACCACTGTGGTACTCAGCAGAAGTGGCCAAAATCATTTAAAACAAAAATATAGCATTTAGTAATTATATTTAAAAAAAAAGGATGACATGGAAATTTATAAGATTAGGCAGAAAGAGGCCACTCAAGTTATAAAAGCTTCTAAGGCACAAGCAGAAGAGAAATTAGCTCAATCAGTGAAAAAAGGTGATAAGACATTCTTCAGATACATAAATAAAAAAAGGAACTTAAAACAAGGAATTACCAAATTAAAAACAAAAGAAGGAAGGTATATGGAAAAAGATAAAGAACTAGCTGACTGCCTCAATGAATACTTCTGTTCAGTTTTTACAAAGGAAAATGAAGGAAAAGGACCTCAGTTAGGGAGAAAGACTAATGAATCTTTTGATGCATGTGTCTTTGCAGAGGAAGAGGTTCTAAGTCAGCTGTCTAAAAATAATACAAATAAGTCACAGGGGCCTGATAGGATACACCCAAAGCTATTAAAAAAGCTTAGCAGTGAACTAGCAAAACCATTAACAGATTTATTTAACCAATCACTGGTAACAGGAGTCGTCCCAAAAGATTGGAAATTAGCAAATGTTGTGCCTATTCACAAGAAAGTTAGTAGGGAGGAATCGGGCAACTATAGGCCAGTAAGCCTGACATCAATAGTGGGGAAATTAATGGAAAACATACTTAAGGAGAGGATTGTGGAACATCTAAAATCCCATGGATTGAAAGATGAAAAACAGCATGAGTTTACGTCAGGGAGATCATGTCAAACTAATCTTATTGATTTTTTTGATTGGGTGACTAAAATAATTGATGGCGGAGGTGCAGTAGACAATGCTTATCTAGACTTTAGTAAGGATTTTGATACTGTCCCACATAGAAGGCTTATCAATAAATTGCAGTCTTTGAGCTTTGACTCCCATATTGTTGAATGGATTAGGCAGTGGCTGAGGGACAGACAACAGAGGGTTGTAGTCAATAGAGTATATTCAGACCATGGTCTTGTTATCAGTGGGGTACCTCAGGGATCTGTTCTAGGACCCATCTTGTTTAATATCTTTATCAGGGAAATTGCAGAAGGCCTCGATGGTAAGGTGTGTCTTTTTGCTGATGACACAAAGATTTGTAACAGGGTTGATGTTCCTGGAGGGATACACCAAATGGAAAAGGATTTAGGAAAACTAGAGGAATGGTCAAAAATCTGTCAATTCAAATTTAATGTTGATAAGTGCAAGATAATGCACCTGGGGCGTAAAAAGCCAAGAGCAGAATATAAAATAAGTGATACAGTCCTAACCTCAGTATCTGAGGAAAGGGATTCAGGGGTCATTATTTCAGAAGACTTAAAGGTAGACAGACAATGTCATAGAGCAGCAGGAAATGCTAGCAGAATGCTTGGGTGTATAGGGAAAGGCATTACCAGTAGAAAGAGGGAGGGGCTCATGCCGCTCTACAGAGCACTAGTGAGACCTCATTTGGAGTATTGTGCGCAGTACTGGAGACCATATCTCCAGAAGGATATTGATACTTTGGAGAGAGTTCAGAGAAGAGCTACTAAACTAGTACATGGATTGCAGGATAAAACTTACCAGGCAAGATTAAAGGACCTTAACATGTATAGCTTGGAAGAAAGACGAGACAGAGGGGATATGATAGAAACTTTTAAATACATAAAGGGAATCAACAAGGTAAAAGAGGAGAAAATATTTAAAAGAGGAAAAACTGCTACAAGAGGACATAGTTTTAAATTAGAGGGACAAAGGTTTAAAAGTAATATCAGGAAGTATTACTTTACTGAGAGAGTAGTGGATGCATGGAATAGCCTTCCTGCAGAAGTGGTAGCTGCAAATACAGTGAAGGAGTTAAAGCATGCATGGGATAGGCATAAGGCCATCCTTCATATAAGATAGGGCCAAGGGCTATTCATAGTATTAAGTATATTGGGCAGACTAGATGGGCCAAATTGTTCTTATCTGCCGACACATTCTATATTTCTATGTAATATACATAATTATGTGTCCATATTCACTATACTCTCCTTAGGCATCTTTCACATGAACAATACGGATTGTGTCAGGATCTGCTTGAAAAAAAAACTGATGGTTTTGCACACAGTCAATTTTGTCTGCGATTGTGTTCAGTGTTTCAGTTTTTCCGCGCAGATGCAATCAGTTTTGGCTGTGTTTTTCACGTATGTGAAAAAAAATAATATATATATATCTCCTAGCAACCATCAGTGAAAAACAATCAGGATGCAATGCGTTTTTTCACTGAAGCCCCATTCACTTCTATGGAACCAGAGCTGCGTGGAAAATGCAGAATATAGAACATGCTGCGATTTTGTTCAGACTAGATTAGTGGCTTTGTCTTTAATAGCTTTTTGTTAGACACTGTCACAAGACTTTCTTTTCGGGTTGCTTGTTTGACACAGAATGGTGTTCTATGACGTTCTCACCAAAAGGACATTACTGAATCCTGCCCCTGATTGGCTGGTCAGGCTGTCAGTCAGCCTCTCAACCTTCAGGACAAGCTCCCCCCCCCACTTCCTTCCAGTGTCATATGAACCTCAATCTTCTTCCTCCCTCCTGGTATTCCCCACCCACTATTTTCACAGTAAAATGGCACTGCGTTCTGTTTTTACCCAATTTGTCAGAAACAATCGGAAAAAAATTCAGATTTGTTTGGTCAGATTTTTGTGAAATTCTTAATGAATCCAATTTGTGTAGAATTGATTTGATCATCTCTAATAGATACAAATAAAATAGATATTGTGTTACTTAACTTTTCTTTTATAGATTGAAAGATAGATAGATAATAGATAGATAGATGGATAGATATGAGATAGATAGATAGATAGATAGATAATAGATAGATATGAGATAGATAATAGATAGATAATAGATAGATAATAGATAGATAGATAGATAGATAATAGATAGATATGAGATAGATAGATAATACAGTAGATAGATAGATATAGATATAGATAAGAGATAGATAGATACATACTGTATTTTTCGTTTTATAAGACGCACTTTTTTCCCCTCCAAAGTGGAGGGAAAAAGTCACTGTGTCTTATAAAACAAATGTGACGCAAATTAGGTGGCTCAGGAGCTCTCACTTACAGCTCCTGAGCCTGCCATTAAACTATTGGGTGGCTTCACTGAAGGCTTCTGCAGCCAGCCCGTGTTTCCTTAGCAAGACCGCACGCAGGGCCGCCATCAGGGGGGTAAAGCCGATAGCCCAGTAAGGGGCCCGGACCCCGGGGGGGCCCGGCCGGTCCCGAGCCATATATATATTTTTTTGTGTCAGTGTGTTAACTTTAAAATCAGTGCTCATCTCTTTACTATCTTACACTGACTCCGGTAACAGGCAGTGCGGGCGGTGCTCTCTCACTGACGTCACGCGCCTGCTCCTCCCACTAGGCGGCGCAGGCGCATGACGTCAGTGAGTGAGCGCTGCCGCCCGCACTGCCTGTTACTGGAGGGAGCTGAATGTAAGGTAGACTAGCGTCTAGTTTTCTGCCAGTATGGATAGGTGCATCATTTATGTGGTTTTTGCCACTGTCCGGTTGTTGTACAGTATAATTCAGCCCTACAGTAAGTCCTGGGGTATCTGAGTATCACGAGCCACAGTTAGGACTTGGGGAAAGGAGACCGCTATAAGCGATGTCCAGTTCTGCAGTGTATTGCACAACAAGTGTCATTACAGATTAGGGGCAATAGGCTTGGTAAGCATATCGTCTCTATTCATGGCAAAAGACTCAATCGCGTAACTAGACTGTCTATCTGGCACTGAGCATCTGATGTTGCATCCAAACCCCACTAGTAAAGAGATGAGCGCTGATTTAAAGTTACTGTCTGCAGCCTGCAGGATACCGATTACAGTTTATAAATGTATACTACTGGGAGCGGCGGGGAGAGGGATCTATGGATGACGGTACTGTTATTGGGGGGGGATCCATGGATGACACTGTTATTAAAGGGGGATCTGTGGATGACCCTGGTATGGAGGGGGATCTGTGCACTGTTATGGGAGGGGGATCTGTGGATGACACTGTTATGGAGGGGGATCTGTGGGTGACACATAGCATAAGATGCTATATACGGTATGTGTCATCCACAGATCCCCCTCCCCATAACAGTGCCATCCACAGATCCCCCCATAACAGTGCCATCCACAGATCCCCTCCATAACAGTGCCATTCACAGATCCCCTCCATAACAGTGCCATTCACAGATCCCCTCCATAAGTGCCATCCACAGATCCCCTCCATAAGTGTCATCCACAGATCTCCCCCATAAGTGTCATCCACAGATCTCCCCCATAAGTGTCATACACAGATCTCCCCATAATAGTGTCATCCACAGAACACTGTTATGGAGGGGGATCGGTGGACGACATTGTCATGGGGTGGATCTGTGGATGACACATAGCATAAGATGCTATATATGGTATGTATCATCCACAGATCCCCCATAACAGTGCCATCCACAGATCCCCCTCCATAACAGTGCCATCCACAGATCCCCCTCCATAACGGTGCCATCCACAGACCCCCCTCCATAACGGTGCCATCCACAGATCCCCCTCCATAACTGTGCCATCCACAGATCCCCCTCCATAACGGTGCCATCCACAGATCACCCTCCATAACAGTGCCATCCACAGATCACCCTCCATAACAGTGCCATCCACAGATCGCCCTCCATAACAGTGCCATCCACAGATCCCCCTCCATAACAGTGCCATCCACATATCCCCCATAACAGTGTGTCATCCACAGATCCCCCATAACAGTGTGTCATCCACAGATCCCCCATAACAGTGTGTCATCCACAGATCCCCCATAACAGTGTGTCATCCACAGATCCCCCATAACAGTGTGTCATCCACAGATCCCCCATAACAGTGTCATCCACAGATCCCCCCCATAACAGTGCCAACCACAGATCCCCCATAACAGTGTGTCATCCACAGATCCCCATAACAGTGTGTCATCCACAGATCCCCCATAACAGTGTGTCATCCACAGATCCCCCATAACAGTGTCATCCACAGATCCCCCCCCATAACAGTGCCATCCACAGATCCCCCCATAACAGTGACTGGAGCAGACCTGCTGATAAACACACCTAGGCCACCGCCAGTCAAGGTAAAAACTTACAGTTGTCAATAATGTAATGTAGTGTAGGGGGTCATGTAATGTTTTGATGCCGAAATGGCACAGATGACCACCAAGAATATCTAAAATTAGCTGGTCAAGTAAAATGTTGCATGAAACAATCATTAAATAGGTGGATGACAAAAAGGGGCGGGTTAAAGGGTGTTGTCAATGGGCTGAGTCAAGGGGGGGCGGCAAAATTAGCTTTCGCCTGGGGGGGGGGTTGGGGGGCCCAGGCCTTGAGCTGTGTAAGGGGCCCCAAAATTTCTGATGGCAGCCCTGACCGCGCGTCATGTGCACACCTGGGACCGTAGCCGGCAGCTCCAGTAAGTGAAAACGTTTCCCCCCTGTCACCTCCTCCAGCCACCAGTCCGCACGTCCGGTGGCGCCCGGGACCGAAGCCCCCAGCTCCAGTAAGCATAAACTTCTCCCCCAGCTGCTGCCGGGGGACCCCCGGGCACCCCGGCACTGACCTGAGCTCCAGGATCCCGTGTGCACTTCTTGTCCATGTGCTGGATGCCTGTCACACTGTGTGCTCCAGCTCCTCCTTATTGTGCCTGCCAGCCCTGCTGCTCTCTGCTCATACACCCCCCATGTACTGCAGTGTATGAGTGGATTCCTATGGATGAGGGGGGTTATAGCCGTATTTAATACAAAAACACATGCCAATTACAGAACAGTCCCTGGATAGTGTTTATATTTAATCTGACTATAACTCCCCTCATCCTTGAAAATACACCAATGTACAGTACCTACAGTACATTAGTGTATTCTTTAGGATGATGGGTGTTATAATTACATAAGTGTCATCCACGGATTCCCTCCATAACAGTGTCATCCACAGATCCCCCATAATAGTGTCTTCCACAGACCACCATTAGGTCAAAACCCACCAAAAGCACACCTTTTGGTTCAAAATAATTTTTTTCTTATTTTCCTCCTCAGAAACCTAGGTGCGTCTTACCATTAGGTGCGTCTTATAAAGCGAAAAATATGGTAAATAGATAGATAGACATTGCTGAACTTGTGTCGAAGCCTCAGACTTCATATTCTCAATGGCCGCACCAAGGGAGACTCTCTTGGTAGATATACCCTAAACTCCCATGTAGGCAACAGTGTGGTAGACTATGCCATCACAGATATGGACCCCAAAAATGTTGGTGGCTTCATAGTCACCCCACAGACGCACCTGTCAGACCACAACCAACTGCTCCTATACATAAAATCCACAAGTAAACTACCGGCACAAACATCTCAGCAGACCGGCCTCTTTAACCTACCTCCATCTTTTAAATGGTCCAAGATGTCAGCCCCAAAGTATATGGAGACCATAAAAAGCGCAGAGATCCAGGAGATGCTCCATAACTTCCATAGGAAAGTGTATGAGCTGAATCCAGAAGGAGTAAATCTCGCGGTAAGGGACTTTAACAATATACTTTGCACCATGGCGGAAATGTCTGACCTCAAAATATGCAAGAAAAGGCCAAAAAAGCAACAACCCAACAGTTGGTTGGACCTGGAGTGTAAAGATATAAGGAAGGCACTAAGAATGGCCTCAAATAGGAAACACCAAGATCCGAACAACCCCAGTCTGAGGGAAGCCTACAACAACATACAAAGGCAATACAAAAATACCCTCAGAAAGAAAAAGCAAGGCAACATCTCAACCAAGCTCCTCCAACTCCAAGATGCTCTCCAGGACAACTGCTTCTGGGAACTATGGAAGCAGATGGACAAAACCAGCAAGAACACCAACCTCCACATCCAAAACGACAACATCTGGCTCCAGTACTTCAAGAAACTTTACAAATCCATTTCGAGGGAGGACCAAAGCCCAGAACAAAAATAAATCACGAAAAAGCTGAAGGATATGGAGGAAAAAATCTAAGATTTCCAAAACCCTCTAGACACACCGATCACGCTGCAGGAGATAACAGAGAGGATCTCAATGATCAAATACAGCCCGACAGGTATCCAGGCCGCATTAGTAAAACTCTACAATGTTGTGCTGATTGCCGGCTACTTCCCCCAGAGCTGGAACCAGGGCATCATTATCCCCATACACAAGGGCGGAGACAGGTACGACCCAGCCAACTGTAGAGGAATATGCGTCAGCAGCAACCTGGGAAAACTCCTCAGCAGTATCCTGAATAAGAGGATCCTCAGCTTCCTCACCCAGCACAACATCCTCAGCAGTAGCCAAGCAGGCTTTATACCAAACCACCACACCACAGACCACATCTACACCCTGCAGAGCCTCATCAAGAGCCATGTCCACAATACAAAGCATGGAAAGATCTATGCATGCTTTGTGGACTTTAAGAAGGCCTTTGACTCAGTGTGGCATCCGGGCCTATTCCTGAAACTTCTTGAAAGCAGAATAGGAGGAAAAACATATGATGTCATCAGAAGTTCCTACACTGAGAACAGATGCAGCATGAAACCTGGAAACCTTCTGTCATCTTAATGAATAAAAAATATCAGATTGGAAAATGGGGTGGTTACCACGTGCCCAGAGGAGATTGAGCGAGAGTTTGTTAAGTATTATAAAACCTTATATACAAACAATAAAAATCAGCAGCATGGAGACGCTGAAAAGTTTCTGGAGAGTATTAAAGGGATTCTGTCACCAGGTTTGGGGCTATAGAGATACGGACATGCACGGCTAGATCGCCGCTAGCATGTCCGCAATATATGTGTCCTATAGGGCTGTGTGGTTTTAATTTCTTTAAAAAAGGATTTTATAGATATGTAAATGAGTGTTGAATGTGTCCAAGGGACTGCACTAACCTTACTTGTGCCCAGCCGTGCCCAGCCACGCCCGCCTGTGAAGGAGCCCAGCACCGCCTATGTCTCCTCCTTTCATCAACGATAGATAGCCGTAATCTTGCGTTGCGCGAGCTCGCGCATGCGCAGTGCCGGTATAGTGTTCCTTTTATGTGCCGGCATCAGCTTCAGGGAAAAAACTGCGCATGCGCAGATGGCGCATCGCGAGATTACGGCTATCTATCGTTGATGAAAGGCGGAGACATAGGCGGTGCTGGGCTCCTTCACAGGCGGGCATTAAGGTTGAGAGGTTTGAGGAATATGCAATAAGTACTAAAATCAGTTGCTGATGAGCGGTGCCGTCGCTTGGGTGGGGGAGGAGAGAGAAAGACTAAAACAATATATACCCCTTAGGGGGACTACTAGTGGAGTCCACTGAGATGACCATCATGGGGGGGAGTGGGGGGGTCTACTTAAGGGGGGATAAGTAAATTTGGACAGTGAGAGATCTAAGTTAAATGTAACGTGAAGCCGAATGGGGAGTTTGGGAATCTCCCAAAACAGAATAGTTTTTTTATTATTTCTGTATTGTTTGTGTTTATTGTGATATATAACTTCATCTCGTCTCGGCAGATTGAGTATTGATGAACTCAGATTTTGTACTGTCAAATCCTATTTAAATTTTGTATTATGAAAAGAATAATAAAAAAAATGTATAAAAAAAAAGGGGCAGTAATTGACACCTGTTTTTCAAAGAATGAATGCCCTCACTTATTGAACTTCACTCTGCTATTATTTTGAACATTCCCCTTTCAAAAAGTGATTAAATTACACAGAATCAGCAGCATTAATGTGATGACTGTTGGGTCTATTGGGTTTCTATTACTCTACTACACCTGCTAGTAAATTTTTTGCCATGTAGAAATATAATTTCTACCAAAAACAGTGATTGATCAGGTTAGTGATGTCTGACTGCTATTATTTTGAACACAACTGTATCTCCTTATCATTACAGGCAGGTTTAGAATGGTATATAACTGCAGTAAAGTGATCTGTATAGACCATGAAATGGCACAAATTGTGAGGCTTAGTGGCCAGTGTAAAAACTGCAGGAATTTAAAAATTTCTGATAACACATTCCCTTCAATATTGCTGAAAAAGCTTTAGGGACACTAGTAATACTAGGAGCACTTTAGGGGACATTACTTGAGGCACTATAGGGCATTATAGGAGGCTTTATTTTTTACTGGAGGCTTTATAGGGGACATTATTATTACTGAAGGCACTATATGGAGCTTTATTAAGGGAGTTTGGGGCCACTATGACTATTCAGTGCACTCTGCTTGGCACAATTATTTAGTATAGTACTAATATTTTTGTGGGGGTTGTCTGTGGCATTAGTAGTTGGGGTGGTAACAGGTGAACCCTGTTTGGGCATAAGGATGAGGAGTCTGTGTTAACAAAGTGCGAAGAATCATGGAAAAGTGAGAAATCAAACATGTCTGCATTTGGACCCGCCTACAACTTGGGGCCGCACCCATCTTACTTGAAGATTTGGAGCGAAATCTTGCGCGGCACGAGATTACGTCATCACGCCGGCCGAGATCTTTAATCAAGATGAAGGCTAGCGGCCCGTCATGAGCAAATTGAGGAGGCAAGTTTGAATTTTTTTTTTTTTTTACACTATTTCAGGTTAAATTGATTTGCTGACACGAAGCACGATGAAAGTCGGCTTAGAGGCAAATCGAATTTTTCCTGAAATTCAGATCGAATTTCACTTCGTGGGATTCGATTCGCTCATCTCTAGCTATGAACTTCTTTCTCTACATTATCTTAAACGATCATGCACAGAATATGCTGTAAATGTCCAATAAATGCAGGACCCATCCCTGGGACATATCTCAAGAACAGGGCACCCGTAGTGAATGGTTCTACTCCTTCATTTCTATGGGAGTTCCAAAAATAGCTGAGTGGTGAGCTCACTTATGGTACTTACTCAACTGGTAAGACAAAAATTAAGAAAGAAATTGCATTCCCACGGAATCTCTTTACTGTGGAGGCTCCGTAAATAAGTTGTAAACCATAAGAACATAAATTGATTGTAAGGAAATAGAGGGGCATTTCTATTTTATCCGTTGTCCTACCAAAAACCAGCATTGCAATTGAAGGAGAAGGTACGCACTTTACTTATTATAGTATATGTTTATATAGAGTATTAAATGCTATGTGATGTCACCATATCCAAGGTCTTGTATATGAAGAAGTTTTAATATCACCCTTAATAACCCATTAGAAAACATATAAGATAATGTGACTGTGTCACTTTAATTTATCATTTTATTTTCCAACTCAACTGTTGTCTGACTTGGATAAAAAGATGGCCAGTGGTTTCAGAGTAAGACTTTTTATTACCATAAAGATAGTAATTGGCATCAGTTAGACCTCATCTTAATGCCCCTTAATGTTTTCTATGACTGATAGCCAGTGCCCGTATTGATTCATATTTGGAACTATAACTATCGCTTGGCTCTAAAAGTCTGAAATATTAATCATGCTTTTAGTGTCCTTTAACCACAAGTTTTCTCCAATGCCTATGTGATACGTCTAGCTCCTGCACATATCTTTTTATTCTAATGCAATAAATATTATGTTCTCTACTTTGGAGACCTTTAGGAAGAATCTCCTGGCTCATGCCAGCTTGTTTAATGATGGGGATCTTTACACAATATTAGGGATTTTCTCACATTCAGAACAACAGAAAAATCAATGTAAAACATCAATATCAAATTCACGCCCATAATGGAAGTCAGTTCAGTCATAAAATGGCTCTCTCCGCTGACAGCTCAGCTATAAATGTCATCACCTCCACACAGGGAGACATGTCATGTCTGCTCTGGTGAGCAATTCTGTCTTTCTAGAATTCGTGGATTTTATGTTTTATCTGCATTATGACTGAATTTTCTGGCAGCAACAGATACAGTAAAAACCTACACATCAGAATAAATGCAATAATTAAGATTAAAAAATCACATAAAGAATTGTGTTATATGTATTTTTGCCTAAAACAATTGTACAGTCGTGGCCAAAAGTTTTGAGAATTAGATAAATATTGGAAATTGGAAAAGTTGCTGCTTAAGTTTTTATAATAGCAATTTGCATATACTCCAGAGTGTTATGAAGAGTGATCAGATGAATTGCATAGTCCTTCTTTGCCATGAAAATTTACTTAATCCCAAAAAAAACTTTCCACTGCATTTTTTCGCTGTCATTAAAGGACTTGCTGAGATCATTTCAGTAATCGTCTTGTTAACTCAGGTGAGAATGTTGACGAGCACAAGGCTGGAGATCCTTATGTCAGGCTGATTGGGTTAAAATGGCAGACTTGACATGTTAAAAGGAGGGTGATGCTTGAAATCATTGTTCTTCCATTGTTAACCATGGTGACCTGCAAAGAAACGCGTGCAGCCATCATTGCGTTGCATAAAAATGGCTTCACAGGCAAGGATATTGTGGCTACTAAGATGGCACCTCAATCAACAATTTATAGGATCATCAAGAACTTCAAGGAAAGAGGTTCAATTCTTGTTAAGAAGGCTTCAGGGCGTCCAAGAAAGTCCAGCAAGCGCCAGGATCGTCTCCTAAAGAGGATTCAGCTGCGGGATCGGAGTGCCACCAGTGCAGAGCTTGCTCAGGAATGGCAGCAGACAGGTGTGAGCGCATCTGCACGCACAGTGAGATGAAGACTTTTGGAAGATGGCCTGGTGTCAAGAAGGGCAGCAAAGAAGCCACTTCTCTCCAAAAAAAAACATCAGGGACAGATTGATCTTCTGCAGAAAGTTTGGTGAATGGACTGCTGAGGACTGGGGCAAAGTCATATTCTCAGATGAAGCCTCTTTCCGATTGTTTGGGGCATCTGGAAAAAGGCTTGTCCGGAGAAGAAAAGGTGAGCGCTACCATCAGTCCTGTGTCATGCCAACAGTAAAGCATCCTGAGACCATTCATGTGTGGGGTTGCTTCTCATCCAAAGGAGTGGGCTCACTCACAATTTTGTCCAAAAACACAGCCATGAATAAAGAATGGTACCAAAACACCCTCCAACAGCAACTTCTTCCAACAATCCAACAACAGTTTGATGAAGAACAATGCATTTTCCAGCACGATGGAGCACCTTGCCATAAGGCAAAAGTGATAACTAAGTGGCTCGGGGACCAAAACGTTGACATTTTGGGTCCATGGCCTGGAAACTCCCCAGATCTTAATCCCATTGAGAACTTGTGGTCAATCCTCAAGAGGCGGGTGGACAAACAAAAACCCACTAATTCTGACAAACTCCAAGAAGTGATTATAAAAGAATAGGTTGCTATCAGTCAGGAATTGGCCCAGAAGTTGATTGAGAGCATGCCCAGTCGAATTGCAGAGGTCCTGAAAAAGAAGGGCCAACACTGCAAATACTGACTCTTTGCATAAATGTCATGTAATTGTCGATAAAAGCCTTTGAAACATATGAAGTGCGTGTAATTATATTTCACTACATCACAGAAACAACTGAAACAAAGATCTAAAAGCAGTTTGTGCTCGGATCGGCTCATGCTGAGAGGGTACCCTACCTAAGCCTATACTCCACCCCCCCAACTTAGAAGCAGCAGAGTTATGCCGGAACTGCTTATCGAAGGGTAGCCTAAAGGGGGCTACCCCAATGATGAGACCTGAAAGAAGGGAGGGCTCCTGGGTGGGTTGAAATCGTTCGAACCGACAAGTGGGGGGAGGAGGGCCAGGTTTAAATAGTGAACGCCCCGCCTCCCCTCACACAAATACGGCACTCTTAATTGCCTACCACTTGTGCTCGGATCGGCTCATGCTGAGAGGGTACCCTACCTAAGCCTATACTCCACCCCCCCAACTTAGAAGCAGCAGAGTTATGCCGGAACTGCTTATCGAAGGGTAGCCTAAAGGGGCCAAAAGAACCATGCATAGGAGTTTGAAAACTAGATAACAGAAACTACAGACCAAAACTCGAAAGCCAATGATATTTCGTATAAGGATCCGGGATATTACGCATGGAACACGTGGAACTGCGACGACCCAAATGTTTGATGACATGTACTGGCACCTTATGCATGGACGCCGCTGCTGCCGTGCCCATGCGGAAGGAATGTCCTGTGATCCAGCGAGGACCGACCCCTGAACCTGTCAACTAACCTGAATTTACGTAAGAAAGGCTGCGGTGGTTAGCCGGGCATTGCCTAGTTCGAGTACGGGAGAACATGCCGCTTGGACTAAATACTACGCAGCCAAGCCTCCAAGGCCTGCACCGGACACCATCTGCTGTCCATGGGAAAGTATCTGACCGCCACTGATTGCCCCGGCCGTGACGTCTTGGACGAGGCCAAGGTGAGGACATAGATGGACCCGCGCCGGATGAGCTGACCTTTCCGCAAGCACCCAGCCAGCGTATTGGTGCCCATGAGCTCGCCTGACCTGAGGAATCCATGGAAAGCCAGGTACAAGGCTGTTTCTACCAGAGCGCTAACCTGCGGCCCGAACGGTTTGCCCCTGCAGTTTGCCTGTCACGGCCTGAACAAGCTACCGGTAAATGGCTGACGCCCATGTCGTTTCACAACAGACATCTTGCGCAAACCCTTCAACGCCGCTTTGATCGGGTGGGCGGAGAAGAGTGACGGTAGGTCCGGATGTAGCCTGTACCAATGGTGCTGAATACCTGCCATGTATAGTTAACAATGCTATAGGACAGGTTTAAGTGAGAGTGGCAAAAACCCAGACAAAGCCCAATAGGTGAGTGATAGGCCCCCGGCCAGCGGCCGGGTAGGTGTTCTCATATCTCTGAAACAGACGCCAAGCTGTCTTGTAAGCCCTCAGAGTATTACTGGCCAAGGAATTGGCCATCAGTCTCTTAGCTATGGTGAGATGAGAGACTAGTCCCAGCGCAGCTGGGCCTGGTGAGGAATTTTTTTTTTTTTTTTTTTTTTTTTTACCTCCATGCGTGAGAGACTCTAATGGCGGAGTCCTGTGTGTAAACCTAAAGCGGAGAAGCCATGCGCGAGAGACTAATGGAGCCATGCGTGAGAGACTAATGGCGGAGTCATATGTGTAAAACTAAAACGGAGAAGCTCTGCGTGAGGGACTCTAATGGCGGAGTCATATGTGTAAAACTAAAACGGAGTAGCCAGGCGTGAGAGACTCTAATGGCGGAGTCATATGTGTAAACCTAAAACGGAGAAGCCATGCGTGAGAGACTCAGATGGCGGAGTCATATGTGTAACCTAAAACGGGGAAGCCAGGCGTGAGAGACTCTAATGGCGGAGACATATGTGTGAACCTAAACGGAGAAGCCATGCGTGAGAGACTAATGGCGGAGTCATATGTGTAACCTAAAACGGAGAAGCCATGCGTGAGAGACTCTAATGGCGGAGTCATATGTGTAAACCTAAAACGGAGCAGCCATGCGTGAGAGATTCTAATGGCGGAGTCATATGTGCCAACCTAAAACGGAGAAGCCAGGCGTGAGAGACTAATGGCGGAGTCGTATGTGTAAAACTCACACGGAGAAGCCATGCGTGAGAGACTCTAATGGCGGAGTCATATGTGTAACCTAAAACGGGGAAGTCATGCGTGAGAGACTCTAATGGCGGAGTCATATGTGTAACCTAAAACGGAAAAGCCATGCGTGAGAGACTCTAATGGCGGAGTCATATGTGTAAACCTAAAACGGAGAAGCCATGCGTGAGAGACTCTAATGGCGGATCCGTATGTGTAAAACTAACACGGAGAAGCCATGCGTGAGAGACTCAGATGGCGGAGTCATATGTGTAAACCTAAAACGGAGAAGCCATGCGTGAGAGACTCTAATGGCGGATCCGTATGTGTAAAACTAACACGGAGAAGCCATGCGTGAGAGACTCAGATGGCGGAGTCATATGTGTAAACCTAAAACGGAGAAGCTATGCGTGAGAGACTCAAAAATGTATTTTTTATTTATTTATTTATTTTTTTCACTATCAACCACTTAAGCAGCTCCCGTATGGGCACAGCTCTGAGTACGAGCATGAAGAGCATGGTATAACGCAGGTCACCTGCACGGACTAACTAACATCTTGTGCCTAAATGACCCCCCTTGGAACCTTATGTACGGCCGGCAGCAGGAAGCCAGCCACCGCCTATGATCTTCTCCCTCTGACCGAGCCTAGTACTCCTTCCCCTGATCCCTGCCTACCTAACGGCACGGCGGCCCGTGCCAGACTTTATTGAAGATGAGGAGCCTTACCCCCCAGCCGCGTGGGGAGCTCACGCTGCTCCCTGGCAGAATGCACCAGTGCGGGGGAGCCCCCCTCCTCAGCTATGGCCGACCCACCGCCGGCTGGACACTCGTACTGCGTGGGGAGCAGCGCCTCTCCCTGGCAATGTGCACCGGATCAGAGGGAGCCCTTCTTTTACCGTGGGCCCCGGCCCCCGCTGGTTTGAAGAGTGTGCCGCGTGAGGAGCCGCACAGCTCCCTGGCATTGTGTGCCGGTGCGGGAGTGCCCCCCCCTCACCTAGGGGCTGGTTATTGTGACTGGAACCCGCTGGGAGACTGAAGCCTAACTGGACCTACCTGTGACCGTGAAGGCTGACCTCCCAGGCCGTGGCTGACCCACGTGCGTAGTCGTGATGCAACTACCCGTAGATGCCCACCCAGTGCCTGTAGTTAACGGGAGTGCGACCGAGACTGTGGATGTGACCGACGACCCCCTGTAGTCGTGAGGGGACCCTACATCGAGAGTAGCGGTAACGGACCATCGCCTGTAGACGGGGTAGTATTACCTCATGAGTCTGTTGACATGAGACTAATGCCTGCAGTCGTGGCTGGTCTTAATAATGAGTCTGTAGTCGTAACGGATTTGTGCCTGCAGTCGTGGCAGGGCTTTAGAGCGGGTCTGTAGTCGTGACAGACTGATGCCTGCAGTCGTGGCAGGACTTTATAACGAGTCTGTAGTCGTGACAGACTGATGCCTGCAGTCGTGGCAGGGCTTTATAACGGGTCTGTAGTCGTGACAGACTGATGCCTGCAGTCGTGGCAGGACTTTATAACGAGTCTGTAGTCGTGACAGACTGATGCCTGCAGTCGTGGCAGGGCTTTATAACGGGTCTGTAGTCGTGACAGACTGTTGCCTGCAGTCGTGGCAGGGCTTTAGAGCGGGTCTGTAGTCGTGACAGACTGATGCCTGCAGTCGTGGCAGGGCTTTATAAGGAGTCTGTAGTCGTGACAGACCTGGCAAAGCAACATTCCTATCTATACCATTATATATATATATATATATTATTATTTTTATTTTTTTCCCCCACCAAAGGCCACGACTGTAGGCGCCACCCTGTAAGAGATGCGCCAGAGGCCTGGACATAATAGTCCACCATCCCCCGTCCCCCAAGCCTATGCAGGAGAAAAGAGGGGGTTGGCCCCCGCATGCACCACCCCTGACTCACCTGGCGGCCATGACAGCCACGAACCCCACAGTATCGTAAGTTAGCCCACCACCTGTGGACCTGAATAACCAAGGACAGACGTGTGAGTGAGCGCACGCCGGCTGGGCGACCCTTCACTCATGCCACCGCTCCCTAGCTAACCACCGGATTATTGTGACTGCGCCCGAACCAACCCCCTGACTGATCGTATGGGCTTACGGGCGGCCCGGCTGCGTGCGCAAAGTGACGTGGCCAGCCCCCCTCCTTGAAGCCCTCTTTATATTTGATCCTTGAACATATTCCAAATTTATTTAATTTTTTTTTTTTTTTATACTCCTGCCTTAGTACCTAGCCACTGTGCCTGAGCAGAGGAGCCCTGCACCAGGACTGCAGTACCAGTATGGGCCTGTAGGCGTCGCCCTCTATCAGCCAGGACCTGCTGGAGCGCAGCAAGCCAGTGATTCCCTTCTAGGTTAGAATTAACCATTGAAATCATAACTTGTTATACAGTGCACATGTCTGAGTATCTGCTTATCTTGTCTTGCCTGAGTTTGGCGCAGTAAAGAAGATGAGTTTATTCTGCAGCGGATTCCTAGACATGACTGAAAGTCACATAAGCATGTCCACCTTCACAGCCTCGCTAATTGTAATTACCAGGAGAACGTGCATCAGGATCGGCTGTGAGGGATTTGCGCTCCGCCATGTGGAACATTGCATCCCGTGCCCACTGCTATCGACTATTTGTACAGGGAAAGCCGCGGCGTATTAATCGCCTATAGGTTTCGGCTTCCGCCCCATGATCCTGCAGCTGGACCTCCACTTACTGATTGCAGCTAATGAATAGATCCCTGTGTGAGCAGACGGCGTTTTCCTCTACGGTGGAACAAATGTTTATGTTCTGATAAGGGAGTGAGTGATATATAACGCTGCGTCGCTCCACGACGGCCGGCGTGACCGATGCTCAGGGTATGCGAGCAGACGTCGGGACCCGTCGCTGCTGAGCCACAGGTGAGGGGTGCCCGCCTGGGGGACGCTGCATGTGGGAGCGGGGGTGCTTAGCGCAGGGCCTGGAGCGGATCGGGGTGCCTGTCTCGGGGTGCCGGAAGCGATCAGGAGTGCGGGCAGTCTCCAGCGCAGCTGGGGACCGGCGGCACGCTCGGCAGCCCCACATGTTATACATAGCGAGACGGGTGTGCAAGCCACCCTGCCTACCTAATCACCGTAGCGACGAGCCCGACGCAGCCGATCCTCCAGTGACGCACGCCCTTCTCTGGCACCAACCCACAAGCCGATTCGAAATCGTTCGAACCGACAAGTGGGGGGAGGAGGGCCAGGTTTAAATAGTGAACGCCCCGCCTCCCCTCACACAAATACGGCACTCTTAATTGCCTACCACTTAGCAGCAAACTTTGTGAAAACTAATATTTGTGTCATTCTCAAAACTTTTGGCCACGACTGTACATTTGCATATATGACATCATATATCTTATTCTTCCCCATTCCCTACCAGCAGACTCTCTGTACCTGTTCGGAAACCTAATCAGTCACCAAAAAATTCCCACAGTTTTTCCTCCCTCACCCTATTTTCTGGCCACATCCGATCTTCATTTTTTGCAGATCAGATGCAGACCTATTCATTTTAATGGGGATGCAAAAGATGTGGACGGATAGCCTATCAACAACTAGACCTCACAATAAGGCACACCAAGAAATACAACCAATCCTGTAAGAAATACTGGTGTTGATGCCCAGAAAAAAATCACCGTCAACTATAAAAAAAAAAAATACTGTATATCCTTTATTCAAATTCATTAAAATACATGTAGGTAAACATTAAAATAGGAGGAGTCCACACAACAGTAGGTAAGTACAGTTTATGTGAGGGGCAGCCTCGATACAGACAATTAAGGGGAAGCAAGCATAGCTACAGAACATATAAAATCTGGTATTGCAATAGAATAAAGTGCAATATGCAATTATAGACCCCAGATCTACTGTAGGTGTTACTCAAAAAAGCCCATCAAAGTATTACCAGAGAATGTCCCAGGCAGATTTAGCCAAAAGGCTCAGCTCAACAGAAAAAAAAGAAAAAAAACAATATGCATGAGGGTCCTCACTCACCCACCGTGTGCTGTCCGCATCTGCGCATCCATTCCACGGCCCCGCCCCAAAAAAAAAACATGTCTTATTCTTATCTGTTTTACGTCTACAGAAATTAAAAAATAAATGGTGGCATGCACTGGGCTGGGATCTGTGTTTTGGGGAACATTTACAGCCTTGTGCATGAGCCCGTAATGGAAGAGAGAAAAAAACAAGTGGTGTTCTGTGGTGATATATTGGAAACTAAGGGGCACGATGTATTGTACTGTTTCTGCCCCGAGCAAAAAAAGACACAGTTATGGAAAAAATGTACATTTACAAACGTATAGGGAGGAAAGGCCTCTTATTATGCAGGTTACACATATATTTTATGGCTGTGGTACATGTAATACACATATATTGCTATTTACAAGATTGCTTCTTCTATCAATAAGTTGGGGTCCTGAAAACCTAATTGCTCAGGCTACTATGTGCAAAACTATTCCTTCCCATGCCCTCCTCCAATTTATAGGTTAAAGGGGTTTTCTGGGCTTCCGGTATTGATGACCTATCCTCAGGACAGGCCCTCCAAACACAATTGGTGGTTGTCCATCATCCCCACCAATTAGCTGTTCCCTGCAGCAGCTGCATCTGACCTACCACTTTAAAGGGAGTTGTGCTTCAGATCTAGTAGCCATGCCAGGTTACTGCAGCTCAGCTCCATGAAAACACTGCCTAGTCCATGAAAACCATAGACAGCACACGGATACCACTTGCAGCAAAATACGTCACATGCATTGCAAAGGGTGACAACCACAGTAAAAATCTGTAACACAAAGTGACATGCTGTGGATTTTTTATTTTATTTTTTTCTGCAGCATATGGATGAGATTTAGCAAAATCTCATCCATTTTTCTGCTAGTGCATTATGCTGCAGATCTTCTACCCTCAAAGTCCCAATGGAAAATCTGCAGTGTGAACATGTCCATAAGGGAATTACCTGGAAGATGAAGTGCAAGAAAAGACAAAGCTTTTTTCATGCGAAATGCTTTTCATTTGCAAGTGTCGTATAGCTGTTTACCATGTGGAGAGATGAAGGAAGAAGGTCACCGTGCATCATCATGTTGTGACTATCACAACAGTGTGTAGCTTGATCCGTTCTCACAATAAACAGACATCTTCTAAGACTAATGATGGCTGTGTACTCCCATGTGGCCAAAGAATAAGAAGCTAATCTATAACAGTGAAAGCGGATAAATGTGTTGATGTGGTTTATAAACATGAATAATAATGATGTAATGCATATTTATTCTAGACAAAGAATTTATGAGGGTCATTAGTTGCCCATAGAAACCAATCAGATTCCACCTTTTAGTGGAATGGGCTATATTGCCAGTTCTACTTTACACCAGTTAGAGAAATGACCCTCTTAGTGTGTATATCTATTATATGACTTAATGTGCACTTACACATAAATGGTAGCCCAGAGCTGCATTCACAGTTCTGCTAGTCTTCACTGAAAATCAGGGGTGAAAATATGTACTGCATATTAGCAATAGTAGGAAACACATGTTAGAATCATTGTAGGATTAGACTACCCAGAGGTTGCATTGTATGAGTTTTGGATACACCTAAACAATCCAAGTCATTTTAAGGTTCAGTTAAAAGGCTATTTTTTATTATTACCTTCTACTCGGTTGGCTTTTATGAAGAATGTTTAGACATTTTTCCAGTATATATTAACTGCTAGCTTCAGTGTATTTGCAGAGTAGCAGACTTTCTGTTGACACTGAGTCTCATCAGGGAACTGATCTGAAGGCTCATGTGTAGCTCTTACTTCTGAACTCCAGGCCGTTTATAAACACTCATTATAGCTTAATTCTTATTAAACTGATAAGACTATGGCATAAATTAGTGTTTATGATCTGTCAGGAGTTCAGAAATAAGTGCTACACATGAGCTATAAGAGCGGTTCCCTATCGGAGCTAAGTGTAAACAGAAAGCAATAGTCTGCCAATACACAGAAGCTAACAACTATACTGTGAAAAGGGCTGGAAAATGTTAACAAAGACAGATTGACAAAAATTATTTATATCCCAAAATGAGTAGAATTCAATAATAAAAAAAATGCCCCCAAGGTATCTATAGTCTTTAAATTTCAAACATACAAGGGACTTCTCTGTTATCGCCAAGTGGGGCCAGTGCAGCTTATTGAATAGACTGTAAAATGGCTAATAAAGTGGAGAAGTGAACTAAACCCATGATCATAAAAGCGTATGACTGGAGATAGTTAATAATGTAAAAACTAAAACTGTAGCATTTGCTATTGTTCCCACATAAAAGTCAAAGCTCAGTCCCACAGGATATGGGTAAAACGTATTTGTGCTGCAAGTTACTAAACTAGTAATGCATAACTGTTGACTGTCAACCACACATCAAGGGAATCTTAGCCACTGTATAAAGCCAAATCACTCTGGTAATTATTAAACTTTTTTTTTTTTTACTTTTTATCATTATTTTAAAATGACTAAGCTGTTTACACTCAATTTATGTGACTAAATGAAGCATTCCATTTCCTCTGAGGGGTATTGTATGGATATAATTTAATATGCCTACTCTGCACCATTTGGAGATTTATTTTACACATTTATATAGCGCTACTATATTCCACAGCGCTTTACAGAATTTAGCATCACACTGTCCCCAATGGAGCTCACAATCTAAGTTCCCTGTCAGGATGTCTTTGGAGTGGGAGGAAACCAGAGTACCTGGAGGAAACCCATGCAAACACAGTGTCGAATCTACAAACTCTATGCAGATGGCACCAGTGCTATCTGCGAACCACTGAGCTGCTCATTTTTAGTAGATGAGCCTTGGTAACAATCAATGATTTCCTTTTACCCTGACAGTATAAACACCCATTGGTCTCAATGAAATGCTAGATTGTGGATGATCAGAAGTGTCTAAATTAAAGATGATCAAATTTCTTGAAATTTGTTTTGCGTGTAATGCTACACATGTTTCAGAAAATTCCATTAGGGTACAAATTGATTATACCCGAATCAAAGGCACTAAGAGAGAGAGAGAGAGAGACAGTGAGTGAGAGAGAGAGAGTAATGCTTCACTGGAAAAGAGACATGCAAGTTCCCCTTCCAAAAGGGCAAGAGTTCTGAACGTCCCAATATTACACTTCTCTGAATGAGACCAGCAATCCAGTTCTCCTTCCAAGAGGACAAGAAAACTTAGGGGAAAGTTTATTATAAGGAGTAGGACTTTTTATGTAAAGTGGTGATTTTGCAAATATTGCTGAAGTCAAGATCAGAGCTTCACTATATGAAGGTAAAATCATTCAGCAATCTCCAGAGTTCTCTACAAAAGGCAATGGAATTCTATCAACTATTTCACTTTTTCTGACTGAATTCGGGGAAGGTGGGCAAAATCATGAACTTTTTTATTAAAAGATTTCTTCACAATTAGTAAATTCACAATTAGAAAGTGAATGCATGTGTATATAGTAATTAAAAAAATCCATAGCAGAATTTATTTTTCTGTGTTTCTATTATTGCACAATCTATTTAGACTGTATTGTTCGGCTGAGGTTTTTGTTTTTTTAATTTTTACTGTTGCTCCATTTAGACTTTGAGCATATGGATTTTTTACTATTTTGCAGTTTCCATAGTTAATGATGACTGTCTATTCATGTCCTTGAGTTGTACATAGTTGGTTTAGAGCACCTTTTGTGTTTCTTAACAAGAATCAATTTGCTTGTGCATTTGCTTTGTGTGCCTTTATATTGCTTGCAAATGGAATGTTCTATTCACAAGAGTATTTTATATTACCTACATTGGTAAATACAGAATAATTTAACTACAAAAAGAATCAATTTGCGTCATCCCAACAGACTATTACCCTAATGCTGGGTGTATGTCTCCAGCTTTATTTAATGGTGCATAATGCATATTTTTTTTAAATCAATCTAGTTCAATGCTCCATTCTAATTAAATGTAACCTTGGGGAATCGTAGTTTGGAAAAAAAAAAAAAAAGCGCAACATAGATGCATATTTTTCATGTGTGTTTACTCAGAGTATCTATTTACCTATCTATCATCTATGTATCTACCTATCTATCTATTATTTTTATTATTTGAAGGCACCATTTATTCCATGGCACTATACATCTAAGAGGGGGTATACATACATAATATAAAAAAAACACAAGTACAATGTGCATGCACTTATTAACAGACTGGTGAAGAAAAGGAGAGGACCCTGTCCATGAGAGCTTACAATCTACAAGGGAAAGGGGAAACACACAATAGGTAAGGGTAAAAGCTGCTTTCCTGGCTGTGTGTTGGCAGCATGTTTATTGTGGGTGGTAGACTTTCCTGAAGAGGTGGGTTTTCAGGCTGCTTTTTAAGGCTTGCATGTTGTGGGAGAGTCTGATGTGCTTGGGTAGTCAATTCGAGAATATGGGGTTAACACACGGGAAATCTTTTAGACGATTGTGCAAGGAATAGAAGAGAAGAGAACAAAGGTCTTGTGAAGAAAAGAGATTACGTGTGGGGATGTCTTGGGAAGTTAGGTCAGAGGTCTAAGGAGGGTACAAATGGCCTTATATTGTATGTAGTTGATAGTATCTTGAATATAATTCACTGGGTAATGGGGAGCCAGTGAAAGGACTCACAAAGGAAAGAAGCAGATGAGAGGTGGCTTAACCGGGCAGCGGAGTTGAGAATAGATGAATGGAGGAGTGTGAGAGCGCTAGAAGGGAAGTCACAATGGAGGATGTTGCAATAGTCCTGGCGGGAGATGATTAGGGCGTGCACTAGCATATTAGGATGTGGAATGAGCGAATCCAAGCAATGTTCTTGAGCTGAAAGCGGCAGGTAGATGTAAGGGATTGGATGTGTTGTTTGAAGGAAAGGGCAGAATCAAATGTTATCCCCAGGCAGCAGACCTGTGAGACAGGAAAAAAAACCATGGTGCTGTTAACTGTAATGGATAGGTCGGGTAGGGGGGCTGAGTCACTTGAGGAAAAGAGGATGATTTTCTGTTTTCTCCATGTTGTGTTTTAAGAAGCAGGAGGAGGAGAGTGAAGATACAGCTGTTGTACATGCCAGGATTCTAGATAGAAGGGAAGTGACATCTGGGACAGAGAGTTAGATTTGAGTATCATCAGCATAAAGTTACATGTGGTGTCTGGGGTATATATTTGAAACCCCCACCTGTTCCTAGAAAGGGTTGGATTAGAGTATGATTGTCTAGGACCTACTTAGGACGTGATTAATTATGCGTACAATGTAACTTTTATTGTTTTTTAAATAAAAATAGAAATAAACAAGAGGTGCAAACATTTAAAAAAAATGTGTTAACCCCTTCCCGACCAGCGCCGTAATAGTACGGCGCTGGCCTGTTCTTTAAAGACGTTGTCTTTTCCTGACTTCCGGAGCGGCTTGACCCTCACAGAACAGGCCTTTCTTTCAGGGAACCATCTTCCGGTGTCGGCCACCCCCAATGAGTTTGGAGTGACCACACCCCCACAGTCTCTCGATATTAATGCCGATCTTCAGGTGTCATCCACCCCCAAGGAACCTGGAGCGGGTTCACCCTCACAGTCTCAATTTTCCATCTGCGCCAACTTTCTTTAAGCAAGACTTTCGTCCGACATCCCTTGTTCCGTCTTGATTGAAGGATGAGTGCAGTTCTCCCATGGACAGATGAGTAGGTCTTCACAAGGCAGGTCAGATTTTTCATTAAGTGAGGTGATGTCATGGTATCTAAATTCTACCTGCAGGAAATAACTCCGCCACACTACCCATCCAGTCCTTCCCTTATGAACTTCACCGTTCCTGGGTTCAAGGTGACAAATGGCGAACTGAGGGGGCCTGTGCCTAGTGTGCCCTACTCTTGTCCCCATTCGCACAAAACACATACACAGTTCCCCTACCCCTCCCCCAACCCACCTAAACCCAAGGACATTTGTAAACAATACTATGAGGTCTCAGGATGGCATATTTACATCCCAAATCCTCATAGGCAAATTTTCCACTCCATGGGGTCTCAGGATAATTTGAGATTTTTCATCCTGGAACCCCACACGAACTGTCATGTCTCTTGGATTTTTGGCTCCAGGACTTTGGTGAGATTAAGTCCTGAGCCTCCGGCGGTTGAGTTCGTGAAGTTCTGTCTGGTTCTGGTTTGATCGGTCCGCAAGTCTCTTGACCGTCCGGTACATTAGACACAGTCCCAAGTGGATGATGTTGACCAGAACCAGAAGAAACCGTACTGTAATCGTTCTTCCACCCAAACACAATCAAATCTTTCTCCAGCGCAATGAGAATGCTCCCGCTGGATTGTGGAACAGTTCTCTGTCTCCTGTACAAGGGTCGCTAAACTGCCAAAATCCAGTGGGATCCTCTGGAGCCTCACAAGAATGTCAGGGCAGAAAGCAGTCATCTGGGTATTTTTCCTCTGCTCCGTAGCAAACACCTGGAATAGAAGAAAATACCAGCCGCTCCTGGGGGGTTTCCCCTCACGGGGCAGTTAATTGTCCTACCCAGCACCAATACCTTTGATCCATGAGTAGAGAAAGGTATTGGGCTGACCTCCATCTCACAGGACCCCTTGTTATCCCAACACTGGTGTGAGAACACCGTACCGCGTCTCCCCATCCCTCTGCACCAACAGATCAGGATGGGTACCTTACTAAGTTAGGATACCGGAGGGGAGCTGTGGATGAAGCACCATCTAGTAATGGCACTGTATCCCTGTCCACTCATGTGTACTCAAGCTGATTTCCCCCTGTCATCCTGTTTTGTGGAGGCCGGCAGAATCCATGGCATAAGTCCTGCCTAGACTCTTCAGGACTCCACAACACAAGAACACAGTCCACACTCCGCTGCCAATCACCCTGCGCCCAATCCCAATCAGAGCTGTGCCACCTGATCGGACCAGAATTAAGTGCGCAGCACAACATTACACCAATGTTGCTTGTCTGCCCTAGTCCCCAGTATAACACAGCCCCACCGAAAACCTTGAGCACAACAGTGTTATCTGTATCGATCTGAGACCCTGGTTGCCCAGAATAATATCACACCATCCTTTGTGTGCTGCATGGAGAAGGTCCTTTAATCCGGAATGCCTTCTCCCAACCAGCAGGACTTACTGTGTGAAATTATCTGAATATGATGAAATGTTAACTACAACAATCAGCAGGGTGAGACACATTCATAAACAAGGACCTCTGCCGTACACATAAAAAACATACAAACAGGTAACAAACACACAACATGGACATACACGGGGAACAGACGGTGTAACAAATAGTACAGGGGTTTGCCCAGATTGGCCATTCTGACCCCTCAGCGCCTGGGGAGGCATGTGACGCTGAGAGGTAACCCCTTTATGGCCAAACTGACTAGACCCCACTGCACGATTTGTTACCTGGATCCCATCACTGGACACATTGCAATTACTTGCACAAGGGCAATTCCTTGCAATGTGTCCTTTGTTCCCACACATGAAGCACCTGATTGGGCTTTCTGTCCTGTGTGCTTTGTTCTTACTTGTTTTGCAGTGCTTCGCTATATGAAACAAGCCACCACATGCAAAACATTTGATGTTTGCCCTGCATGGCTTAGGTCCGTCCACACTGCAACCGTGGTCCCTTTTCCTGTACTGTTCCATTCTCAGGGACGCACTCTTCACAACAGTTCTTTTTCCCAAAGTCAGGGAAAAATCTCTGTTAGTCTGTACAGGCTCGGATTTTGGGAAATTCGGCCTGTCACAGACCAATCTCCCCCTTTTTGTCAGTCACAGACTAATCTCCCCCCTTTTTGCCCTGCACAGGGCAAAATTTTGGGAGATTCTGGCCCTGACTTTAAGGAAAAAGAAAGGGCCGGCACCATTTTGGCAAAATTGGTGATGACCTGTTGCATGCCAGACATTAGCTGGGAGTTTACAGCAACCTGAGCCTTCAATTTGGCTAGCGTCACGTTAGTAGAGGCAGTCCGCTCCTTGAAGGCCTTGACCTTAGTATAAGACTGAGTCAACTTAGCCTCAATTTCCGCCTTCTGCCTCTGCAGCTCTACTAACTGTGACTCTATCCTAGCCACCTGCGCATCTTGGTCTACGGTAGACTGTACATTCTTTGCCAGCTGTGCCCGCAATGCCGAAACCTGGTCCGAATTATTGGCACAGCACTGGCAGTGAATGGTCAGAGGAATTGTCTCCGTTGACCGAGACACCAGCGCAACTTCCTTTGGCTTGCAGATGCCAACCTCAAATGTATGCACAAGTTTGGCTAGCATCTGAAGCCGTTTGGTGGCCTTATTTAACACCGTCCGTTGGTTAACACATAGCTTGTCATAACTACAAGCCTGTGCTAACAAATCAGACCACAGCATTTCTGCTGACTTGTAAGTGGTGGGGATGATGGGGTTGAAGGTGCTATGTTTGCTCAAGTGTAGCAGTGTGGGGAAGTCCATACTCACGGTTTGTTGACAGGCCATCTTCTCTGGAGCTGTCCTTCCTTGTCCTTTTGTGTGCTGCATGGAGAAGGTCCTCTAATACCATGAACGCCCTCTTCCGACCAGCCGGACGACTGTTCAGCTCCAACGGCGTTGGATCTCCTCCAGTGACCGTGACTATGACTCCTTCTTCCTTTGCAACACTTGAGCGTTTTTTTCAGTGTTCGTGCAAAGCAATTGACAAGATATTAGTACACCTCAAAACAATCAGAAAGATTTAGATTCTCTGTTATAGATTTTGGTCTGTGCCTAGCTCTGTAGGACGAATCGCGCTTATCTGTCCAAATTATCCGGTACTGGATGCTCAGAAACCACTGACCGCATCTCTCTTGCTTGACAATTCACAGAATAAGCGATTTCCCACACCAAGACCAAACACAGACACCAAATCCCAACAGTGGGCCTAGCTCGCCAATGTTAAGGGGGGGGTTATTAATTACCAATATTTATGTCAATACCAATAATTAATATTCCTAAATAGGCGTGAGTCATCTACTGTGACCCCGCCCATTTATTCCCTTAATATAATATAACATATGCACCCTCGCCTTGCCTGCACGATGCGCTGAAAGCCAACTGCCTGCGCCTTACTGTACTATAATAATGGACCAGACACTGTGCCCTTAAATAATAAAATATTTATTACACAATAGTCTACTAATATGCTATATCTATATATAGCTATAGATCAATGGTTATAGATATATATACATATAGACGCACATATCACGGTACTGTAAGATTATTACAATATACACAATACAAACCTAACTACACTAGACAATACACAATTCCCAATTACACCCCACACACTATCTATACAATACACTTACATACATTCATTAGCAGCAACCCACCCGCCTGGCTACTCACTGTCCCTACGGGATAGAAAGGGTATGTAGTACAGGTTCAGGGAATACAGGGTCAATACAGCCCAGCAATGCAAGGGTTAAATCGGGGCTGTAAACCAGACAATCCCTTTAATGTAGGGATAATCACAGTGCAGGGGATGATGGATATAAAGGGGTTAACCCAGGGTTGGACATCAGGGGTTACCTGGGTCAGGGGTATTGGGCTATTACAGGGGGCCAGGATATCAAGGGTAAATACAGCCCAGCAAGGGTATGCTGGGGCTGCACACAGGGAACTGGGGTGCAGGGAGCAGGGGTAAAAGACCTGCAGGACAGTGCAATAGGGGTTAATGATACTTAGCCAGTGCTCGTCTCTAGGGAGTTACGCTCGTCCCAGAAGAGATCCTCGCTTGCTCATTTTCCTGGGGATGGTTCTCCCTCATCCATGGGGCTGTCTGCACTCCACCTCCGTCTCCTCTACCAAGTGTGCCTCTCTTTATCCTCAAATCCCAAGAGTCCTCCCCCCTAGTCCCAAAATGCTGGAAGTAGGGGGATGGAGTTTAGCCATGAGGCAGAGGTGTGGAAACAGGTTCATGATGTCTCTGGTTAGAAAGCCCCCTGACAAACGGTGCCAGAGAGTTTGCAATCTCTTTGTTCTGAGGTGACCAGCAAACGAGACCATCCCACTGTTTAGGGCCTGAACAAAAGAGGACTAGATACTGATCAGCACAAGTTTTTCTCTAAACATGGGGGATGAACTGTTGATAAGAGTTGATAGGGAATTGAATCTAGGGAATATTTAATACACTTCCCTCTACATATATATACATATCCCACTTGGCCATTCAACGCCAATATATATATATATATATATATATATATATATACACACACTGTATATAGTACAAATGGCTTTATTATTGTACAATACTGTGGGAAGAAGACAGTGCTCTGTGCCTCAGTGCGGCGTCCCGCACTGTCTCTGGCTGCAGAGATAACTTACCCACCAACCGGTGCGTTTGTCCTCCAATGGCGGTCGGCTGTTCCTGGGAGAGTTTGCGGAGTCCAGCACGATTTGGAGAAGTCGTCGGCGTGCCTCGTGTTGCCTAGGACGCCGGGGGCGTGGTTCGTGCGTCTGGAGTGTGACGCGGGCAGTCAGGTGATCGTGATCTTTTCAATGTCTCTTCAGAGCGCTCCTTTTGGTATGGTTAGGATGGTTCAACCGTAGTTAGTGTTCTGACAATCCTCTATAGGCTTCTTAAGAAGCCTATAGAGGATTGTCAGAACACTAACTACGGTGTACCATCCTAACCATACCAAAAGGAGCGCTCTGAAGAGACATTGAAAAGATCACGATCACGTGACTGCCGGCGTCACACTCCAGACTTCTTAAGAAGCCTATGGAGGATTGTCAAAAGGAGCGCTCTGAAGAGACATTGAAAAGATAACGATCACGTGTCTGCCCGCGTCACACTCCAGACTTCTTAAGAATCCGATAGAGGATTGTCAGAACACTAACTACGGTGTACCATCCTAACCATACCAAAAGGAGCGCTCTAAAGAATACATTGAAAAGATCCCGATCACGTGACTGCCCGCGTCACACTCCAGACGCGCGTACCACGCCCCCGGTGTCCTAGGCAACACAAGGCACGCCGACGACTTCTCAAAATCGTGCTGGACTCCGCAAACTCTCCCAGGAACAGCCGACCACCATTGGAGGATCGGGTACAACAGCGCCAGTTGGTGGGTAAGTGATCTCTGCAGCCAAAGACAGGCACAGAGCATCTCTTCTTCCCACAGTATTGTAGAATAATACAGCCATTTGTACTATATATATACTGTTACTTACACCTTGAAGTCTTGACTTAAAGAGGACCATTCGTAGCTCAATACAAGACTATCAAATGCATACCTCCATTTGATTTATCAAAGACTATTCCACAAACAGAAGCATTATTATAAAAAGTGCATCATCCATCTTCTACCTAGTGGCTACTACCCATTTTTTTATTTTTCTAAATTTTTTTCCTTATGTTTTCTTTATTTATTTTTTCTATATTTTATTATCTTTACTCTAAAGGACATTTCCATAGACTTTTATCTTTGAATAGGGATGAGCGAACCCGAACTGTATAGTTCGGGTTTGTACCGAATTTTGGGGTGTCCGTGACACGGACCCGAACCCGAACATTTTCGTAAAAGTCTGGGTTCGGGTTCGGTGTTCGGCGCTTTCTTGGCAGCCAATCAACAAGCGTCATACTACTTGGCCCAAGAGGCCATCACAGCCATGCCTACTATTGGCATGGCTGTGATTGGCCAGTGCACCATGTGACCCAGCCTCTATTTAAGCTGGAGTCACGTAGCGCCGCACGTCACTCTGCTATGATCAGTATAGGGAGAGGTTGCAGCTGCGACGTTAGGGCGAGATTAGGCAGATTAACTCCTCCAAAAGACTTCATTCTGTGATCGATCTGCAGCTGTGGATCATTGAAGTGCTATTATTGACTTGCTCACTTTTTTGAGGCTGCCCAGAGCGTTTTTAGATCACTTTTTTTCTGGGGTGATCGGCGGCCATTTTGTGACTTGTGGTGCGCCAGCACGAGCTATCACCAAGTGTATTTAACCATCGATAGTGTGGTTATTTTGTGCTATATCCTACATCAGCTGCAGGCTGAGCCTGTGTCACCGAAGTGCATTTAACCATCAACAGTCTGGTTATTTTTTGGCCATATACTACATCAGCTGCAGGCTGAGCCTGTGTCACCCAAGTGCATTTAACCATCAACAGTCTGATTATTTTTTGGCCATATACTACATCAGCTGCAGGCTGAGCCTGTGTCACCCAAGTGCATTTAACCATCAACAGTGTGGTTATTTTTTGGCCATATATTACATCAGGGGCAAGTTGAGCCTGTCGCCCAGCGCCTAAAAAATAGACCTGACATTTCTATTCAACCAAATCTGCACAGTTTTAGCTGGTCAAGTTATTTGTAGTGACCGTAAAAGCAGACTTTTTGTTCTGGGTTGAAAAAGCATTCCCAAATTTGCCATTCTGAAAATAACTAGTTTGTGGTATTTGAGGCCTACTTGAAATCTATCCCAAAAAGAAAATCTTACATTGAAGGTATTAATAGTGTCATTCAGAAAAACCTAAGACACACGCTAGCGTGCTGATAGAAGTGTCATTCTGTGATTAAACCTATAACTGTCACACAGCGCAAAAAAAAAAACAGGTCTCACATCTCTATTCAACCAAATCTGCACAGTTTTAGCTGGTCAAGTTATTTGTAGTGACCGTAAAAGCAGACTTTTTGTTCTGGGTTGAAAAAGCATTCCCAAATTTGCCATTTTCAAAATAACTAGTTTGTGGTATTTGAGGCCTACTTGAAATCTATCCCAAAAAGAAAATCTTACATTGAAGGTATTGATAGTGTCTTTCAGAAAAACCTAAGACACACGCTAGCGTGCTGATAGAAGTGTCATTCTATGATTAAACCTATAACTGTCACACAGCGCAAAAAAAAAACAGGTCTCACATCTCTATTCAACCAAATCTGCACAGTTTTAGCTGGTCAAGTTATTTGTAGTGACCGTAAAAGCAGACTTTTTGTTCTGGGTTGAAAAAGCATTCCCAAATTTGCCATTCTCAAAATAACTAGTTTGTGGTATTTGAGGCCTACTTGAAATCTATCCCAAAAAGAAAATCTTACATTGAAGGTATTGATAGTGTCATTCAGAAAAACCTAAGACACACGCTAGCGTGCTGATAGAAGTGTCATTCTGTGATTAAACCTATAACTGTCACACAGCGCAAAAAAAAACAGGTCTCACTTCTCTATTCAACCAAATCTGCACAGTTTTAGCTGGTCAAGTTATTTGTAGTGACCGTAAAAGCAGACTTTTTGTTCTGGGTTGAAAAAGCATTCCCAAATTTGCCATTCTGAAAATAACTAGTTTGTGGTATTTGAGGCCTACTTGAAATCTATCCCAAAAAGAAAATCTTACATTGAAGGTATTGATAGTGTCATTCAGAAAAACCTAAGACACACGCTAGCGTGCTGATAGAAGTGTCATTCTGTGATTAAACCTATAACTGTCACACAGCGCAAAAAAAAAACAGGTCTCACATCTCTATTCAACCAAATCTGCACAGTTTTAGCTGGTCAAGTTATTTGTAGTGACCGTAAAAGCAGACTTTTTGTTCTGGGTTGAAAAAGCATTCCCAAATTTGCCATTCTGAAAATAACTAGTTTGTGGTATTTGAGGCCTACTTGAAATCTATCCCAAAAAGAAAATCTTACATTGAAGGTATTGATAGTGTCATTCAGAAAAACCTAAGACACACGCTAGCGTGCTGATAGAAGTGTCATTCTGTGATTAAACCTATAACTGTCACACAGCGCAAAAAAAAAACAGGTCTCACATCTCTATTCAACCAAATCTGCTCTTTCTGAGGCTGCTCTACTAAGTGGCTTCTTATTAAGTGGAGTTAAAAAACCAGGAGTTCTAGAGCTGTGTGTGGTTTTGTGGGAGTGATTGCAGGTGGCTGAGTGTGGATTGCAGCAGAGATCATTGAAAGTTAAGTGTTTGTATTCTCGTACTTGCATTTAAACTTGATTTTTTTTTTTTTTTTTTTTTTTTTTTCTCTGCTTAATTAAGGCGAGTGCCTGGGGCAACCAGGTGCTATAAATTGAACCACTTACACTCTTCAGAGCCTGCTCTTTCTGAGGCTGCTCTACTAAGTGGCTTCTTATTAAGTGGAGTTAAAAAACCAGGAGTTCTAGAGCTGTGTGTGGTTTTGTGGGAGTGATTGCAGGTGGCTGAGTGTGGATTGCAGCAGAGATCATTGAAAGTTAAGTGTTTGTATTCTCGTACTTGCATTTAAACTTGATTTTTTTTTTTTTTCTCTGCTTAATTAAGGCGAGTGCCTGGGGCAACCAGGTGCTATAAATTGAACCACTTACACTCTTCAGAGCCTGCTCTTTCTGAGGCTGCTCTACTAAGTGGCTTCTTATTAAGTGGAGTTAAAAAACCAGGAGTTCTAGAGCTGTGTGTGGTTTTGTGGGAGTGATTGCAGGTGGCTGAGTGTGGATTGCAGCAGAGATCATTGAAAGTTAAGTGTTTGTATTCTCGTACTTGCATTTAAACTTGATTTTTTTTTTTTTCTCTGCTTAATTAAGGCGAGTGCCTGGGGCAACCAGGTGCTATAAATTGAACCACTTACACTCTTCAGAGCCTGCTCTTTCTGAGGCTGCTCTACTAAGTGGCTTCTTATTAAGTGGAGTTAAAAAACCAGGAGTTCTAGAGCTGTGTGTGGTTTTGTGGGAGTGATTGCAGGTGGCTGAGTGTGGATTGCAGCAGAGATCATTGAAAGTTAAGTGTTTGTATTCTCGTACTTGCATTTAAACTTGATTTTTTTTTTTTTCTCTGCTTAATTAAGGCGAGTGCCTGGGGCAACCAGGTGCTATAAATTGAACCACTTACACTCTTCAGAGCCTGCTCTTTCTGAGGCTGCTCTACTAAGTGGCTTCTTATTAAGTGGAGTTAAAAAACCAGGAGTTCTAGAGCTGTGTGTGGTTTTGTGGGAGTGATTGCAGGTGGCTGAGTGTGGATTGCAGCAGAGATCATTGAAAGTTAAGTGTTTGTATTCTCGTACTTGCATTTAAACTTGATTTTTTTTTTTTTCTCTGCTTAATTAAGGCGAGTGCCTGGGGCAACCAGGTGCTATAAATTGAACCACTTACACTCTTCAGAGCCTGCTCTTTCTGAGGCTGCTCTACTAAGTGGCTTCTTATTAAGTGGAGTTAAAAAACCAGGAGTTCTAGAGCTGTGTGTGGTTTTGTGGGAGTGATTGCAGGTGGCTGAGTGTGGATTGCAGCAGAGATCATTGAAAGTTAAGTGTTTGTATTCTCGTACTTGCATTTAAACTTGATTTTTTTTTTTTTCTCTGCTTAATTAAGGCGAGTGCCTGGGGCAACCAGGTGCTATAAATTGAACCACTTACACTCTTCAGAGCCTGCTCTTTCTGAGGCTGCTCTACTAAGTGGCTTCTTATTAAGTGGAGTTAAAAAACCAGGAGTTCTAGAGCTGTGTGTGGTTTTGTGGGAGTGATTGCAGGTGGCTGAGTGTGGATTGCAGCAGAGATCATTGAAAGTTAAGTGTTTGTATTCTCGTACTTGCATTTAAACTTGATTTTTTTTTTTTTCTCTGCTTAATTAAGGCGAGTGCCTGGGGCAACCAGGTGCTATAAATTGAACCACTTACACTCTTCAGAGCCTGCTCTTTCTGAGGCTGCTCTACTAAGTGGCTTCTTATTAAGTGGAGTTAAAAAACCAGGAGTTCTAGAGCTGTGTGTGGTTTTGTGGGAGTGATTGCAGGTGGCTGAGTGTGGATTGCAGCAGAGATCATTGAAAGTTAAGTGTTTGTATTCTCGTACTTGCATTTAAACTTGATTTTTTTTTTTTTCTCTGCTTAATTAAGGCGAGTGCCTGGGGCAACCAGGTGCTATAAATTGAACCACTTACACTCTTCAGAGCCTGCTCTTTCTGAGGCTGCTCTACTAAGTGGCTTCTTATTAAGTGGAGTTAAAAAACCAGGAGTTCTAGAGCTGTGTGTGGTTTTGTGGGAGTGATTGCAGGTGGCTGAGTGTGGATTGCAGCAGAGATCATTGAAAGTTAAGTGTTTGTATTCTCGTACTTGCATTTAAACTTGATTTTTTTTTTTTTCTCTGCTTAATTAAGGCGAGTGCCTGGGGCAACCAGGTGCTATAAATTGAACCACTTACACTCTTCAGAGCCTGCTCTTTCTGAGGCTGCTCTACTAAGTGGCTTCTTATTAAGTGGAGTTAAAAAACCAGGAGTTCTAGAGCTGTGTGTGGTTTTGTGGGAGTGATTGCAGGTGGCTGAGTGTGGATTGCAGCAGAGATCATTGAAAGTTAAGTGTTTGTATTCTCGTACTTGCATTTAAACTTGATTTTTTTTTTTTTCTCTGCTTAATTAAGGCGAGTGCCTGGGGCAACCAGGTGCTATAAATTGAACCACTTACACTCTTCAGAGCCTGCTCTTTCTGAGGCTGCTCTACTAAGTGGCTTCTTATTAAGTGGAGTTAAAAAACCAGGAGTTCTAGAGCTGTGTGTGGTTTTGTGGGAGTGATTGCAGGTGGCTGAGTGTGGATTGCAGCAGAGATCATTGAAAGTTAAGTGTTTGTATTCTCGTACTTGCATTTAAACTTGATTTTTTTTTTTTTCTCTGCTTAATTAAGGCGAGTGCCTGGGGCAACCAGGTGCTATAAATTGAACCACTTACACTCTTCAGAGCCTGCTCTTTCTGAGGCTGCTCTACTAAGTGGCTTCTTATTAAGTGGAGTTAAAAAACCAGGAGTTTAAGAAAAGGAGTTTGGGAACTAAGGTTGGATATAATTTCCTTGTGTGTTGTTGGCTTAATTTTACGTGGTCCTTCGACTACAGCAGACAGGATCTAAATAATTTATACTGTTTTACTTTTTTACTGTTGTAATCCCCATTTAGTATGTGTTGCACAATTTACAACGCAGTCCAGTGCACATCTTGCATGATGTATGCAGTCCTGGAACAGGAGTTCAAGGGTGTATATCTTTGTTCTAGATGTGAGCAAATTACCCGTTTGGAATCGCAGATCGAGTCTCTAAATGGGCAAGTTGCAACACTGAGAGGCATTGATAATTTGCAAAAGAGTTTGCTTCTCACCGAGCAAGCACTCTTTGGGGTAGATGAGGGGGAGGGTGACAGAGAGGAGGCTGAGGAAAGTGAGGTAGCTAGCTGGGTAAAAGTTAGAAAGCGGGGTAGAGGGAAGAGTGCCGGGGAGGCTAGCCCTGATCTGACACACCCCAACAAGTTTGCACGTTTGGCAGATGAGGGGGATGTCAGTCCGGGGACGGCACTGCTGCAGCCAGACACTTCCTCTGCCAGTCAGGGGAATGTCAGCTCCAGTAAGCAGGGAACCAGGAGAGCAGGGCAGGCCAGACAGGTGCTGGTAGTGGGAGACTCCATTATTAGGGGAACAGATAGGGAAATCTGTCACAAAGACCGTGATCGCCGAACAGTGTGCTGTCTTCCTGGCGCTAGAGTTCGACACATCGCGGATCGGGTTGACAGATTACTGGGAGGGGCTGGAGATGATCCAGCGGTCATGGTCCATATCGGAACCAATGACAAAGTTAGAGGTAGGTGGAGAGTCCTTAAAAATGATTTCAGGGATTTAGGTCAAAAGCTGAGGGCAAGGACCTCAAAGGTAGTATTTTCCGAAATACTGCCTGTACCACGAGCCACACAAGAAAGGCAATGGGAGATTAGGGAGATTAACAAGTGGCTCAAAAACTGGTGTAGGAAGGAGGGGTTTGGGTTCCTGGAGAACTGGGCCGATTTTTCTATCGGCTACAGGCTCTATCGTAGGGACGGGCTGCACCTCAATGGGGAAGGGGCAGCTGTGCTGGGGAGAAAGATGGCTAGAAGGTTGGAGGAGTGTTTAAACTAGGGACTGGGGGGGAGGGTAATTACGTTATAGGAGGGGAAGATAGTGCAGATAGAGACCGGGGGCAAGGTAATAAGAATGGGGGAGGAATGGAAGGAGGGACTAAAACAGTTCAGAAGGAAAGGTGTAGGGTAAAAAATATACATAAACCTCTCAAATGTATGTATACTAATGCCAGAAGCCTGACTAATAAAACTGGTGAACTGGAATTAGTGATGTGTGAGGAGGACTATGACATAGTGGGAATAACTGAGACATGGCTGGATGAAAGCTATGACTGGGCAGTTAATGTACAAGGTTACAGTCTGTTTAGAAAGGATCGTCAAAACCGGAGAGGGGGAGGGGTCTGCCTTTATATAAAGTCCTGTCTAAAGCCCACAGTCCGAGAAAATATAAGTGAGGGACATGAACATGTGGAGTCACTGTGGGTAGAGATACATGGAGCTAAAAACAACAATAAATTACTAATAGGAGTTTACTATAAACCACCTAATATACCAGAGTCCACAGAAAATCTACTACTAAACGAGATAGACGAGGCGGCAAATCATAATGAGGTGTTTATTATGGGGGACTTCAACTACCCAGATATAGACTGGGAAACTGAAACTTGTATATCTCATAAGGGAAACAGGTTCGTGGCAATAACCAAAGACAATTACCTCTCCCAACTGGTTCAGGACCCGACTAGAGGGACGGCCATACTGGACTTAGTATTAACCAATAGACCTGACAGAACAACAGACGTGCAGGTTGGGGGACACCTGGGAAATAGTGACCATAAAGTAATAACCTTCCAATTATCATTCAAAAGAGCGTTTCTACAGGGTGGAACAAAAATACCAAACTTCAAAAAAGCTAAATTTAGCCAACTAAGAGAGGCCATAGGCCAAACTAACTGGGACAAAGTCCTCACAAATACAGACACAAAATGGGATATCTTTAAAAACATCCTAAAAACTCATTGTGAGAGGTACATACCGTATGGTAATAAAAGGTTAAGGAACAAAAAGAAACCAATGTGGATAAATAGAACTGTAAAGAAAGCAATAAATGACAAAAAGAAAGCATATAAAACACTAAAACAGGAGGGTAGCACGGAAGCACTGAAAAACTATAAGGAAAAAAATAGAACATGTAAAAAACAAATAAAAGCGGCCAAACTAGAGACCGAGAGATTAATTGCCAAAGAGAGTAAAACTAACCCTAAAATGTTCTTCAATTATATAAATGTTAAAAAGTATAAATCTGAAGGTGTTGGCCCTTTAAAGAGTAATGAGGGGGGAGTCGCAGAGAGCGACGAGGAGAAAGCAAAGCTGTTAAATATTTTTTTCTCCAATGTATTCACTGAGGAAAATAAACTGTCAGATGACATGCAGAATGTAAAAATAAATTCCCCATTAAAAGTGTCCTGTCTGTCCCAGGAAGAAGTACATCAGCGACTTAAAAAGATTAAAATAGACAAATCGCCAGGACCGGATGACATACACCCCCGTATCCTAAAGGAATTAAGTAATGTCATAGCCAGACCCTTATTTCTGATATTTGCAGACTCTATACTGACAGGGAATGTCCCACAGGATTGGCGCGTGGCATATGTGGTGCCAATATTCAAAAAGGGGCCAAAAACAGAGCCTGGAAACTATAGGCCGGTAAGTTTAACATCTGTTGTGGGTAAACTGTTTGAAGGTTTTCTGAGAGATGCTATATTAGAGCATCTCAACGGAAATAAGCAAATAACGCCATATCAGCATGGCTTCGTGAGGGATCGGTCATGTCAGACTAATTTAATCAGTTTCTATGAGGAGGTAAGTTCTAGACTTGACAGCGGCGAATCAATGGATGTCGTATATCTGGACTTCTCCAAAGCATTTGACACTGTACCACATAAAAGGTTAGTATATAAAATGAGAATGCTCGGACTGGGAGAAAACATCTGTATGTGGGTAAGTAACTGGCTGAGTGATAGAAAACAGAGGGTGGTTATTAATGGTACACACTCAGATTGGGTCACTGTCACTAGTGGGGTACCTCAGGGGTCAGTCTTGGGCCCTATTCTCTTCAATATATTTATTAATGATCTTGTAGAAGGCTTGCATAGTAAAGTATCAATTTTCGCAGATGACACTAAACTGTGTAAAGTAATTTACACTGATGAGGACAGTATACTACTACAGAGGGATCTGGATAGATTGGAGGCTTGGGCAGATAAGTGGCAGATGAGGTTTAACACTGATAAATGTAAAGTTATGCACATGGGAAGGAAAAATGCAAGTCACCCGTACATACTAAATGGTAAAACACTCGGTAACACTGACATGGAAAAGGATCTAGGAATTTTAATAAACAGCAAACTAAGCAGCAAAAACCAGTGTCAGGCAGCTGCTGCCAAGGCCAACAAGATAATGGGTTGCATCAGAAGGGGCATAGATTCCCGTGATAGGAACATAGTCCTACCACTTTACAAATCGCTAGTCAGACCACACATGGAGTACTGTGTACAGTTCTGGGCTCCTGTAAACAAGGCAGACATAGCAGAGCTGGAGAGGGTTCAGAGGAGGGCAACTAAAGTAATAACTGGAATGGGGCAACTACAGTACCCTGAAAGATTATCAAAATTAGGGTTATTCACTTTAGAAAAAAGACGACTGAGGGGAGATCTAATTAATATGTATAAATATATCAGGGGTCAGTACAGAGATCTATCCCATCAGCTATTTATCCCCAGGACTGTGACTGTGACGAGGGGACATCCTCTGCGTTTGGAGGAAAGAAGGTTTGTACACAAACATAGAAAAGGATTCTTTACGGTAAGAGCAGTGAGACTATGGAACTCTCTGCCTGAGGAGGTGGTGATGGTGAGTACAATAAAGGAATTCAAGAGGGGCCTGGACGTATTTCTGGAGCTTAATAATATTACAGGCTATAGCTACTAGAGAGGGGTCGTTGATCCAGGGAGTTATTCTGATTGCCTGATTGGAGTCGGGAAGGAATTTTTTATTCCCCTAACGTGGAGAAAATTGGCTTCTACCTCACAGGGTTTTTGGCCTTCCTCTGGATCAACTTGCAGGATAACAGGCCGAACTGGATGGACAAATGTCTTTTTTCGGCCTTATGTACTATGTTACTATGTTACTACTATGTTACTATGTTACTATGTTACTATGTTACTATGTAAATCTGCACTGTTTTAGCTGGTCAAGTTATTTGTAGTGACCGTAAAAGCAGACTTTTTGTTCTGGGTTGAAAAAGCATTCCCAAATTTGCCATTCTCAAAATTGTGGTGAACGGGAACAATGAGGAAAACATCTAATAAGGGACGCGGACGCGGACGTGGACATGGTCGTGGTGGTGTTAGTGGACCCTCTGGTGCTGGGAGAGGACGTGGCCGTTCTGTTACAGCCACACGTCCTAGTGAACCAACTACCTCAGGTCCCAGTAGCCAGCAGAATTTACAGCGATATTTGGTGGGGCCCAATGTCGTTCTAAGGATGGTAAGGCCTGAGCAGGTACAGGCATTAGTCAATTGGGTGGCCGACAGTGGATCCAGCACGTTCACATTATCTCCCACCCAGTCTTCTGCAGAAAGCGCACAGATGGCTCATGAAAACCAAGCCCATCGGTCTGTCACATCACCCCCATGCATATCAGGGAAACTGTCTGAGCCTCAAGTTATGCAGCAGTCTCTTATGCTGTTTGAAGACTCTGCTGCCAGGGTTTCCCAAGGGCATCCACCTAGCCCTTCCCCAGGGGTGGAAGAGATAGAATGCACTAACGCTCAACCACTTATTTTTCCTGATGATGAGGACATGGTAATACCACCTCAGCACGTCTCTGATGATGACGAAACACAGGTGCCAACTGCTGCGTCTTTCTGCAGTGTGCAGACTGAACAGGAGGTCAGGGATCAAGACTGGGTGGAAGACGATGCAGGGGACGATGAGGTCCTAGACCCCACATGGAATGAAGGTCGTGCCACTGACTTTCACAGTTCGGAGGAAGAGGCAGTGGTGAGACCGAGCCAACAGCGTAGCAAAAGAGGGAGCAGTGGGCAAAATCAGAACACCCGCCGCCAAGAGACTCCGCCTGCTACTGACCGCCGCCATCTGGGACCGAGCACCCCAAAGGCAGCTTCAAGGAGTTCCCTGGCATGGCACTTCTTCAAACAATGTGCTGACGACAAGACCCGAGTGGTTTGCACGCTGTGCCATCAGAGCCTGAAGCGAGGCATTAACGTTCTGAACCTTAGCACAACCTGCATGACCATGCACCTGCATGCAAAGCATGAACTGCAGTGGAGTAAACACCTTAAAAACAAGGAAGTCACTCAGTCTCCCCCTGCTACCTCTTCTGCTGCTGCCGCCTGGGCCTCTTCTGCTGCTGCTGCCGCCGCCTCGGCCTCTTCCTCCGCCTCTGGAGGAACGTTGGCACCTGCCGCCCAGCAAACATGGGATGTACCACCAACACCACCACCTGCGTCACCAAGCATCTCAACCATGTCACACGGCAGCGTTCAGCTCTCCATCTCACAAACATTTGAGAGAAAGCGTAAATTCTCACCTAGCCACCCTCGATCCCTGGCCCTGAATGCCAGCATTTCTAAACTACTGGCCTATGAAATGCTGTCATTTAGGCTGGTGGACACACACAGCTTCAAACAGCTCATGTCACTTGCTGTCCCACAGTATGTTGTTCCCAGCCGCCACTACTTCTCCAAGAGAGCCGTGCCTTCCCTGCACAAACAAGTGTCCGATAAAATCAAGTGTGCACTGCGCAACGCCATCTGTGGCAAGGTCCACCTAACCACAGATACGTGGACCAGTAAGCACGGCCAGGGACGCTATATCTCCCTAACTGCACACTGGGTAAATGTAGTGGCGGCTGGGCCCCAGGCGGAGAGCTATTTGGCCCACGTCCTTCCGCCGCCAAGGATCGCAGGGCAACATTCTTTGCCTCCTGTCTCCTCCTCCCCCTACTCAGCTTCCTCCTCCTCTTCTTCCACCTGCTCATCCAGTCAGCCACACACCTTCACCACCAACTTCAGCACAGCACGGGGTAAACGTCAGCAGGCCATTCTGAAACTCATATGTTTGGGGGACAGGCCCCACACCGCACAGGAGTTGTGGCGGGGTATAGAACAACAGACCGACGAGTGGTTGCTGCCGGTGAGCCTCAAGCCCGGCCTGGTGGTGTGCGATAATGGGCGAAATCTCGTTGCAGCTCTGGGACTAGCCGGTTTGACGCACATCCCTTGCCTGGCACATGTGCTGAATTTGGTGGTGCAGAAGTTCATTCGCAACTACCCCGACATGTCAGAGCTGCTGCATAAAGTGCGGGCCGTCTGTTCGCGCTTCCGGCGTTCACACCCTGCCGCTGCTCGCCTGTCTGCGCTACAGCGTAACTTCGGCCTTCCCGCTCACCGCCTCATATGCGACGTGCCCACCAGGTGGAACTCCACCTTGCATATGCTGGACAGACTGTGCGAGCAGCAGCAGGCCATAGTGGAGTTTCAGCTGCAGCACGCTCGCGTCAGTCGCACTGCGGATCAGACCCACTTCACCACCAATGACTGGGCCTCCATGCGAGACCTGTGTGCCCTGTTGCGCTGTTTCGAGTACTCCACCAACATGGCCAGTGGCGATGACGCCGTTATCAGAGTTACAATACCACTTCTATGTCTCCTTGAGAAAACACTTAGGGCGATGATGGAAGAGGAGGTGGCCCAGGAGGAAGAGGAGGAAGAGGGGTCATTTTTAGCACTTTCAGGCCAGTCTCTTCGAAGTGACTCAGAGGGAGGTTTTTTGCAACACCAGAGGCCAGGTACAAATGTGGCCAGACAGGGCCCACTACTGGAGGACGAGGAGGACGAGGATGAGGAGGAGGTGGAAGAGGATGAGGATGAAGCATGTTCACAGCGGGGTGGCACCCAAAGCAGCTCGGGCCCATCACTGGTGCGTGGCTGGGGGGAAACACAGGACGATGACGATACGCCTCCCACAGAGGACAGCTTGTCCTTACCTCTGGGCAGCCTGGCACACATGAGCGACTACATGCGGCAGTGCCTGCGCAACGACAGCAGAGTTGCCCACATTTTAACGTGTGCGGACTACTGGGTTGCAACCCTGCTGGATCCCCGGTACAAAGACAATGTGCCCACCTTACTTCCTACACTGGAGCATGATAGGAAGATGCGCGAGTACAAGCGCACGTTGGTAGACGCGCTACTGAGAGCATTCCCAAATGTCACAGGGGAACCAGTGGAAGCCCAAGGCGAAGGCAGAGGAGGAGCAAGAGGTCGCCAACGCAGCTGTGTCACGCCCAGCTCCTCTGAGGGCAGGGTTAGCATGGCAGAGATGTGGAAAAGTTTTGTCAACACGCCACAGCTAAGTGAACCACCACCTGATACGGAACGTGTTAGCAGGAGGCAACATTTCACTAACATGGTGGAACAGTACCTGTGCACACCCCTCCACGTACTGACTGATGGTTCGGCCCCATTCAACTTCTGGGTCTCCAAATTGTCCACGTGGCCAGAGCTAGCCTTTTATGCCTTGGAGGTGCTGGCCTGCCCGGCGGCCAGCGTTTTGTCTGAACGTGTATTCAGCACGGCAGGGGGCGTCATTACAGACAAACGCAGCCGCCTGTCTACAGCCAATGTGGACAAGCTGACGTTCATAAAAATGAACCAGGCATGGATCCCACAGGACCTGTCCATCCCTTGTGCAGATTAGATATTAACTACCTCCCCTTAACAATATATTATTCTACTCCAGGGCACTTCCTCATTCAATACTATTTTTAATTTCATTTTACCATTATATTGCGGGGCAACCCAAAGTTGAATGAACCTCTCCTCTGTCTGGGTGCCGGGGCCTAAATGTGTGACAGTGGCCTGTTCCAGTGGTGGGTGACGTGAAGCCTGATTCTCTGCTATGACATGAATACAGATTCTGCGCTGACATAAGGCCAGATTCTCTGTTACGGGACCGCTCTCCTCTGCCTGGGTGCCTGGGCCTAAATGTGTGACAGTGGCCTGTTCCAGTGGTGGGTGACGTGAAGCCTGATTCTCTGCTATGACATGAAGACAGATTCTGCGCTGACATAAGGCCAGATTCTCTGTTACGGGACCGCTCTCCTCTGTCTGGGTGCCGGGGCCTAAATGTGTGACAGTGGCCTGTTCCAGTGGTGGGTGACGTGAAGCCTGATTCTCTGCTATGACATGAATACAGATTCTGCACTGACATAAGGCCAGATTCTCTGTTACGGGACCTCTCTCCTCTGCCTGGGTGCCTGGGCCTAAATGTGTGACAGTGGCCTGTTCCAGTGGTGGGTGACGTGAAGCCTGATTCTCTGCTATGACATGAAGACAGATTCTGCGCTGACATAAGGCCAGATTCTCTGTTACGGGACCGCTCTCCTCTGTCTGGGTGCCGGGGCCTAAATGTGTGACAGTGGCCTGTTCCAGTGGTGGGTGTAGTGAAGCCTGATTCTCTGCTATGACATGAAGACAGATTCTGCGCTGACATAAGGCCAGATTCTCTGTTACGGGACCTCTCTCCTCTGCCTGGGTGCCTGGGCCTAAATGTGTGACAGTGGCCTGTTCCAGTGGTGGCTGACGTGAAGCCTGATTCTCTGCTATGGCATGAAGAGACTGATTCTCTGCTGACATGAAGCCAGATTCTTTGCTATGGCATGAAGAGACTGATTCTCTGCTGACGTGAAGCCAGATTCCCTGCTATGGGACCTCTGTCCAATTGATATTGGTTCATTTTTATTTTTTTAATTTTAATTTTAATTCATTTCCCTATCCACATTTGTTTGCAGGGGATTTACCTACATGTTGCTGCCTTTTGCAGCCCTCTAGCTCTTTCCTGGGCTGTTTTACAGCCTTTTTAGTGCCCAAAAGTTCGGGTCCCCATTGACTTCAATGGGGTTTGGGTTCGGGACGAAGTTCGGTTCGGGTTCGGATCCCGAACCCGAACATTTACGGGAAGTTCGGCCGAACTTCTCGAACCCGAACATCCAGGTGTTCGCTCAACTCTATCTTTGAACCATTGATCCTATATATCTTATATTTTACCATTGATCCTATATATCTTATATTTTACTGCCAGCACCCATACATATTTTAATATATAACTTTTTTTTTTAAAACATCCTACAACTACAATATTATTTTAATACAAACCGGATTCCAAAAAAGTTGGGACACTATACAAATTGTGAATAAAAACTGAATGCAATGATGTGGAGATGGCAAATGTCAATATTTTATTTGTAATAGAACGTAGATGACAGATCAAACGTTTAATCCGAGTAAATGTATCATTTTAAAGGAAAAATACGTTGATTCCAATTTTCACGGTGTCAACAAATCCCAAAAAAGTTGGGAAAAGTAGCAATAAGAGGCTGGAAAAAGTAAATTTGAGCATAACGAAGAGCTGGAAGACCAATTAACACTAATTAGGTCAATTGGCAACATGATTGGGTATAAAAAGAGCTTCTCAGTGTGGCAGTGTCTCTCAGAAGCCAAGATGGGTAGAGGATCACCAATTCCCACAATGTTGCGCAGAAAGATAGTGGAGCAATATCAGAAAGGTGTTACCCAGCGAAAAATTGGAAAGACTTTGCATCTATCATCATCAACTGTGCATAACATCATCCGAAGATTCAGAGAATCTGGAACAATCTCTGTGCGTAAGGGTCAAGGCCGTAAAACCATACTGGATGCCCGTGATCTCCGGGCCCTTAAACGACACTGCACCACAAACAGGAATGCTACTGTAAAGGAAATCACAGAATGGGCTCAGGAATACTTCCAGAAACCATTGTCAGTGAACACAATCCACCGTGCCATCCGCCGTTGCCAGCTGAAACTCTACAGTGCAAAGAAGAAGCCATTTCTAAGCAAGATCCACAAGCTCAGGCGTTTTCACTGGGCCAGGGATCATGTAAAATGGAGAGGGGCAAAATGGAAGACTGTTTTGTGGTCAGACGAGTCACGATTCGAAGTTCTTTTTGGAAATCTGGGACGCCATGTCATCCGGACCAAAGTGACAAGGACAACCCAAGTTGTTATCAACGCTCAGTTCAGAAGCCTGCATCTCTGATGGTATGGGGTTGCATGAGTGCGTGTGGCATGGGCAGCTTGCATGTCTGGAAAGGCACCATCAATGCAGAAAAATATATTCAGGTTCTAGAACAACATATGCTCCCATCCAGACGTCATCTCTTTCAGGGAAGACCCTGCATTTTTCAACAAGATAATGCCTGACCACATTCTGCATCAATCACAACATCATGGCTGCGTAGGAGAAGGATCCGGGTACTGAAATGGCCAGTCTGCAGTCCAGATCTTTCACCTATAGAGAACATTTGGCGCATCATAAAGAGGAAGGTGCAACAAAGAAGGCCCAAGACGATTGAACAGTTAGAGGCCTGTATTAGACAAGAATGGGAGAGCATTCCTATTTCTAAACTTGACAAACTGGTCTCCTCGGTCCCCAGACGTCTGTTGAGTGTTGTAAGAAGAAGGGGAGATGCCACACAGTGGCGAAAATGGCCTTGTCCCAACTTTTTTGGGATTTGTTGACACCATGAAATTCTGATTCAACATATTTTTCCCTTAAAATGGTACATTTTCTCAGTTTAAACTTTTGTTCCGTGATTTATGTTCTATTCTGAATAAAATATTAGAAGTTGCCATCTCCACATCATTGCATTCAGTTTTTATTCACGATTTGTATAGTGTCCCAACTTTTTTGGAATCCGGTTTGTACTATAAATAAACCAAAATAGATTGACCCATATAAGAGTGTGCCTTCTTATCAGTTTATTTTTCAATACCTATAATATACCTTCTAACATACAAAGTATATTATAGTGTATTTGTATTGTGCAGCAGTTGTGTGCGGTTCTGCTGAGATAACGAAGCTAGATAGAGGGACAATCGGTATTGGAATAACTAATTGCAACTGGTGTGATATACCTGTTGCCCCAAAAAAAACAGATTAAGTTGTGCGATATACCTGTTTCCACAAAATACTGATTGAGGGGTGCGATACACCGGTTTCCACAAAATATTGATTAAGGGGTGTGATACACCGGGCTTCCACCAAATATTAATTGAGGCCTGCGATACACCAGCTTCCAACAAATATTGATTAAGGGGTTTGATATACCAACTTCCAGCAAATACTCATTATTGGGTTCTATATACCTGTTTCCACAAAATACTGATACAGGGTATTGATATACTGGCTTCCACCAAATAGTGATTGAGGCCTGCGATACACCAGCTTCCACCAAATATCGATTAAGGGGTTTGATTTGCCATCTTCCAGCAAATACTCATTATTGGGTTCTATATACCTGTTTCCACAAAATACTCATACAGGGAATTGATATACTGGCTTCCACCAAATATTGATTGAGGCCTGCGATACACCAGCTTCTACCAAATATCAATTAAGGGGTTTGATTTGCCGGCTTCCAGCAAATACTCATTATTGGGTTCTATATACCTGTTTCCACAAAATACTGATACAGGGTATTGATATACCGGCTTCCACCAAATATTGATTGAGGCCTGCAATATACCTGCTTCCACAAATACTGCTCTTCTATAGGGAGTTTGTCACAGGGTCATTTTGAAAATGACAGGCAGAGGAAGAGGCAGGCCATTCCTCAGAGGTGGTAGGGGTTGGGCAGGTGCACCAGTCCGGAGCCTAAGTGGGAAGTTGGAGAAGGTGCGTGTGATTATGTCAAAGGACGCACCAGAGTTGGTTGAGTGGCTCACTCAGCCTTCCGCTTCTGCACCATCTTCAACCTCTGTATCAGCACCCTCCTCACTCTCTGCTGTGTGCACCCCTAAAGACACCACCATAGCCCCTCCATTCGAGTCAGAGGAATTATTTTACCATCCATTCCCAGACCTTACCGATGCGCAGCCATTCTTGGCATCGGATGAGGAAGAGGAGGTAGCAATGGCCGCCACCCAGCGGTCTGACGACAGTACCCAGATCAGCCCAAGGAGTGTGGTCCCCGGTGTTGCTCCCTACTCTGAGATCTCTAATGTCAGTGGTGGTGAAGGTGACAATGGACGTCACGTAGGTATCAAAAAGAGAGGAAGAGGAGGGGAGTTCAGAGGGAGAGACAGAGCAGCAGATAGGGAGGAGAAGCAGGCAGAACTGGACAGTGCACAGGAGGCAAAAAGCAGACTGCAAATGTATCTGGAGCAAGCCATCCACCATGTCACATCTGGCGCTCCCAGGACGCCGGGACATAGCTCCGCAGTGTGGGCATTTTTTAACATGTCAGCTTCTCACAATAGTGTTGCCATCTACAGTCTGTGCTGTCAATGCATAAGTCGAGGTAAGCCCAACACTCGCCTAGGGATGACTGCCTTAAGAAGGCACCTGGCCTCCCATCACCGATCCCAGTGGAAGCAACACCGTCAGAACCCACAAAGCCACACTCCAGGTGCTCCACGTCCTGCCTCTTCTCCTTCTCCTCTCTCCTCCTATTTGTCCTCCACTCCACCTTCCACCTTGCTGTCATCGCGTTCATCTGGCAAAAGGCAGGCTTCCGTGGCCAAAATGTTCAAACGTAAAAAGTTGATGACGCCGGATAACCCTCTTGCCCAATGGCTGACCGTTGGCTTGTCGGAACTGCTAGCCTGCCAAATAATGTCATATAAAGTGGTGGACTCGGAGGCCTTTAGAAAATTTGTGGCCATTGGCACACCGCAATGGAAGGTCCCCGGAAGGAAATATTTCTCCCAGAAGGGCATCCCAGAGCTATATGGCCATGTTCAGCAGCAAGTGAATGTATCTCTGGCACACAGTGTCGGTGCCAAGATACATCTGACCACAGACACACGATCTAGCAAACACGGGCAGGGAAGGTACATAACTTTTACTGCCCACTGGGTGAACCTTCTGACGGCTGTCAAGCATGCAACCCGTGACACCCGTGTGGATTTGGTGTTAGCGCCATGGATTGCATGCAGGCCTGCCTCTTCTTCTCCTCCTCCTACTCCATCCTCCGTCTCCTCCTCGGCTGACTTCTCCTTTTTCACTGATACCGCCTTTTCCGCTGCACCCCCCCAGCTCCCCAGAACCTATTTGACGTGCCAAGTGAGACGTTGCCATGCTGTGCTGCGGCTGTTGTGCCTGGAAGCCAAGAGTCACACCGGTCCTGCACTCCTTTCAGCTCTGCGGTCACAGGCCAATAAGTGGCTAACCCCACTTAATTTGACAGTTGGTAAAGTGGTGTGCGACAACGGTGCCAATCTGCTGAGCGCGCTGAAACAGGTCAAAATGACACACGTGCTGTGCATGGCACACGTCCTGAACTTAGTCATACAGCGATTTGTTGCCAAATACCTCGGAATCCAGGACATCTTGCGGCAGGCCAGAAAAATCTCTGGCCATTTTAGAAGATCTTACATGGCCATGGCTTGCCTTGCTGACGTTCAGCGGCGACACCACCTGCCAATCAGACATCTGATTTGTGACTGCCCAACGCACTGGAACTTCACCTTGTATATGCTTGATAGGCTGCTCCAGCAGAAACATGCCGTTAATGACTATCTGTACGAATTCTGCGGCAGAACAGGTTCTGGGAGCTTGTTTTTTTTCCACCGTGGCAGTGGCTGCTCATGCGCGTGCAGACTTCTGCGGCCATTTGATGAGATCACAAAAATGATCAGTCGCAGCCAGGGCGCCATCAGTGACATCGTACCTTACGCCTTCTTTCTGGATCATGCATTGCGTCGTGTCATTGATCAAGCCGTCGAGGAGCAGGAAGATGAGGAAGTCGCAATGCTGAATGAATTCCCAGGGGGGTTACTCCATCTGAGACAAGTCAGCAGGAGTCTAAAGAGGAGTCAGAGGAGGATGGTGCCTTGGGGGTAGGAGGAGGAGGAGGAGCAAGAAGTGCAGGCTTTAAACTTTTCTGTGATCCCTGGTGTTGTCCGTGGATGGGAGAGGAGACTGAGGATGACATTCTCCTGGGCGATGAGCAGGAGCCAGGGCGCTCCACCGCTTCCAATTAGGTGCAAATGGGGGCCTTCATGCTCCAGTGTTTGAAGAGGGTCCCCCGTATAAAAGGATAAAGAGCAAGGATCAGTACTGGGTGGCAACATACTTAGACCCCCAGTACAAACACAAAATGGCGGACATGTTACCAGCATCACAGAGGGCTGTCAGAATGCAGCATTTCCAGGCTTTGCTTCTAGAGATGCTGTATTCTGTTGTTGCGGGCACTGGCAGAGGAATTTCCACCCACAGAGAAATAGTTGCAGATACCAATCCTACAGCGCATGCAATAGGGGCACTTTGGAAATGTGTTGTTCACTTCGGACATGAGATCATTCTTGCAACCAACCCATTAACAGCCGCCCTCCAGATCCAGCCTCAGGGAATGCCTAGGCCGACAGGTGTCCGACTACATCGGGTTAACGGCCGATGTGGATGCTCTGAGAAGCCAGAAACCCCTTGACTACTGGGTGTGCAGGCTTGACCTGTGGCCAGAGCTTGCACAATTTGCAATGGAACTCTTGGCTTGCCCCTCGTTGAGTGTCCTGTCCTAACGGATGTTCAGCGCAGCAGGGGGGATTGTGACCGATAAGTGCACTTGCCTAGCCCAAGACAGTGTGGACTACCTCACATTTCTAAAAATTAATGAGGCATGGATCTCACGAGGAATTAAACACCTGTGACAACCACATTTAATTGAATTTCATCATGCCAGTCCACACATATCCGCCACCACCCAGAACAAATAATGGTCACTGTCTTATGTAAATACAGCGGCATAAAAGGCCTTTTCTATTCTGTAAATGTCTAATGTTTGGGGCCACAGAGGAATTCAACACCCGTGACGAACACGTGTTATCGAATTTCAACTATTATCATTTTTTTTTTTTTTAAAGAGGGGGGATTCCATTAGCCATGTTTTTAATCCAATTTTATATTTTTTGTTCTTTTAAAGGGATTCTGTCACCAGATTTAACCCTATTAAGCTAGCTGACATTAGCGATGTGCTAATGTCAGCTAAACCTAAGTAGCCTATTCCTACTTTTATCTATGCCCCCGTTACGCCAGAAATCTAACTTTTATAATATGCTAATTACCCTCTAGGAGCAGGCGGGGGTGCGTTGTTACTGCTCCTAGAGGCTCCGTTCTCCCACCTTTGTCGCCTCCCTCCAAGTCCTGATTGACAGGGCCAGGCAGTGCTCGCATCTGTCTGCCAGCCCTGTGCTCTGGTGAAATCTTATGCCGTTCGGTATTCGGCGCAGGCGCAGTGAGTGAAGCCGGCAGCAGGAGAGCGTCATTTACTCACTGCGCCTGCGCCGAATACTAAACAGGACGGCGCACGCGCAGGATTTAGGGGGCACTGAGGAGAACTAGAACGTCAATCAACTGGACATGGGCGTGCCAAAGAGTGAGAAGACGGAGCCTCTAGGTGCTGCAGCAACGCCCCAGTCAGTGGCGTACCTACCATATAGGCAGACCACGCAGCTGCTATGGGGCTTGTGAGAAAGAGGGGCCCGAAGTGGAGGAGAGGCCCCGTCCCCTAATTGCTCCTGTTTATCTTTCTAAAGCTAAAGGACCTTTGATGATGTCATCAGAGGTCCTGTAAGGGAACTGCACAGTGTAAAGTGTAGTTCCCAGGTTAGAACAGTGCATCTGCCAGGACCTGTGATGACATCATCTTCAACATCACAGGTCCTGCAGAATCTAGCAAAGGAACTGCACCAAAAATGGTGTAGTTCCTAGGTTTCAAAGGTATATCTGCCAGGACCTGTGATGAAATCATCACAGGTCCTTCAACCCCTAACAGCAAGTATTAGAAGTTCACAAGCAGCTCTGCATTGATCCATACAGACTGGAATGGAGTGGTAAGAGGAGGTCCTCCACTTTTTATCATTTACCCCCCCTCCATGCCCTGTTTTTACTCATTGCTCACTCATGTATAATACTTCAGACAGTTACAGTGACCACTACTTCATGTACCTCACACACACAGTGACCATAATGTATAACTGACCACATATTTCTGTAAACACTGCATCTACAGTATTATACCTTCTATGTCTCACATCAATACACTGCTCTGTGTGTAATATATATATATATATATATATATATGTATAGATACACACATACATGCGCACACACACTGCATATATTACACAGTATTATACATGCAATATGTACAGATATATAGTATATACCGCAGTGTGTACAGATATATAGTATAATAGATGCAGTGTGTACAGATATATAGTATATACAGCGGTGTACTGATATGTGAGGTACGAGGTGTCAATACACTGCTGTATTTACTATATACCTGTACACACTGCATCTATTATACCTCGTACCTCACATATTACACTACTGTATATACTGTATACCTGTATACACTGCATATATTATACCCCGTACCTCACATATCAGTACACTGCTGTATATACTATATACCTGTACACACTGCATATATTATACCCTGAACCTCACATATCAGAACACTAGGGAATATACTATATACCTGTACACACTGCATATATTATACCGCGTACCTCACATAACTGTACACTGCTGTATATAATATACATCTGTACACACTGCATCTATTATACCTCTTTTGTGTGCCAGGGCTGTTTTGTAATCCCAATCCGGCCCTGATGGCATAAATTATAAAACGCAGCAGCAAGAATAGTTTATGGAACAAAGGGAGGGGCTTATTAGCATATTATAAAAGTCTTTATTTTGAGGGAACGGTGGCAGGGAGTTAAAAATCATACAGTTATGTTCTGCTGACATTAGCACATCGCCAGATACATAACGATTTTTCTGATGACAGAAACCCTTTAATAAACTAAAAGACTTATCGAAAGAAAATACCGTACTGCGGGACCGCATGGAAGATCTGGAGAACAGGTTGTGCAGGAATAACTTGCCCATACTAGGGGGTTCCTGAGGTCATAAAACCTTCACAACTGCATGATTTATGTGTGGACGAGATCCCTAAAGCGCTAGGTCTGACAGGCCTTAAAAGAGTGGAAAGAACCCATTGTGTGGGACCTGCTCAGATTGCAACATCAAACCGAATAAATGCGCCACATCCTCATACGAACAGGCCTAGACAGGTCATTGTAAAGTTCCTAGACTACAATCACAAGGAGGAAATTTTGAGGGCATTTCGCACAAGGAAATCCCCCTTAGAGCTACATGGTGAAAAGCTGCTGATATTTGCAGACTACTCCACCGAGTTGGCAAAGAGAAGGAGGGAATACAGCACAGTATGTCCCACATTATATGCCAAAACGATAAAATTCCAACTGCAGTACCCAGTGCCATTGAAGATACAAATGGCGGGTGAGACGCCCTATGTTTTCAAATCACCAGTAGAAGCGCAAAGGTTCGCGGAGAACAAGGGCTGGCTGGTAGGAAAAGACCGAGACAAGACAAGTAGTCCAGGCAAGGGAAACCCGCCATCCCAGCGTCAAGAAAGAGACAAGAATAGTCTCCAATGCACTGCCCAGCCACTCACTAAAACTGAACATAGATGGAATGAATGGAGGAGAGTCCCTGGGAAAGAACCGCAAGCTGCAGATATCAAGTCATCTCCATAGAAACAAAGATCCCAATGATCCAATCGTTATGCGACATTAACAGTAGACTGATAAGTATTGGGATTATCCTATGAGGGTTATAGTAAGATAGTATGACTAGTGTGTTTACAGCAAACCGTAGCTGGAAGAATAGTTGGGAAAAACAGGAGGGGAGAGAGAGGATGAGGTGTAAGTCTTCATCCCAGAAAAAAGTGAAGTCGAGAGATAGTCAGAAGATGAGGAGTAATGGAATACGAGAAGGAGTGTTGACCACCAGGAATCTTCTCAACTTAATAATAAGGTTTAAGTTTATGTTCTTGTTCTTGTTTTTGTTTAGAGTTCATGAAAATAATCATTTATTTTATATCTCTTTGAGGTCGAATAACCACTCAATCACACTTGGAAGTGGTGATTATCATCGCCTCATAGAAGGCAATTGGTTGTACCCTATTGAATATGTAACATATCTGATTATGATGGATATCAATGTCGTCATAACGTTTAATGCGTATAGTTACTTGAAATGTTAACCCTTTGGATACCTGAGCTTTTTTCATTTTTGCGTTTTCATTTTTCTTCCCTATTTTCCGTGAGCCATAACTTTTTAATTTTTCTGGTCACATAGCTGTATGAGGGTCTATTTTTTGCGGGACAAGTTGTACTTTCTAATGCCACCATTAATTTTGGCATAAAATGTTGTGGGAAGCGGTAAAAAAATTCCAAATGGGGTGGAATTGGAAAAAAATGCAATCCCTCCACTGTTTTACGGGTTTTGTTCCCACAGCGTTTTGTTTACGGCAAAACTGACACATGCCCTTCATTTTCTGGGTCAGTATGATTACAACGATACCCCATATGTATAGGTTCTTTATGTCTAAATAGTGTAAAAATAAATGTAAACTTTGAGATTTTTTTTTTATATCACCATATTCTGACCCCCATAACTTTTTTATACTTAAGTCTACTGAGCTGTTTAGGGGATCATTTTTTGTGGAACAATCTGTACTTTTAATTGATACAATTTTGGAGTATGCGTGACTTTTTGATTAAATTTTATTAAAAAAAATTTGGGTAAGAGAAGCAATGAAAAAATGGCAAATTGGCCATTTTGACCCTTTTTTTCCGTTACGCCATTCGCCATATTAGAATTTTTTTTTTGCTATTTTAATAGTATGGGCATTTTCGGTCGCAGTGATACCAATGATGTTTACATTTATTGTTATTTAGGTATTTTTATTTTTTTATTATAATGGAAAGGGGGGTGATTTAAACTTTTATATATTATATATTTTTTAACATTTAAAAAAAAAATTGTGAGCATTATGTGCCTCATATATGAGCTTATAACATTTTTTTTTTTGGTTTATCAGGAATTTATTATTAGCTTATTTTGCTCACTTTTGCTCATTTCTTATCCTAGTCTACTATCTGGTGGCCAAAATAAGAACTGCAGTTTTAATACTGTTAGCTTACTCAGTAAAGCTACCAGTATTCAGAGCAACTATTTATGCCTGCATTGGACACACGGGCATAGGTAGGAAGCCCAGAAGCGCGAGCTTCCGGGTTTTTGCGCACTTAGGTGCCGTGATCTCACTTAATCACGGCATCTAAAGCATTTAATTACCACGATCGGCATTATTGCCGGTCACGGTAATTAGCCGCAAGTCTCTGCTGCATTAAACAGCAGGGATCTGCCGGCCATGACGCCCGCTGCATGTGCGAGCGGGCGTAATGTTTACACATTGCACCAGCGCCGTACATGTACGATGCTGGTAGCATAAGGGTTAAGGAGCTCCGCTCCCCAGAAAAAACGGATGATTGTCCTTCGTCATCTAAAAAGATTAAAAGCAGACATAGCACTGCTACAGGAGACACATTTGGGAGAGGGAGAATGGAAAAGAATGAGTAAACTTTGGGTAGGCACGGTTCACGGCTCACCAGCCCAGTGCAGGTCTGCTGGGGTTCTCACTCTAATTCATATATTCTTACCACATGATGTGCTGTCGGTGGTGCCGGACGAGGATGGCCGCTTGCTGCATTTGACCATGGACACAACATGTGGCCTTTTGGAGGTGTTCAATGTCTATGGTCCAAATAGTGATAATAAGGTATTTTTTTATGAACTTGGAGACTAGGTTGGTAACTCAGACGACAGGAGTAAAGATAGTGGGAAGAGATTTAAACTCCATAGTAGACCAGGATATTGACAGGAGCCGTGATCCATTGTTGAAAAAGCAACCTCGTAAACTGAATCAAGATAATGCTCTCACCCCATTAATGGAAACTACAAGATTAGTGGACACATGAAGATACCTCCATCCAGAGGGGGGAGAGTATTCCTTCCATTCACAGGCACACTCCTCGTGGTCTAGAATAGATTATAAGTTTGTACAGCACCCCCTACTGTCCAGGGATCTCATCTGAACTGAAAGACATAGATATATCTGACCACGCCCCACTGGTGCTAACGATGGCAGAATCACATAAAAAGGGCAGTGAAATTTTGTGGAGATTCCCAGCTCACTTATCTAAAGATGACAACTTTGCTTCGCTCCTCAGAGGCTGATGGGGAGAGTATGACATGGATAACATGGGGCATAGAGAAAATATCAACTTGTTTTGGGACAAGTCATGAGAGGCAGGATTATCTCTTATGTATCAGGAAAAAGAAAAGAAATGTGGAACAAGTACATGTAGGCTAGTCAGGAGTTGGGAACCGCCTACTCTGAATATGTGAAGTCCCCCCTCATCTGCCCACCTCCAGAAATGGAAGGAGGCCCAGCAAGCTTTTAACTAGTGGGCGGCGGAGAAAGAGGGTTTTTATAGGAAAGAGTGGGAAGCCACCTTATTCAGATATGGCAATAAATCCGGGAAGCTACTGGCAGGCCAATCTAAAGACAGACCCCCAGTTAGTCATATTGGGGCTCTGGCAGATGATACAGGGAAAGTAACTATGGACCCTCAGGCTATAAATAGGATCTTGGGAGACTTCTACAAAATGCTATATGCTGACACTCCTGATCCCATACCACAGACCACGATACTAGATCACATATCTCTCCCTAGGGTGTCTACCGAGCAATTGGCTTATTTAAATGCCCCAGTGAAAGAGGTTTTGGAAACAATTGGGTCGTTGAAAACATGTAAAGCGCCAGGCCCAGATGGGCTGACAGGGGAATTTTATAAAATATTAAAAGATCAGCTGGGTACAACTCTCACCACAGTGTTTAACTCTGCCTTAGGGGATGGTGGACTACCACAGTCTTCCTCTCTAGCATATATCAAACGCTTAAATCCGGCAAAAACTAGCTACACCCAGGCTCTTACAGGCCTATTTCATTGATCAACGTAGATGCAAAGCTACTGTCGAAGATTATGGCTGACAGATTGGGAACCTTTATGCCTTCTCTAATACACCCTGCACAGTTGGGTTTTACCCAGGGAAGAGTGGCGGTGACCAATATACGCACAGTTTTGGCTGTTCTAGATAGGGTCCAGCAGTGGCCCCTTAAGGGGGAAATGCCAGCTTTGCTTACGTTGGATGCCGAAAAAGCTTTTGATAATGTCCGATGGAACTGGTTGGGGTCAGTACTGGACAAGATGGGCTTTGAGGGTCTGTTCCGAAGACTGTTGGTTCATATTTACACTAGTAAATATAAATCACAGCAGAATTCTGTTTCTTTGAGTTTGTCTTTTATTACTCAGTTTGCTCGGTACATATAGTTGAACGGCAGTGTGTGAACGTTTTCGGCTCGCAGGCCTTCATCAGACATTGTCCGCAGCTGGGATGTGGGAGTCGCAACTTCCTATGTTAGGATGTAACACCTGAATGTCAGGGTATTATCCAGTGCCTCTCCTTTCTGGCAGTGGATAGTGCCCTGACATTCAGGTGTTACATCCTAACATAGGAGGTTGCGACTCCCACATCCCAGCTACGGCACAGTGTCTGATGAAGGCCTGCGAGCCGAAAACGTTCACACACTGCCGTTCAACTATATGTACCGAGCAAACTGAGGAATAAAAGACAAACTCAAAGAAACAGAATTCTGCTGTGATTTATATTTACTAGTGAAAGAAAGGGGTGGGAACCCTATACACAGCACATTAGATGGGAAGCGACAAAGTTCGTCTTCAGGTTCTTTTTTACAGTCATCCCCAGGCGAGGGTCCACACAGGAGGTTTTCTGTCATTCCCCTTTGAACTGCAAATGGGTACCAGACAGGGTTGCCCTCTGTCACCCCTGCTATTAAATATAGCCATATAACCATTATCCAGGTATCCTCAAACATCAGAGATATTTAGAGGCATTAAAGTGGGAAAACAGGAAGTCAAATTAGTACTATTTGCAGACTATGTAATTTTGTTCTTGGACAACCCGACAGCTCATTCACCTAAAATATTATCTACACTGTCAGAATTTGAATCTTACTCAGGGTATAAAGTAAACCTATCTAAATGTAAATTACTAGACTTAGGTGGCAACAACCCAGCAGCAGGACCGCTACCTCAGACTTTATGTAAGGAGGAACAGGAGGAGCACTGCCAGAGCCCTGCAAAATGACCTCCAGCAGGCCACAAATGTGCATGTGTCTGCTCAAACGGTCAGAAACAGACTCCATGAGGGTGATATGAGGGCCCGACGTCCACAGGTGGAGGTTGTGCTTACAGCCCAACACCGTGCAGGACGTTTGGCATTTGCCAGAGAACACCAAGATTGGAAAATTCGCCACAGGCGCCCTGTGCTCTTCACAGATGAAAGCAGGTTCACACTGAGCACATGTGACAGACGTGACAGAGTCTGGAGACGCCGTGGAGAACGTTCTGCTGCCTGCAACATCCTCCAGCATGACCGGTTTGGCATTGGGTTAGTAATGGTGTGGGGTGGCATTTCTTTGGAGGGCCGCACAGCCCTCCATGTGCTCGCCAGAGGTAGCCTGACTGCCATTAGGTACCGAGATGAGATTCTCAGACCCCTTGTGAGACCATATTCTGGTGCGGTTGGCCCTGGCTTCCTCCTAATGCAAGACAATGCTAGACCTCATGTGGCTGGAGTGTGTCAGCAGTTCCTGCAAGATGAAGGCATTGATGCTATGGACTGGCCCGCCCGTTCCCCAGACCTGAATCCAATTGAGCACATCTGGGACATCATGTCTCGCTCTATCCACCAACGTCACGTTGCACCACAGACTGTCCAGGAGTTGGCAGATGCTTTAGTCAAGGTCTGGGAGGAGATCCCTCAGGAGACCGTCCGCCACCTCATCAGGAGCATGCACAGGCGTTGTAGGGAGGTCATACAGGCACGTGGAGGCCACACACAATACTGAGCCTCATTTTGACTTGTTTTAAGGACATTACATCAAAGTTGGATCAGCCTGTAGTGTGTTTTTCCACTTTAATTTTGAGTGTGACTCCAAATCCAGACCTCCATGGGTTGAAAAATTTGATTTCCAATTTTTGTGTGATTTTGTTGTCAGCACATTCAACTATGTAAAGAACAAAGTATTTCAGAAGAATATTTAATTAACTCAGATCTAGGATGTGTTATTTTTGTGTTCCCTTTATTTTTTTATTTTGTATATTCTCAGACTTGAAAAGATGGGCACAACTTCCACTTAGTGGGAAGATGCCACCTAGTTAAAATGTCATGCTTTGCTAGACTCTTATATCCTTTACAAACATTCCCAGTACTAATAAAACATAGGGATGTGACAGCTCTAAATACCCATTTCACTACCTTTATATGGTCCGGAAAGAGACCTAGAATAGCTCTAAGCAAACTGGGATCCAAAATGAGGTTCCGCAGATTTTCCAGAGAGAAAGACAAGCCACTTATACAAGAGCTGGAGGGAGAGAGGAATAGTTAAGGTAGGGAATCTAATTCATGATCAATAACCATGGTGGTTAACATTGGAGGAACAATGTAATAAATACAATCTCCAAGACCCTCAACATTTTCCTTATTACCAAGTTTTGCATTATTGTAAGACTAAACTGATAGATATATTCAAGGAGGCTCCTTTAAATGCAATTGATACCCTCCTTGCATCTAGGAACAGATTATCCATTTCAGATTCATACTTCTTTCTTAGAGTCAAGTTACAACAAGGAAACCCACATTCAATGTATAAAGGATGGGCAGACCAACTAGGGGACAAGGAGTTGGTGTCATGGTCTTACCTTCTTGCTGTTCTCCTTCGTTTGACATGTGCTGGCGGCCATCTTGGTTTCTGGGTTTCTTGTAGCCTTCCACCCTGCGGCTCCTCCTTCCCACTGGGAGGTGCTGGATGCCTAGCTCATATACATAGGAGGTCTGTGGCTTCAGTTCCTTGCTTGGTCCTCCTGTGTTCACATGCTTCTTAGACTGCTGCTGCTTCTGGTTCCTGATCCTGGTTTCGTCTGACTACCCTGCTGGTTCCTGATCCTGGCTTCGTCTGACTACCCTGCTGGTTCCTGATCCTGGCTTCGTCTGACTACCCTGCTGGTTCCTGATCCTGGCTTCGTCTGACTACCCTTCTGGTTCCTGATCCCTGGCCTCTCAAAGACTCTGCTTCGGTTTCACCATTCGTTTGGACTTTTGCTTTACAGCTTTATTTTCAATAAAGCCTTCTCTTTTTCACTTATCTCTTGTTGCACGTCTGGTTCATGGTTCCGTGACATTAGGACCAAGCCATGAGTTCTGACGGCACAGGGCCATCCTCGCTACCCATGCTGGTTGCCAGACTTGATCAGCAGGATCACCTGTTGGGTCAGTTCGCTGTGGCGTTGCAAACCCTGCTTGAACGCACGGCTCATTTCGCTCCCGTTGCCGATGGGTCGGTTGTCGCTCCTACTGCCACTCCGGTTGTTGCGCCAGAGTCTACCCCGACACCTGTTGTTGCACCTGCGGTGTTTCGGGGTATGACCGGTTCTGCCCCTCTTCCACAGCGCTTTGGGGGAGAGCCAACTCAGTGCCGAGGTTTCCTTAACCAGGTGGGCATTTATTTCGAGTTGCTGCCACATGCCTTTCCTACTGAGAGATCAAAGGTGGGCTTCTTGATCTCGCTGCTCTCGGACAAGGCCTTGGCCTGGGCCAGCCCTTTATGGGAGAACAACAATCCGGTGGTTGCCGAGTTTTCCGGTTTTGTTGCTTCTCTTCGGAAGGTATTCGATGTGCCGGCTCGTGCTGCCTCTGCTGCGAAGCTCCTTATGTCCATCAGACAGGGTCCACGATCCGTAGCTGAATACGCCATTGAGTTTCGTACCCTGGCAGCAGAGGTGGGCTGGAATAATGAGGCTCTGGTCGCTGCTTTCTCTCATGGTCTCTCAGATGCCTTGAAGGATGAGGTTGCAGCTAAGGACCTACCAGTGGAGCTCGAGTCTCTTATTTCTTTCCTGATTTTGATTGACACCAGACTCAGGGAGAGACCTTCCTTTAAGGAGAGCCTGCGGAGGTCTTCTAACAGTTTGGCGCCTACGTTTGCTGTCCCACCCGTGCCTCCCTCTCCTCCCACGCCTCCTGGGGATGACTTGTCTGGGGGTGAACCCATGCAGCTGGGGTTTGCTCGCCTGTCCGAGGGGGAGAGGGTACTCCGGAGACGCGAGGGTCGATGCATGTACTGTGGTCTCGGTGGGCATTTTCGGTTGACATGTCCGAACCATCCGGGAAACGCTCGTACCTGAGATCCTGTCGGGGGCAGATCTTGGGTGGAGTCTCCTCGTCCCCGGTTTCCCGTGTTGACAAACCACTGATCACTGTTGTCCTCTCCTGGGTCGGGGGCTCGGTGACGACCCAGGCGTTGGTGGACTCTGGTGCTGGTGGTTTGTTCATTGATAGTGTGTTCGCTGCCGCCAATTCCATTCCTCTGCAGGCTCGAGGTTCCCCACTGGCTCTCGAGGCGATAGACGGCAGACCCCTTCTGTCGTCACACGTGACTCATGAGACCCTTCCAGTGGGGATAGCCATTGGTGCCGTTCACAGAGAGTCGGTCTGTCTCCAGGTTATTTCGTCTCCACACTACTCGGTGGTCTTGGGGTACCCCTGGCTCCAGAAGCATAATCTGACTTTCGATTGGAGATCGGCCGAGATCCTCTCGTGGTCACCGCAGTGTGGGGCTAGTTGCATCCATGGGTCTGTCAAGTTGCTGTGTACTTCCTCGGACTCTCTGTTGCCTCCTGAATACGAGGAGTACCGGGATGTATTCGATAAGGTGCGTGCGGTTGCCCTACCTCCGCACCGCCCATACGATTGTGCCATAGAGTTACAACCTGGTGCCGTTCCTCCTCGTGGCAAAGTCTATCCACTGTCGGTAGCGGAGAATGAGGCCATGGAGGAGTACGTGAGGGAGGCGCTTTCACGCGGACACATTCGCAAATCCTCGTCCCCGGCAGGGGCTGGATTTTTCTTTGTGAAAAAGAAGGGCGGTGAGTTGGGGCCTTGCATCGATTACAGGGGTCTCAATCGCATCACGATCAAGAACGCTTACCCGATACCCTTGATTTCCGAGCTGTTCGATCGCCTTAAAGGGGCCACGGTCTTTACCAAACTCGACCTGAGGGCGGCATATAACCTGGTAAGGATCAAGGCGGGCGATGAGTGGAAGACCGCGTTTAACACCAGGACCGGTCATTATGAATCCTTGGTTATGCCCTTTGGGTTGTGCAATGCGCCCGCAGTCTTTCAGGAATTCATCAACGATGTTTTCCGTGACCTGTTGCAGCAGTGTGTGGTGGTCTATTTGGATGACATCTTGGTATATTCTGAATCCATGGAGGCCCACATTCTGGATGTCAGACGAGTGTTGCAACGGTTACGAGAGAACAAGCTGTTCGGTAAGCTTGAGAAATGCGAATTTCACCGATCCCAGGTAACCTTCTGAGGTTACATCATTTCCGCTGAGGGGTTCTCCATGGATCCTGAGAAGGTTTCGGCTGTCTTACAGTGGCCCTAGCCCAGTGGTCTTCGTTCCCTGCAGCGCTTTTTGGGCTTCGCCAATTATTATCGGAAGTTCATCAGGGACTTTTCCATGCTGGCCAAGCCTCTCACGGATCTGACCAGGAAGGGCAGTAATTCCCAGGTCTGGCCGCTCGAGGCCATCCGAGCTTTTGAGGCCCTAAAGTCCGCTTTTGTGTCGGCTCCGATTCTGTCGCATCCCAACCCTGGGTTGCCCTTTGTCCTCGAGGTGGACGCGTCTGAGACGGGAGTAGGCGCCCTTCTGTCTCAGCGTAGAACACCAGAGGGTCCTCTGCTTCCTTGTGGGTTTTACTCCCGGAAACTGTCTTCCGCGGAGTGCAACTATCAGATTGGTGACAGGGAGTTATTGGCCATCGTGCAGGCCCTTAAAGAATGGAGGCACTTGCTCGAGGGTTCGGTGGTTCCGGTTCTCATCCTGACGGACCATAAGAATCTGACCTACCTTTCTGAGGCCAAGAGATTGACACCACGTCAGGCCAGATGGGCTCTGTTCTTGTCACGTTTTAATTACGTGGTCTCCTACCTACCCGGTTCCAAGAACATCAGGGCGGATGCCCTATCACGGCAGTACTCCGAGCTGTCCAGGGAGGAGTCGATTCCGACTTCGGTCATACCTCCGAATCAGATCCTGGCCGCCATTCGCACCAGCCTGACCTCTCCCCTGGGTGAGCAGATTTTGGCGGCTCAATCTGGTGCTCCCTCTGGGAGACCCAACGGCAGATGTTTTGTGCCTGAGGAGTTGCGCACTCGGTTGTTGCGAACCTACCATAACTCCAAGACCGCGGGGCATCCTGGAAAGAATCAGCTGTCCTGGGCTGTTTCACGTCTGTTCTGGTGGCCTTCCCTACGTTCCGACATCGCCGCATATGTAGCGGCATGCTCCGTTTGTGCCCAGAGTAAGTCCCCTCGGCACCTTCCGTTGGGCCTTCTGCAACCCATAGCCACCGGGGAGCGCCCATGGTCACACCTGGGGATGGATTTCATTGTGGACCTCCCTGCATCCCGAGGCCATACGGTCATTCTCATGATTGTGGATCGGTTTTCCAAAATGTGCCACTGTTTTCCTCTCAAGAAGTTACCCTCTGCACAAGAGTTGGCCACGATTTTTGCCAGGGAGGTCTTCCGGTTGCACGGTTTGCCCAAGGAGATTGTGTCGGATCGGGGGAGTCAGTTTGTGTCCAGGTTCTGGCGCGCCTTTTGCTCCCAGTTGGGGATTCATCTCTCCTTCTCCTCGGCCTACCACCCTCAGTCCAATGGGGCCGCAGAACAATCCAATCAGGCCTTGGAGCAATTTCTTCGTTGCTATGTCTCCGATCACCAAGAAAATTGGGTTGACCTTCTGCCTTGGGCTGAGTTTGCCAGGAACACGGCGGTGAACTCTTCCTCTGGGACGTCTCCCTTCATGGCCAATTATGGGTTCCAACCTGCCGTGTTACCGGAGGTATTCTCTCCCCAGGATATTCCGGCGGTGGAGGATCACCTTTCCGTCCTACGTGCTTCTTGGGTACAGATCCAGAAGTCCCTTGAGGCCTCTGCGCAGCGCCAGAGACTCCAGGCTGATCGCAGACGAGCGCCTGCTCCTTCCTACCAGGTCGGAGACCGTGTATGGTTGTCCACCCGCAACCTCAACCTTCGAGTGCCCACTCCCAAGCTGGCGCCTCGCTTTGTTGGTCCCTTCCGAGTGCTTCGCAGGGTAAACCCGGTAGCCTATGCCCTTGCGCTTCCTCCTGGCATGCGGATCTCTAACGTGTTTCATGTCTCCCTGTTGAAGCCACTGGTGTGTAATCGTTTCACTTCCTCGGTTCCTTGGCCTCGTCCGGTCCGAGTGGGCAATCATGAGGAGTATGAGGTGAGCAATATCCTGGACTCACGCCTGGTCCGCGGTCGGGTGCAGTTTTTGGTCCATTGGCGTGGTTATGGTCCAGAGGAGCGTTTCTGGGTTCCCTCCGCAGATGTCCATGCTCCTGCCTTGCTCCGAGCCTTCCACGCACGCTTCCCTCAGAAACCGTTTTTTGCTCCGGGGAGGAGGGGCCCTTGAGGGGGAGGTACTGTCATGGTCTTACCTTCTTGCTGTTCTCCTTCGTTTGACATGTGCTGGCGGCCATCTTGGTTTCTGGGTTTCTTGTAGCCTTCCACCCTGCGGCTCCTCCTTCCCACTGGGAGGTGCTGGATGCCTAGCTCATATATATAGGAGGTCTGTGGCTTCAGTTCCTTGCTTGGTCCTCCTGTGTTCACATGCTTCTTAGACTGCTGCTGCTTCTGGTTCCTGATCCTGGTTTCGTCTGACTACCCTGCTGGTTCCTGATCCTGGCTTCGTCTGACTACCCTGCTGGTTCCTGATCCTGGCTTCGTCTGACTACCCTGCTGGTTCCTGATCCTGGCTTCGTCTGACTACCCTTCTGGTTCCTGATCCCTGGCCTCTCAAAGACTCTGCTTCGGTTTCACCATTCGTTTGGACTTTTGCTTTACAGCTTTATTTTCAATAAAGCCTTCTCTTTTTCACTTATCTCTTGTTGCACGTCTGGTTCATGGTTCCGTGACAGTTGGGAAGAGAGATACAGTGGATGGATAGATTTCAGAAAACATATCCTTTCCAAAAATTGGAGGGAAACCCAACTAAAGATTATGCACAGGGCAATATATGCTTTCAATACAACACCCTCAGCCCGTATGCCAAACAGACAAACAAAATGTCCCAGATGTGATGAGCCAAGGTCTGATCTATACCATGGGTTGTGGAGTTGCCAAAAATTGAAAGCGTTTTGGGATGACACCCACTCTTTAGTCAAGAGGCTAAGTAAATACACACTACCTATCAATTATATGGTGGCTTTGTTTCATTCATGTGGTGGGGGCACCAACTCCATGGCGAGCAGGGCCACTCACCTACCACCGGTAGCACACACCATTATTATGGCGGCAAAAAAATGCATACTAACAGATTGGCTACTCCCACAGATCCCAAACATCAGTCAGGTAATTTCGACCACAAAAAAATTCTTGTGGATAGAACAGTTGATAGCTTCCAAAGATAAAGAGAGCTACTTGAGAAACCTTGGTGCGGTGCTCGGGCTCAGACATGTCCTCCATAGTAGGATATGTTGGTTAATCTTTCAATTTTAACATCAGTTTGAGGGTTTAGTAAGACCGCAGAGTGCACCTGTCTTTGCAAATATTATTATATTGTTATACTGGTTATCACATCCACATACAGTCAGGTCCATAAATATTGGGACATCGACACAAATCTAAAATTTTTGGCTCTATACCACCACCACAATGGATTTGAAATGAAACAAACAAGATGTGCTTTAACTGCAGACTGTCCGCTTTAATTTGAGGGTATTTACATCCAAATGAGGTGAAAGGTGTAGGAATTACAACAGTTTGCATATGTGTCTCCCACTTGTTAAATGACCAAAAGTAATGGGACAGAATAATAATCATAAATCAAACTTTCACTTTTTAATACTTGGTTGCAAATCCTTTGCAGTCAATTACAGCCTGAAGTCTGGAACGCATAGACATCACCAAATGCTGGGTTTCTTCCCTGGTGATGCTCTGCCAGGCCTCTACTGCAACTGTCTTCAGTTCCTGCTTGTTCTTGGGGCATTTTCCCTTCAGTTTTGTCTTCAGCAAGTGAAATGCATGCTTAATCGGATTCAGGTCAGGTGATTGACTTGGCCATTGCATAACATTCCACTCCTTTCCCTTAAAAAAATCTTTGGTTGCTTTTGCAGTATGCTTTGGGTCATTGTCCATCTGCACTGTGAAGCGCCGTCTAATGAGTTCTGAAGCATTTGGCTGAATATGAGCAGATAATATTGCCTGAAATACTTCAGAATTCATCCTGCTGCTTTTGTCAGCAGTCACATCATCAATAAATACAAGAGAACCAGTTCCATTGGCAGCCATACATGCCCACGCCATGACACTACCACCACCATGCTTCACTGATGAGGTGGTATGCTTAGGATCATGAGCAGTTCCTTTCCTTCTCCATACTCTTCTCTTCCGATCACTTTGGTACAAGTTGATCTTGGTCTCATCTGTCCATAGGATGTTGTTCCAGAACTGTAAAGGCTTTTTTAGATGTCATTTGACAAACTCTAATCTGGCCTTCCTGTTTTTGAGGCTCACCAATGGTTTACATCTTGTGGTGAACCCTCTGTATTCACTCTGGTGAAGTCTTCTCTTGATTGTTGACTTTGACACACATACACCTACCTCCTGGAGAGTGTTCTTGATCCGGCTAATTGTTGTGAAGGGTGTTTTCTTCACCAGGGAAAGAATTCTTCGGTCATCCACCACAGTTGTTTTCCGGGTTTTCCGGGTCTTTTGTTGTTGCTGAGCTCACCGATGCGTTCCTTCTTTTTAAGAATGTTCCAAACAGTTGTTTTGGCCACGCCTAATGTTTTTGCTATCTTTTTGATGGGTTTGTTTTGTTTTTTCAGCCTAATGATGGCTTGCTTCACTGATAGTGACAGCTCTTTGGATCTCATCTTGAGAGTTGACATCAACAGATTCCAAATGCAAATAGCACACTTGAAATAAACTCTGGACCTTTTATCTGTTCATTGGAATTGAGATAATGAGGGAATAACATACACCTGGCCATGGAACAGCTGAGAAGACAATTGTCCCATTACTTTTGGCCCCTTAACAAGTGGGAGGCACATATGCAAACTGTTATAATTACTACACCGTTCACCTGATTTGGATGTAAATACCCTCAAATTAAAGCTGACAGTCTGCAGTTAAAGCACATCTTGTTTGTTTCATTTCAAATCCATTGTGGTGGTGTAGAGAGCCAAAAATGTTAGAATTGTGTTGATGTCCCAATATTTATGGACCTGACTGTATTTGCTATCTTGTGTAGGATGTTTATTGTGGTGCTTGATGTCTGCTGCGGGCATCCTCCACTATATACATTTTTGCTGGGGATCACCATTAGCAACGGGCCACAAGTGCAGGATTTGCTTCCCTGTATATACAGTGGGATTCAAAAGTTTGGGCAACCTTGTTAATCGTCATGATTTTCCTGTATAAATCGTTGGTTGTTACAATAAAAAATGTCAGTTAAATATATCATATAGGAGACACACACAGTGATATTTGAGAAGTGAAATGAAGTTTATTGGATTTACAGAAAGTGTGCTATAATTGTTTCAACAAAATTAGGCAGGTGCATAAATTTGGGCACTGTTGTCATTTTATTGATTCCAAAACCTTTAGAACTAATTATTGGAACTCAAATTGTCTTGGTAAGCTCAGTGACCCCTGATCTACATACACAGGTGAATCCAATTATGAGAAAGAGTATTTAAGGGGGTCAATTGTAAGTTTCCCTGCTCTTTTAATTTTCTCTGAAGAGTAGCAACATGGGGGTCTCAAAACAACTCTCAAATGACCTGAAGACAAAGATTGTTCACCATCATGGTTTAGGGGAAGGATACAGAAAGCTGTCTCAGAGATTTCAGCTGTCTGTTTCCACAGTTCGGAACATATTGACGAAATGGAAGACCACAGGCTCAGTTCAAGTTAAGGCTCGAAGTGGCAGACCAAGAAAAATCTCGGATAGACAGAAGCGACGAATGGTGAGAACAGTCAGAGTCAACCCACAGACCAGCACCAAAGACCTACAACATCATCTTGCTGCAGATGGAGTCACTGTGCATCGTTCAACCATTCAGCGCACTTTACACAAGGAGATGCTGTATGTGAGAGTGATGCAGAGGAAGCCTTTTCTCTGCCCACAGCACAAAAAGTGCCGCTTGAGGTGGGCTAAAGCACATTTGGACAAGCCAGCTTCATTTTGGAATAAGGTGCTGTGGACTAATGAAACTAAAATTGAGTTATTTGGCAATAACAAGGGGCGTTATGCATGGAGGAAAAAGAACACAGCATTCCAAGAAAAACACCTGCTACCTACAGTAAAATATGGTGGTGGTTCCATCATGCTGTGGGACTGTGTGGCCAGTGCAGGAACTGGGAATCTTGTCAAAGTTGAGGGACGCATGGATTCCACTCAGTATCAGCAGATTCTGGAGACCAATGTCCAGGAATCAGTGACAAAGCTGAAGCTGCGCCGGGGCTGGATCTTTCAACAAGACAACGACCCTAAACACTGCTCAAAATCCACTAAGGCATTTATGCAGAGGAACAAGTACAACGTTCTGGAATGGCCATCTCAGTCCCCAGACCTGAATATAATTGAAAATCTGTGGTGTGACTTAAAGAGAGCTGTCCATGCTCGGAAGCCATCAATCCTGAATGAACTAAAGATGTTTTGTAAAGAGGAATGGTCCAAAATACCTACAACCAGAATCCAGACTCTCATTGGAACCTACAGGAAGCGTTTAGAGGCTGTAATTTCTGCAAAAGGAGGATCTACTAAATATTGATTTAATTTCTTTTTTGTGGTGCCCAAATTTATGCACCTGCCTAATTTTGTTTAAACAATTATAGCACACTTTCTGTAAATCCAATAAACTTCATTTCACTTCTCAAATATCACTGTGTGTGTCTCCTATATGATATATTTAACTGACATTTTTTATCGTAACAACCAACGATTTATACAGGAAAATCATGCCGATTAACAAGGTTGCCCAAACTTTCGCATCCCACTGTACATGCACAACTGCATATGGGTTTGAGCACTTCCTGCCTGTTTAACATCATGCCATTTTTTCAGTTTGTTTGTATACAAAGATAAAGAGAACCAGACAAAAAGGTTTTTTAAGAAATGGAAGTCCTTTTAGTTGCTGTGATGACAAGGAAAGAGAACAGGTGGTCAACCCCTTTAGATATACTAGGTGGTACTTACTGGAGTAGATCAAAGTAAGCCTGGGGAAATTAAGAGGAGATAATCCCTAAAGTGCAGAAAATACCCAAAATGCTACCAGAACCACAGTGTTTGGATATATGTAGTCTTCTTTTTCTTTCCTTAATTGATTGAAGCTAACTCAGAGGATATTATATTGTTTTGTTCTGTTATATTATTGTATCTATGTATTACGGTGTTTTGTGCTGTTACATAATTTATGTTGCTTCACACAAAGCTTTGACTGTCAGTTAACATACTCAAGCACATAACCTGCTACTATTGTTTTGTATGACTAACATGTAAAACTTTGAATAAAATATTTTTGAAAAAAAGAAAGTATGGTAGGCAATATTAACATGGCATTGATCTGCAAAATTATATTGCCAATTGAAGCAACAAAATGAACTAGCCCTTCCGTGATCAATTTATATGGCTTATAGTTAGCATGCCCTCTAGAACTGTTTATCTACCACTTTTTATGGTTACCTTGTAAAAAGGATCAAGGACACTTCTGCACAGGGACCAGCCTATTCTTAGTGTGCCTCATCAATAACATCACAAATTAAAGCTGTCCCAATCCTGAGAAGAAAACTTATGTTTCCAAGAAATGCATTGATCTTTATTCATATTACTATAATACCATAAATTTTATCTATGGACATTCTTATATTATGTTCATAGCTACTTTAAGAAATAAGCAAGACAGTCACAGGATTGCAGCATTTTAGTGTCTGCATCTATTTGTAGCAAGCTTTGTAATATGTGTGTACTCTTTTCTCAAGACATTTTGTCATGCTATATTAACACTGTCAGAAAATAGATTTATTTCCAGACATCATGTTCCCTGCAATATCCATATTAACACAATGTCATTTACCAACCAAAGTGACTTGTCTCTCTGGCCAGCACAAATCTCCAACTACTGATTGATTTGAGGTGGTTAACCATTAGTCGAGTGAATGAACAGACTTTGGAGGAGATTTCTCATTGTAGGTGTATTTGAGGTTAGTTTTTCTACTAGAGTTGCTAAGTGCCCTTGCGCCAAATTCATGACAATGATGCGCAGTGATAATACGTTTGGCATAAGTGCAATGTGGTTGCACCTATTTCGGTGAAAATACCCATTTGGGTTGTCTAGGTCTAGGGTACAGTTGCAACTTTTCTAAAAAGTGATCTGAAATCCTGACGTAATTTTCACTCCATCAGTAGGTGGCCCTGGAAGGTACAGTGCCCAAAAAGTCACAAAATCTTTGCACAAGTGACCCCAAAAACTTTTTGAAGCCAGAATTGTGGGGTGCGGGGATTGATAAATCCCCTCTTTGTGTATTAGGGAGATGTACCAGCATGAGCAATGCAGCCTAAAATCCAGGACTATTGTGTGTGGCAGCAATATATATTTTTAGCGCATCCTGCGCTAAATAGCGTCTAATAGGCCGCTGCGGACAGTTAAATTATGTACACCACATCTCCTGTATAAAGTGTGCGCATCCCTAAAATATCAGTGACATCCAGTGTACTTTTTCCGTAGACGGTGTCCGCTGCGGATGGTTAAATTATCTGCGCCACATCTCCGGTGTAAAGTGTGCGCATCCCTAAAATATCAGTGACATCCAGTGTACTTTTTCCATAGACGGTGTCCGCTGCGGACAGTTAAATAATCTGCGGCACATCTCCTGTGTAAAGTGTGCGCATCCAAAAAATATCTGATATCCAGTGTACTTTTTCCGTAGACGGTGTCCGCTGTGGACAGTGACATTAGCTGCGTCACATCTCCAGTGTAAAGTGTGCGCATCCAAAAAATATCTGTGACATACAGTGTACTTTTTCAATAGACGGTGTCCGCTTCTGATAGTGACATAACCAGTGCCACATCTGCAGTGTAACGTGTGCGCTTCAAAAATTTATCTGTGACATACAGTGTATTTTTTCCGTATATGGTGTCCGCTTTTGACAGTGACCTTACCAGGGCCACATCTGCAGTGTAAGGTATGCGCTTCAAATATTTATCTGTGACATACAGTGTACTTTTTCCGTAGACGGTGTCCGCTTCTGACAGTGACATTACCAGGGCCACATCTGCAGTGTAACGTGTGCGCTTCAAAAATTTATCTGTGATATACAGTGTACTTTTTCTGTGGATGGTGTCCGCTTCTGACAGTGACATTACCAGGGCCACATCTGCAGTGTAACATGTGTGCTTCAAAAATGTATCTGTGATATACAGTGTACTTTTTTTGCATAGACGCTGCGGACAGTGACATTACTGGTGGTACCTCTCCTGTATAACGTTTCCTTATCCCAAACACCTGTGACATTCCCTGTAATTTTTCATTAGCCGCTGGTGATAGCATTGAAATTATCTGCGGGATATCTCCTGTGTGACGTTTCCACATCCAAAATACCTTTTTAAATTTGTTGTGCATACACTTCCAAATCCTACGCTACTGTACGTGTGACAGACTTTCAATCATATATAACATTTAACATGAGGAAGGCGAGCAGTAAGGGACGGGTCAGTGGCCGTGATGCTGATGGTGCACGCAGAGGCCGTGTCCCTGGGCGCGGTGAAACTGTGCCTGCTGCCAGAGCACAAGAAAAACAATCATCCACGATATCTCATATTCCAGTTTGCAGGGCGGCGCAGGACACCACTCTTTAAGTCAGACCAGTGCGACCACGTGGTCAGTTGGATTGCAGCAGATAATGCTTCCAGTCGCTTAAGCACCACCCTGTCTTCCACCAAGTCCAGACGCAGTAGCCAAGAGTCTGCTCAACCCAATCCTCACCCTGATCCTCCTTCCTCCCACCATGGAGATTCTGAGCAAACAAGTGATCCCACACTCGGATATTCCGAGGAGCTCTTTTCAGCGCCATTCCTTGATTTGGCCCTCTCGCCAAGCATGCTTAAGGGACAGATCTTGTGCCCTGATTCCCAAACTCTTGAGCATCCACAATCACAAGAGGATGACGGTAGGGAACAGGAATTACTGTTTAATGAGGTGGATGATCATGAGACACAGTTGCCAATAACTCAATGGCAATTAATGTCTCAAGAGGTTGATGAAGAGGATTAGACACAGTTTTGAATCACTGAGGTAGTGGTTAGGTCAACAAGTCAGGAGGATGAGCAGAGTTAGGAAGTGGAAGAGGAGGTGGTGGACGATGAAGTCACTGACCCAACCTGGGAAGGTGGAAAGCCGAGTGAGGACAGCAACAGAGGGATCTGTTGCACCGAAACAGGCTGGAAGAGGCAGTGGGGTGGCAAAAAGGAGAAGGCAGGCCACACCAAACAGGCCCGCAACTGTTCCCCGGAGCACACCCTTGCAGAAATCTCCCTTGCCAAGGGGTAGGTGTTCCGCAGTCTGGCGCTTTTTTGAGGAAAGTGCAGACGACAAAAGAATTTACATTTTCAACTAGAGATGGCCTTGTGGTTCACCTGGCGGTCGTTTCACGGCGAAGTTTGCTCATTCGTCGAACATGCGAACATATGTCGATAGTCGCACACTCCATATTTTTTGCCATAGCTCTGAACTTTGACCCATGACATATCCATCAGGTGGGACAAGACAGCCAATTGAGACATTTCAGCACATGGACACACCCCCAACCCTATAACAGAACCCGATCTGGCAGCCATTTTACATTATGTGTTTTGCCAGTGTAGAGAGAGGTTACATTTTGGAGCAGGGACAGTTACGGACACCAAACGCTAGCTAATAGGTCCACAAAAGTCTTTTTAAGGACTGGTATAGGTGTGCTATCGATAGGTGTGATATAGAGGGGTCTGATATACTTATAATATACTTTCTAACATAGAAATTATATTATAGTGTATTTGTATTGTGCAGCAGTTGTGTGCGGTTCTGCTGCAATACCACAGCTAGATAGAGGGACAAACGCTATTGGAGTAACTAATTGAAACGGGTGTGATATACCTGTTGCCCCTCAAAAAACTGCTTGAGGGCTGCGATATACCTTCTTCCACAAAATCCTGATTGACGGGTGCTATATACCTGTTTCCGCCAAATACTGATTAAGGAGTGCTATATACCAGTTTTCGCCAAATACTGATTGAGGGGTGCTATATACCTGTTTCTGCCAAGTACTGATTGAGGGGTGCCATATACCTGTTTCCACCAAATACTGATTGAGGGGTGCTATATACCTGTTTCCACCAAATACTGATTGAGGAGTGCCATATACCTTTTTACACAAAATACTGATTGAGGTGTGCTATTGGTATATACCTTCTTCCACCAAATACTGATTGAGGGCTGCAAAACATCTGCTTCCACAAAATACTGATTGAGGGGTGCCATATACCTGTTCCCGACAAATACTGATTGAGGGGTGCTATATACCTGTTTCCGCCAAATACGGATTGAGGGGTGCCATAAACCTTCTTCCACTAAATACTGATTGAGGGGTGCTATTGCTATATACCTTCTTCTACCAAATACTGATTGAGGGCTGCGATACACTTGCTTCCACAAAATACTGATTGCGGGGTGCCATATACCTGTTTCTTCCAAATACTTTTTGAGGGGTGCTATATACCTGTTTCCGCCAAATACTGATTGAGGGATGCTATATACCTTCTTCCACAAAATACTGATTGAGGGGTGCTATTGCTATATATCTTCTTCCACCAAATACTGATTGAGGGCTGAAATACACCTGCTTCCACAAAATACTGATTGAGGGGTGTCATATACCTGTTTCCGCCAAATACTGGTTGAGAGGTGCTATATACCTATTTCCGCCAAATACTGATTGAGGGGTGCTATATACCTGTTTCCGCTAAATACTGATTGAGGGGTTCTATATACCAGTTTCCGCCAAATACTGATTGAGGGGTGCTATATACCTGTTTCCGCCAAATACTGATTGAGGGGTGCCATATACCGTCTTCCACAAAATACTGATTGAGGAGTGCTATTGCTATATACCTTCTTCCACCAAATACTGATTGAGGGCTGAAATACACCTGCTTCCACAAAATACTGATTGAGGGGTGCCAAATACCTGTTTCCGCCAAATACTGATTGAGGGGTACTATATACCTGTTTCCGCCAAATACTGATTGAGGGGTGCTATTGCTATATACCTTATTCCATCAAATACTGATTGAGGGCTGCAGTACACCTGCTTCCACAAAATATTGATTGAGGTGTGCCATATACCTGTTTCCGCCAAATACTGATTGAGGGGTGCTATATACCTGTTTCCGCCAAATACTAATTGAGGGGTGCCATATACCTGTTTCCGCCAAATACTGATTGAGGGGTGCTATATACCTCTTTCTGCCAAATACTGATTGAGGGGTGATATACACCTGCTTCCACAAAATACTGATTGAGGGGTGCCATATACCTGTTTCCGCCAAATACTGATTGAGGGATGCTATATACCTGTTTCTACCAAATACTGATTGAGGGGTGCTATATACCTTCTTTCACAAAATATTGATTGAGGGGTGCTTTTGCTATATATATTCCTCCACCAAATACTGATTGAGGGCTGCGATACACCTGCTTCCATAAAATACTGATTGAGGGGTGCCATATACCCGTTTCCGCTAAATACTGATTGAGGGGTGCTATATACCTTCTTACACAAAATACTGATTAAGGGTGCTATTGCTATATACCTTCTTCTACCAAATACTGATTGAGGGCTGCGATATACCTTTTTCCACAAATATTGCTCTACTCTACAGACTTATGCAGAGGGTCATTTAGAAAATGACAGGCAGAGGAAGAGGCAGACCATTCCACAGGGATGGTAGGGGTCGCACAGGTGCACCAGGCCGGAGCCTAAGTGGGAAGTTAGAGAAGACGCGTACAATAACTTCAAATGGCTCACCAGAGTTGGTTGACTGGCTCACTCCGCCTTCTGCTTCTGCACCACCTCATCCTCTGAATCTGCACCCTCCTCACTCTCTGCTGTGTGCACCCCTATAGACACTACCACCACCAATACCATAGCCCCTCCACTCGAGTCAGAGGAATTATTTTCCTATCTATTCCCAGACATTACCGATGCGCAGCCATTCTTGACATCCGATGAGGAAAAGGAGGTAGCAATGGCCGCCACTCAGCGGTCTGACGACAGTACCCAGATCAGCCTAAGGAGGGTGGTCCCCGCTGTTGCTGCCTTCTCCGAGATCTCTAATGTCAGTGGTGGTGAAGGTGACGATGATGACATGTCGATGGACGTCACGTGGGTGCCCACAAGAGAGGAAGAGGAGGGGAGTTCAGAGGGAGAGACAGAGCAGTAGATAGGGAGGAGAAGGAGAAGAAGCAGGCAGAACTCGCAGTGCACAGGAGGCAAAAAGCATACTGCAAATGTATCTGGAGAGAGCCATCCACCATGCACGGTCACATCTTGCGCTCCCAGGACGCTGGCACATAGCTCCGCAGTGTGGGCTTTTTTTAACGAGTCACCTGCTGATAATAGTGTTGCCATCTGCAGCCTGTGCTGTCAACACATAAGTCGTGGTAAGCCCAACACTCACCTAGGGACGACCGCCTTAAGAAGTCACCTGGCCTCCCATCACCGAGCCCAGTGGGAGCAACGCCGTCAAAACCCACAAAGCCACACTCCCGGCGCTCCACGTCCTGCCTCTTCTCCTCTCTCCTCCCAATTGTCCTCCACTCCACCTTCCATCGTGCCGTCGTCACGTTCATCTGGCTCAAGGCAGGCTTCCGGATAATCCTCTTGCACAACGGCTGACCGCTGGCTTGTCGGAACTGCTAGTCTGCCAACTACTGCCATAAAAATTGGTGGACTCAGAGGTCTTTAGAAAATTTGTGGCCATTGGCACACCACAATGAAAGGTCCCCGGAAGGCAATATTTCTGAACTATGAAGGGCATCCCTGAACTATATGGCCAAGTTCAGCGGCAAGTTAATATATCTCTGGCACACAGTGTCGGTGCCAAGATACATCTGACCACAGACACGTGGCCTAGCAAACACGGGCAGGGAAGGTACATAACTTTTACTGCCCACTAGGTGAACCTTCTGATGGCCATCAAACATATGACCCTTGGCACCCATGTGGATTTGGTGTTACCACCATGGATTGCATGCAGGCCTGCCTCTTCTTCTTCCCCTTCTACTCCTCCATCCTCCGTCTCCTCCTCATCTGACTTCTCCTTTTCCACTTCTACCGCCTCTTACATTGCCCCCCCCAAGCTCCCCAGAACCTATTCGACGTGCCAGGTCAGACGCTGCCATGTTGTGCTGCTGCTGTTGTGCTTGGAAGCCAAGACCCACACCGATCCTGCACTGCTTTCAGCTCTGCGGTCACAGGCCGTTTAGTGGCTAACCCCGCTCAATTTGACAGTTGGTAAAGTGGTGTGCGACAATGGTGCTAATCTGCTGAGCGCGCTGAAACAGGTAAAAATGACACACGTGCCGTGCATGGCACACATCCTGAACTTAGTCATGCAGCGATTCATTGCCAAATACCCCGGGGTCCAGGACGTCTTGCGGCAGACCAGGAAAATCTCTGCCCATTTTAGAAGATCATACACGGCCATGGCTCGCCTTGCTGATGTTCAGCGGCGACACCACTTGCCCGTCAGATTTCTGATTTGTGACTGCCCGACGAGCTGGAACTCCACCTTGTATATGCTTGATAGGCTTCTCAAGCAGAAATGTGCCGTTTAACGACTACCTGTACAAACTCTGCGGCAGGACAGGTTCTGGGGATTTGAAATTTTTTTTTCATTCTGCCAGTAGCTGCTCATGCGCAACACATGCAGACTTCTTCGGCCATTAAGATGAGATCACCAAACTGTTCAGTCGCAGCCAGGGCGCCATCAGTACCTTACGCCTTCTTTCTGGAGCATGCATTGCGTCGTGTCATTGATCAAGCCGTCGAGGAGCTGGAAGATGAGGAAGTCGCAATGCTGAATGAATTCCCAGGGGGCTATTCCATCTGAGAAAAGTGAGCAGGAGTCTGAAGAGGATTCAGAGGAGGATGGGGGCTGGGGGGAGGAGGAGCAAGAAGAGCAGGCTTTAAACTTTTCGGGGATCCCTGGTGTTGTCCGTGGCTGGGGGGAGGAGACCAAGGATGACATTCTCCTGGGCGATGAGCAGGAGCCAGGGCGCTCCACCGGTTCCAATTTAGTGCAAATGGGGGGCTTCATGCTCCAGTGTTTGAAGAGGGACCCCCGTATAAAAAGCATAAAGGTCAAGGACCTGTACTGGGTGGCAATGTACTTAGACCCCCGGTACAAACACAAAATGGCGGACATGTTACCAGCATCACAGAGGGCTGTCAGAATGCAGCATTTCCAGGCCTTGCTGCGAGAGATGCTGCATTCTGCTGTTGTGGGCACTGGCAGAGGAATTTCCACCCAGAGCAAAACAGGTGCGGGTACCAATCCTACCGCGTCTGTAAAACGAGGGCGGTTTGAAGATGTGTTGGCCACTTTGGATATGAGATCATTCTTGCAGCCAACCCACCGACAGCCACCCTCTGGATCCAGCCTCAGGGAACGCCTAGACCGACAGGTGTCCAACTACATCGGGTTAACGGCCGATGTGGACGCTCTGAGAAGCCAGGAACCCCTTGAATACTGGGTGTGCAGGCTTGACCTGTGGCCAGAGCTGGCACAATTTGCCATGGAACTCTTGGCTTGTCCCTCGTCGAGTGTCCTGTCCGAAAGGATGTTCAGCACAGCAGGGAGGATCATGACCGATAAGCGCACTCGATTATCTCACAACAGTGTGGACTACCTCACATTTTTTAAAATTAATGAGGCATGGATCTCGGAGAAATTCAACACCTGTGATGACCACGTGTAATTGAATTTCCCCATGCCAGCCCACACAAACGCCAGAACCCAGAACAAAGAATGGTCCTTGTCTTGTGTATATACAGCGGCATAAATGGCCTTTTATGTCAGGTGAATGCCTAAATTTTGGGGCCTGTACTGGCCGACAGTTACATTTTTATCCTGTGACCGCCTAATGTACCTCCAGCCACAGAATCCAAAGTTCCTTGCTGTCAGGTGAATGCCTTTTGGCTAATTTTTGAGGCCTGTACCGGCCGACAGTTACATTTTTATCCTGTGACCGCCTAATGTACCTCCAGCCACAGAATCCGAAGTTCTTTGCTGTCAGGTGAATGCCTTTTGGCAAATTTTTGGGGCCTGTACTGGCCGTCAGTTACATATTTATCCTGTGACCGCCTAATATACCTCCAGCCACAGAATCCAAAGTTCTTTGTTGTCAGGTGAATTCCTATTTCCTAATTTTTGGGGCCTGTACTGGCCGACAGTTAAATTTTTATCCTGGCTACTTTCACACTGGAGTTTTGGTTTCCGTTTGTGAGATCCGTTTCATGGTTCTCACAAGCGGTCCAAAACAAATCAGTTTTCCCCTAATGCATTCTGAATTGATAAGGATCTATTCAGAATGCATCAGTTTGCCTCCGTTCGGCCTCTATTCCACTCTGGAGGCGGACACCAAAACGCTGCTTGCAGCATTTTGGTGTCCGCCTTACAATGCGGAAGCAAACGGATTCGTCCTGACACATAATGTAAGTCAATGGGGACGTTTTCACTGACACAATATGGCAATGTTAAAGATAATACAAACGGATCCGTTCTGAACGGATGCATGCGTTTGTATTTTCGGTGCGGATCCGTCTGTGCAGATCCATGACGGATCCGCACCAAACGCGAGTGTGAAAGCAGCCTAATGTACCTCCAGCCACAGAATCCAAAGTTCTTTGCTGTCAGGTGAATGCCTATTGCCTAATTTTTGGGGCCTGTACTGGCCGACAGTTACATATTTATCCTGTGACCGCCAATTGGACCTCCAGCCACAGAATCCAAAGTTCTTTGCTATCAGGTGAATTCCTATTGCCTAATTTTTGGGGCCTGTACTGGCCGACAGTTAAATTTTTTTATCTCTAGCCACATAATCACACCCCTCTCTCACTCCTCTGCCTCTCATTATAGTGGCGTATGAACCGACTGTGCCCCCCACCCTGTACTGTGCCCCTCACCCCGTACTGTGCCTCCTTATACCCTGCATTGTGCCCTCTTACCACACCCTGTGATGTGCCCCTAGTCATTCCCTGTACTGTGCCCCCTTACACCCGTTTATCCGGTCACGGTATGGCATTGTTATCCAGTCACTGCACAGAGGTGTTTTCCGGTCAATGTATGGCGGTGGTATCCAATAACTGGATGGCCATAACTGTATCCCTTTCCCTGCCCACGCCATCCTTTTTGAGACCTGGCATGAGCGTGAAAAATATGCAGATTGCGGTGCTAGGGACGTTGCGCCTAACATAGACGTATTTCTATATAATAAATGACCAACTAATTGTATTATTAGTCGGGGGTAGGGCTAATATCTTTATATTATATAGATTCTAGTGTATTATACTGTGCCCAGTTTTTCCCAGTAGAAAATGATCCTTGGGAAACACAGTCCTTATCCTTGACCACCAGGACCAGGTAGCGCTCTGTCAATACTTGGCGGCCTCCCCTCTCCGCCACTTTGCTCCGCTGTGTACTGGTGCTTATTCTGACACTAGGGCTGGGTTCACATCCTATTTTTGCCATCCATTTAATGCATACCAAAAATGTATGCGTTAACAGATGCCTCAGACTGATGCCGTACAGTGGCGTCCGTTCACCATACAGTTCCATGGTAGAAAAAAAAATTACGTTAACGTATGCATTTTTTTAATGGACTCTGCAGGATACAAAAACGTGGAGTACTGTACATTTGTTTACATCAAACTGATAGGAAATAAAACATTTCTAGGCTTCAGCAGGGCACATTTTTGAGAGTTTGCTTTTAGGACACATAAAAACGTCCCCTGATTAAAATGCATATTTTTTGTGGGAATGATCCCCCTCTGGTATGTCACTGTCCATGCTGTGGGACTATTTGTGCACTCATAGTGGTGAGGTTGCTAGTGTTCACGCCCCTGCTCTTTTTTGTATGGAACAGGTTGCAAATAGTGATGGACGAACATCGGCCGGGACAATTCGCGAACGCAAGTTCTCAATCAAATGTTCGCGAACCGCGCATTCGCATCGCGCCCATTGACTTTAATAGCAGGCGCAAATATGCAAATAGCAAGCGCAAATATGCAAATATGACCTGAAGGTTTTTCAGGTTCGCTTGCTATTAAAGTCAATGGGCGCGATGCGAATGCGCGGTTCGCGAACATTTGATCGAGAACTCGCGTTCGCGAATTGTCCCGGCCGATGTTCGTCCATCACTATTTGCAACCTGTCCATACAAAAAAGAGCAGGGCGTGAACACTAGCAACCTCACCACCACCAGCATGATCCGCTACATGGCATCAAAGCACCGTAATAGGTCCACAATCTGTGTCTGCGGGTCACACCACTACCTCCTCTTCCCCTGTGCTACGTGCTGGCCAATTCCCTGTCCAAGACGCAGGCCTGGATGCCTCCCGCCCTGCACCTGGACCTTTGCAAGCACCATCAGCGACCACATACACTTCCGTATTCCAGGGTAGCGTACAAATGTCCTTACCCCATGCATTTGAACGCAAGCACATATACCCAGCCACCCACCCACAGGCCATAGCACTAAATGTGCAGCTTCCCAAATTACTGGTCCTGGAAATGTTGCCACTTAGGCTTGTGGACACTGAAGCCTGATGTCGGCTGCCATCTCGCGTTACGCAGTCCCCAGCCGCCACTAATTTTCAAGGTGTGCCATGCCCGCCTTACACCAACATGTGTCCCGTAACATCACACGTGCCCTGACCAACGCAGTTACTGGGAAGGTCCACTTAACCACGGACACATAGACAAGTGCATTCAGCCAGGGACGCTACATTTCCCTGACAGCACTCTAGGTGAATGTTGTGGAGGCTGGGAGCGAGTCGTACCGTGGGATGGCACAGGTGCTACTGACGCCAAGGATTGCGGGCCCTACGTCGATCGGGGTTTCTGCCAGCACCTACGTTAGTGGCTTCTCCGCCTCCTCCTCCACCTCCAAATTATCCTCATGCAGAACCAGTCAGTCATCAGTCGGTAGCTGGAAGCAGTGTAGCACTGCAGTGGGGAAGCGGCAACAGGCCATGCTGAAGCTGATATGCTTAGGGGACAAACAGCACACCGCCGCAGAGCTGTGGCAGGGGATAAGAAACCAGACTGAGCTGTGGCTCTCTCCACTCAACCTAGAACCAGGCATGGTTGTGTCTGATAATGGCCATAACTTGGTGGCGGCTTTGGAGCTCGGCAAGCTCAGACACATACCATGCCTAGCCCACGTCTTAAACTTAGTGGATCAGCGGTTTCTCAAAACCTGCCCCAATTTGCCTGAGCTACTGGTGAAGGTGTGCCTCGTGTGTGCACATTTCCGCAAGTCATCGACAGCTTCAGCCGGTCTGTCAATGCTGCAGCAGCGCTTGAAATTGCCAGCTAACTGGCTGTTGGGTGACGTGAGCACGAGCTGGAACTCGACGTTCCACATGTTGGCCAGGCTTTGTGAGCAGCAGAGGGCAGTAGTGGAATACCAGCTGCAACATGGGCGTCGCCTTTCCAGTCAGCTTCTGCTGTTCACAAGCGAGGAGTGGGCATGGATGTCTGACCTCTGTGAGGTTTTAACAAACTTTGAGGAATCAACACAGATGGTGAGCGTCGATAACGCTATCATTATCAGCGGAACCATCCCACTTCTGTGTCTACTCAAACGCTCGCTGATCACAATCAAGGACGACACTTTGCATGTTGAAGAGGTGGAAATGGGGAAGACACAGGGTGATAGCCAGACCACCCTCAGTTTGTCTTCTCAGCGAGAATTGGACAATGAAGAGGAGCAGAAGACGGTTGCCTCCGCTACAGAGGGTAGTACCCATGGAAGTTTAATTCCATCTGCTCAGCATGGGTGGGCAAAAAAAGAAGGGAGAAGATGAGGAGATTGAGAGTGATCCTCCTGATGACAACAGCGAAGTCTTGCCTGTTGGTACTCTGGCACATATGGCTGACTTCATGTTAGGCTGCCTTTCCCGCGACACGCGCATTATATTTTAGACAACACGGGATTACTAGTTGTTCACCCTTCTCAACCCCCGCTACAAAGAGAACTTCTCATCTCTCATTCCTCTGGTGGAAAGGACGCGTAAAACGGTGCAATACCAGAAGATCCTTGCTGAAAAATTGCTCCAAAAATTTCCATCTGACAACACTGGTGGCAGAGTCCGTAGTTCCTTGGCCAACCGAGGAGGGGAGACAGGGGGAACACACAGCTGTTCCAACAGAGGCAGGGTACTCTCCAAGCCTGGGATAGTTTCATGACACCCTGCCAGCACTCTCACCCCGATGTGCGGGCTAGTGTCATAAGGATGGAAACATTTTGGAAGATGGTGAAGGAGTACATAGCAGACCGTGTCAGCGTCCTCAATAATCCCTCAGTGCCTTACAACTACTGGGTGTCCAAGCTGGTCACGTGGCACGAACTGGCGCTCTGCGCCTTGGAGGTGCTGGCCTGCCGCCAGCGTTTTGTCTGAGCTGGTATATAGTGCTGCTGGTAGCATTATAACAGATAAGCGTATCCGCCTGTCAACTGAAAATGCTGACAGGTTGACTCTTATAAAAATGAACAAGGCCTGGATTGACCATGACTTCTCGACTCCACCAGAGGAAAGCTGATGAACATAAAGGCACTTTAAATGTGTTGTTTATAATGTACTGAATACACTGTATTCCCATGCACCCCTTCCATACAAACAAGTGTATATGGTTGAATCTTCCTTTTCTCATACTCTTTCTCCTCTTCCATCATATCAACATGCTTATTCGTTGCATATAATGCCCTCGCATATATGCCCTTCGCATATAATGTTTTACAGGGTCAACTCAACTGCAGGCCCTCGTATATAATTTTTTAGAGGATCAGCTCACCAGCAAGCCCTCGCATATAATGTTTTACAGGGTCAGCTCACCAGCAAGCCCGCACCTAAAATCTTTTACAGGGTCAGCTCACCTGCAGGCCCGCACCTAAAATCTTTTGCAGGGTCAGCTCACCTGCAGGCCCTCACCTAATTATACCTAATAGGTAATTTGCGCGCATGATGCCTTGCTTGGATGTGGTAGCCGTAGCCGTTTCTTAGGCTCCCTCTCCAGAATCGAACCCTGATTCTCCATTACCTGTAGTCACCATGGTTTTGCGCTGACAATAACATCGAAAGTTGATAAGCCAGACATCTGAATGGATCGTCACGGGGACATGCGATCGGCCCCAGGTAATCTAGAGTCACCAAAGCGGCAGCAGACCCTCACCCATAATGTTTTAGATGGTCAGATCAGCAGGCTCTTGCTCCAAATGTTTTTGAGAGTCACCAGCAGGCCATCAATCATAATTTTTCACGGCTGTGTATGAATCCCTCCTTTATGTGTAAAAAGGGTGTATTGGAGTGCCGGTTCCTTTTAATTTTTGGCAGCCCTTTCACTTAGTGCATAGGCTTTATGAGTGTAGGAGTCCCACAACATGAACAATTGTACCACAATGTGAATGAGGCCCTCCTTTATGTGATATACAGGTTGTATCGGAGTACCTCTTCCTTGTAATTTTTGGCAGCACTTGCACTTTATATACAAGTAAATATACAGGAAAGAATGTTTCCTAACAATTTTTCCTCTAAATTAGATTTTTTGTTCGGTTTTGTGTGTATTATTGTCAGTCTGTAAAAGTGGCTTACTGCTCGGACAACATCGTTCCCAGCAGCGACCTGGGAGTTCAAGTGCATCCAGACATCCTCCCCATGCTGTTCCCGAACCATTTCGGTGGTGTTTCCATCAATTTCTGACCTTTTCCTATGAACCAGGCACCCTCCCCTCTTCAGAGCAGGGGGTGCCTGGTTTAATGCTTGGGTTCTCCCATTTAATTCCATTATACTCCGAGCACCCGAGCATCCCGATGTGTTCGGCCAGAGCACCCGAGAACTATGGTGCTTGATCAATACTAGTTCCCACTGCTCAACCCCTAGTAGCGGTCTTCACTGACTTGCAGGGAGCTGCTAATTCTCCAAGGCTCCATGTGGCCCGACATACCTCGGGCAAAATATCCATAGGGTATGGTTACACAGCAACATGTGTGGTGCAACAGCAAGTCACAGAAAAGTCATGCAACACAAAAATATGTGCTACTTGTCTGCAACTTGCTATAACGTGACTATTTTAGAACTGTGATTTACCTGTCAAAACACAGCCAAGTGTCAAGTAAGTGGCATGTCATGCATGACTTCCATTAAAGTCAATGAAGGAAAAGTTGCCTGCCACTTGAGATGTACGACGCAAAATCCGACATGTTGGATTTTTTGAGACTATCATAGTATGTCACGTGTGAGATTACAACACCATTGACAGATATTACATGAAATATCACACTAAACATTTCAACGTACCCTTATTAGTGATACATACAGTAGTGCCTAGGTAACTTAGGAGCAGACGGTCTGGATCATTAGTGACCAGATGTCCACGGTTAAAGACCCTCCTTCCTGTCGACTCTGCACAGAGTCATTATAAACGGTCATTTATCTCCTTTATGGGATAAAGAAGGGTTATCATGGCTTCCTCCATTCCTCCATTTTCTTCATCCTGCACTCTATGCCGAAATATTGGGGGAGGGTTTTGACCCAACTATATAGCCATTACAATGGCCTTCATCAAAGTCACTCAGATCCTTAAGGTCGCCATACACATTACAATCCAACTCAATCTGAAACCATGAGCACTAACTGGCCATCTCATGTGCAATGTGCATAATGGTGTCTAAACTCTTCCCCAGCAGCATATTAAGGGGAAAGAAAGAACGGGCTGTTAGATTTCATCATGTCTGATCCTTTTGTTATCAAGGGAGAGGTGTCTGACAGTAGCTTACTCCTCTGTTCACATTCAGAACACATGAATGTGTATGAGGGAGGGGAGCCAGTATCTGAAGTATATGAACAGTTTATCAAAGAAACAAAGAAAAAGGAATACTGACTTAGTTGCCCCTAGCAACCAATCAGATTAATTCTTTAATTTTCGAAAGGAGTTCTAAAAAAAATGGAATATAATATCAGAGGCATACAGAGGTATAGTATGGTCTTACGGACTGCTATAAAAAAACATATTATGGTTCTGTACAACCCCAAGGTCGTATGGAGGCATAATACATTGACATTTTAATGAAAACATATAAAAGTGATTTTCAAGCAATTTTTATATTACTATGTAGGAAGAAAGTAATATATGAATTTACTTAGAAATCTCATCAAGCAGCAAAATAAAATAAAAAATATTTTCATCTAGGTCCTAAACCCTAAAAGTAGAAGCCCTTGACTTGTCTGCTTCTGTCCCATTGTTCAATATTCTATTCCACTGTCTCTTAGTTATATATGTTTTTGTCCTTTGTCTTAGCTAGGAACATTTTCCTTTTCAACAGGACATTGGGAAAACCGGATGTCATGGGAACTGTAATAGCAGCTGATTGTAGGGAAAAAAAAGGGAAAAGGGGAGGACTATACATTACTAATCAAATTTTTAAAACTTTAGGTGTAAATATCCTAGTAAGATTTGTGTTAATACGCTCCCTCTCCTCGACTACTTCTTCACTGTGGCAGTAAATCTTTCCATAAACCCCATAAACATATACGTATGTTAAGGATTTCCATTATATAAATTACTGCAACAAATCTGCCATGTGGAAATGGCTTATAATTTTAATGGTAGGTATATTGAAAAGAGTGTTTTCTTAGCATTTTTGGCACTTTTGCATTCTTCATTCCCTAGAATACTCGTATAACACATCTGCAAGAACATTTGTCAGAAAAAAAGTAAGTAGAGAATATTCTAGTTTAATTTTAACTATAAAATCCATTTAATTAGCATTTTGGAAAGATTTCTTTGTTTCTTGACCCCTGAAAAACTCATTTAGCACTTCTGGGAGCTCAGAGCTTGGAGACAAAGATATTTTACAAAGAGTAAGTAGAAGATTTTACAGGTTATTCTCACCTAGAAAATTAATTTCATTAGTTTGTGGACATAATATTTACAGCCCATTTATTGGAATCTCCAAGATGTGAATAAAGGGGCACAGTCAATTGCAAAGGTCCCTCCAAATAAATAAAAGGAAAATAAAAAAGAAAAACGTTTTAATGTCTTAAATCACCACATTTAAGTGGAAAAACCTGATTTTAGTAAAGTTGGCCATACACTTGAGATAACAAGTGTAGCTGATCTAGCCATAAACATAAAGTTTTTGGCCAAAACATTTTTGAGAATGGCCACTTGCATTTTTATCTGACATTTATTTGAATTGAAGCTGAGCTTCAGAACAGCACGATAGCCACTACATAGTAGATGGAACCTTGTGCTTCCATTTTTATCCTCTATATAGTTTTCAGTACAGCTAAACAGTGGAGGTTTGAGGTGTTAGGTGCAATCTGATATTGATGAGCTATCCTGACAATATGCCAGCAATTTCTAAATATCAGAAAACCCCTTTAACATATCAATACTATAAGATTATGTCTGTAAGTTAAAGGGGTTCTGCACTTTGTTTAAACTGATGATCTATCCTCTGGAAAGACCATCAGCATCTGATCGGCGGGGGTCCGACACCCGGGACCCCCGCCGATCAGCTGTTTGAGAATCCAGAGGATAGATCATCAGTTTAAAGTGCAGAACCCCTTTAAAATAGATAAAAAGAATGATTGAAAATGTTGATTTCATAAAGTTAAACAAAATACATATTGATGCATCTTGTACTGGATACTTTAATTAAATGTAAATTAATGAATAATTAACTTACTTTTAGTATTTCCTTCATCTGTCCTTCATAACTGTCACAACCACTGGTCAGATATCAGACATTTCAATTTCACAGATCAATTATTATTACTTCCAACATCAATTGTGATGTCCCTCCCTGGAAGTACATGTTGAAATTGTATACCGGAGTGCATAAAGCTGCATAGTCTGTGTCTTCTGTCCTTTTACTGAGCACTCTTCATTTTTAGCTTCTTACATTGAGAAACAGGATTATATCTTATAAATATTTCATGCATTTTGACACATAATATTCATTATATATGGTAGAATGGTATGTGCTGTCGTTGTTGGTTTTAAATAGTCATTTGATGAACTACGGTAGACAAATCATGGAAGACATTTGCAAAGACCAGTGTATTACAAGCCAGTCTTAATTTGTCCCCCTCTGGTGTTAAATTTGCCACAATTATTAACCCTTCCCAACCACCCACTGTACAGCAGAAGTTGGTTATTTAAATATGGCGCCCACTCAGGAGTGCAGCAAGCGCCATAGCTGCTGAGTGCCTGTTTTTTTAAACACCCATGGCTAATGTCTGAGACCAGCTATAATGCTGATTGCAGACATTTAAAATTTTAGATGCCGTGGTCAATTGTGATTAGTTCATCTGAGAGACAAAAACCTGAAAGCACAGCCTTCCAAGACTGGAAGAGCTCCCCCTAGCAATGATTGAGGGAGACAATCAGGATGCCGCGGCTGTGTTCCTATGGGCAACATAGGAGCATTGTGAAATGCTCATCGACTCCAATGCTAATGCAGTCGATTCTATGAGAGAAGCAATCTAATGATCACCTGATCAAGTTCCTTAGGGGAACTTTTAAAAAGTGTAACAGAAAGAAAAAAATTCATATCACCCCCATTCCCCAAAATAAATAATAAAAAAAACATCATAGGCATCATTGTGTGTGAAAACCCCTGTACTATTCAAATATAAAAATATTTATCCCATACAGCGCATGGCATAATGAAAAAAAACATTAAAATTGTCAATTCGCTATTTTCTTGTCACTTCACCTGCCCCAAAAAATTGAATACAATAGTGATCAAAAAGTCATGCATACTCCAAAATTGTGTCAATAAAACTACAGATCATCACGTAGGAAATGAGCCATCAAACAGCTTCATAGACATACAATTAAAAAAGTTATAGGAGTCAGAATATGGTAATGCAAAGAAAAAAAAGTTTTTATAAAAGTTTTTACTTTTGTTCAGTATTTAAACAGAAAAACTATGTAAGGCCTCATGCACACGACCGTTTTTTTTTGCGGTCCGCAAAACGGATTTCCGTTGTTCCGTGATCCGTGACCGTTTTTTCTTCCGTGGGTCTTCCTTGATTTTTGGAGGATCCACGGACATGAAAAGTGAAAAAAAAAACGAAGTCAAGTTTGCATTTAAAATGATAGGAAAAACGGACACGGATCACAGACACGGATCACGGACGCGGATAACTATCTTGTGTGCATCCGTGATTTTTCACGGACCCATTGACTTGAATGGGTCCGTGAACCGTTGCCCGTGAAAAAAATAGGACAGGTCATATTTTTTTCACGGACTGGAAAAACGGATCACGGACGCGGAAGCCAAACGGTGCATTTTCCGATTTTTCCATGGACCCATTGAAAGTCAATGGGTCCACGAAAAAAAAAACGGAAAACGGAACAACGGCCGCGGATGCACACAACGGTCGTGTGCATGAGGCCTAAAGTTGTATCGTTGTAATTGTACTGACCTGGAGAATGAAGGTAACAAGTCAGTTTTACCACATAGAAAACATTGTAAAAACAAAACCCATACAACTGTAGTGGAATTGTTTTTTTAAATTCCACTCCGTTTTCCAGCTTCCCACCACATTGTACAAAGCAGTAAATGGTGCCATTAGAAAGTATAATTTGCCTTGCAAAAAAAAAAGCCCTCATATGGCTATGTGAACTGAAAAATAAAAAGGTTATGACTCTGAAAGGGCAGGGAATAAAAAATGAAACAGAAAATGGCCCGGTCCTGAAAGAGCACCTTTGCAGGTCCATGCACAAAAGTGGAAATCTACACCAGCAAGGGAGCTGTAATATTCCACTATAATTTATTCTAATTTCCTGGTGAAGATTATAACTAATGTTATGGGTTGGCTACTTCACCCCTCCACTGCCCACTCCCTGCCTTGCTCCATTTACTGTTTGTAGGAGTGGCAAGAGTTGGTTGAGTGGCTCACTCCGCCTTCCGCTTCTGCACCCTCCTCATCCTCTGTATCTGCACCCTCCTCACTCTCTGCTGTGTGCACCCCTAAAGACACCACCACCACCACCATAGCCCCCACACTCGAGTCAGAGGAATTATTTTTCCATCCATTCCCAGACCTTACTGATGCGCAGCCATTCTTGGCATCGGATGAGGAAGAGGAGGTAGCAACGGCCGCCACCCAGCTGTCTGACAGTACCCAGATCAGCCCAAAGAGGGTGGTCCCCACTGTTGCTGCCTACTCCGAGATCTCTAATGTCAGTGGTGGTGAAGGTGACGATGATGACGTGTTGATGGACGTTACGTGGGTGCCTACAAGAGAGGAAGAGGAGGGGAGTTCAGAGGGAGAGACGGAGCAGCAGATAGGGAGGAGAAGCAAGCAGAACTCTGGAGAGAGCCATCCACCATGCACGGTCACATTTTGCGCTCCCAGGACGCCGGCACATGGCTCGGCAGTGTGGGCTTTTTTTTAACGTGTCATCTGCTGATAATAGTGTTGCCATCTGCAGCCTCTGCTGTCAAATAGTGATGGCCCTCCGGTTCGCCCAGCGGTTGGTTCACAACAAACTTTGCGCGTTTGCGATCAGACGAACATGCGAACATCTGGTGATGTCCGCGCGCGCCATATTATTTTGCATTGTGCCGAACTTTGACCCATGACACATCCATCAGGTTGGACACGACAACCATTTATGACGTTTCAGCACATGGACACACCCCCAACCCTATAACAGAACCTGATCTGGCAGCCATTTTACATTATGTGTTTTGCCAGTGTAGGGAGCGGTTGCATTTTGGAGCAGGGACAGTCTGGTAGGAACTTAGGGATACCAAACACTAGCTAATAGGGCCAAAAAAGTCCTTTTAAGGACTGGTAACGTTGTTCTATTGATAGGTGTGATACACAGAGGGGTGTGATATACTTATAATATACTTTCTAACATAGAAAGTATATTATAGTGCATTTTTATGCTTCCAGAAAATACTGATTGAGGGCTGCGATCTATCAGCTTCCACAAAATTGTGATTGAGGTTTTCCATATACCTGCGTCCACAAAATTACTCCTTGAGGGTGATATACCAGCTTCAACTAACAACTGATTGAGGCCTGCCATATATCAGCTTCCACAAAATAGTGATAGAGGTTTTCCATATACCTGCGTCCACAAAATTACTGCTTGAGGGTTTTATACCAGCTTCAACTAACAACTGATTGAGGCCTTCCATATATCAGCTTCCACAAAATAGTGATAGAGGTTTTCTATATACCTGTGCCCACAAAATACAGATTTTGGGTTTTGATATACCTGATTCAACTAACAACTGATTGAGGCCTGCCATATATCAGCTTCCACAAAATAATGATAGAGGTTGTCCATATACCTGCATCCACAATATTACTGCTTGAGGGTGATATACCAGCTTCAACTAACAACTGACTGAGGCCTGCCATATATCAGCTTCCACAAATACTGCTCTTCTCTAGGGACTTTGGCACAGGGTCATTTTAAAAATGACAGGCAGAGTAAGAGGCAGGCCATTCTGCATGGGTGGTAGGGGTCGGGCAGGTGCACCAGGCCGGTGCCAAAGTGGGAAGTTGGAGAAGGTGCGTGTGGTTATGTCAAAGGACGCACCAGAGTTGGTTGAGTGGCTCACTCAGCCTTCGGCTTCTGCACCCTCCTCATCCTCTGTATCTGCACCCTCCTCACTCTTTGCTGTGTGCACCCCAAAAGACACCACCACAGCCCCTCCACTCGAGTCAGAGGAATTATTTTCCCATCCATTCTCAGACCTTACCGATGCGCAGCCATTCTTGGCATCGGATGAGAAAGAGGAGGTAGGAACGACCGCCACCCAGCGGTCTGACGACAGTACCCAGATCAGCCCAAGGAGGGTGGTCCTCGCTGTTGCTGCCTTCTCCGAGATCTCTAATGTTAGTGGTGGTGAAGGTGATGATGATGACGTGTCTATGGACGTCACGTGAGTGCCCACAAGAGAGGAAGAGGAGGGGAGTTCAGAGGGAGAGACAGAGCAGCAGATAAGAAGGAGAAAGAAAAGAAGCAGGCAGTACTCGCAGTGCACAGGAGGCAAAAAGCATACTGCAAATGTATCTGGAGCGAGCCATCCACCATGCACGGTCACATCTTGGCTCCGCAGTGTGGGCTTTTTTTAACGTGTTATCTGCTGACAATAGTGTTGCCATCTGCAGCCTGTGCTGTCAACACATAAGTCGCGATAAGCCCAACACTCACCTAGGGACGACCGAGTTAAGAAGGCACCTGGCCTCCCATCACCGAGCCCAGTAGAAACAATGCAGTCAGAACCCTCAAAGCCACACTCCCAGCGCTCTACGTCCTGCCTCTTCTCCTTCTCCTCTCTCCTTCCATTTGTCCTCCACTCCACCTTCCACTGTGCCGTCGTCACATTTATCTGGCACAAGGCAGGCTTCCGTGGCCCAAATGATTGAGCATAAAAAAATTGATGACGCCGGATAATCCTCTTGCCCAACCGCTAGCCCATCAACTACTGCCATATAAATTGGTGGACTCGGAGGCCTTTAGAAAATTTGTGGCCATTGGCACACTGCAATGGAAGGTCCCCAGAAGGAAATATTTCTACTAGAAGGGCATCCCTGAACTATATGGCCACGTTCAGCAGCAAGTTAATATATCTCTGGCACACAGTGTCAGTGCCAAGATACATCTGAACACAGACACGTGGTCTAGCAAACACGGGCAGGGAAGGTACATAACTTTTACAGCCCACTGGGTGTACCTTCTGACGGCCATCAAGCATGTATCCCGTGGCACCTGTGTTAAGAAGGACCTCCACCTCCTGGCCCCCCTGTAACGGTGCTGGGGGCGGCTCAAGAGCCGCTTGCCTAGGGCTGCAGCCCCAGTCAGGGGGAGCCCAGCAGGTCGGCGCCCTAGGCGAACGCCTAGTTTGCCTATATGGTTGCACCGGCCCTGCTCACATCCATATAATGAATCTTAAAGACATATTATCTTTTCTGCTTCTGTGAACACAATATATATAACAGTTATATGACATCCACACATGAAGTCACTGTAAATAACTATGTTTTTGTCTTTAACACACAAACATAGGAACTGTCTTAGGTTATTGGCAGGTCTAGCTGTATAAACACACAAGCTATATTAGCAACCTCGGACAGGTCTTAGCTGGCCAGCTACACTCCCACCAAAAATACCTATAATTCTATATTCTTAGTGGTAGGACTTGAACATGAATTTGAGGAATTTTCCATCAGGTTCTCAACTTTCAAGTGTCCTTTGTCACTCTTAAGTAGAACAACTAACTTCTGTATAGGATGTTCCAACCTCAGTGGAGTAGTGAGACGTTTTCCTTTTTTGTCAAGTTTTGAGTCTCCTATTTGTAACAACACTCTTCTTACTAGTTTGTCTTCATCCTTTTGAACTTCTAGAACTTAAGGGGAAGTAGATGGTTGAGAGTTAAACTTGTTGGATCGTTGGTGTTATCAACTCTAAGTGGACGACTGTTAACAATAGACATTACTTCATAGAATAGGGTCCTAAGTGAAGCATCATCTATTATTCCAGCATTCCTTTTCAAATCTGAACTTAACACATTTCTTACCGTTTGGATTCGTCTATCCCAAACTCCTCTTGTATGGCTTGCATGTGGAGCATTCATGTGAAAATCACACTGTTTCAATAATAAATATTCAGTTACTTTTTCTTTATCGATCTCTTTTAGAGCTTTCTTCAATTAATTCTTTGCTCCAACAAAATTAGAGCCTTGGTCAGATCTAAGCTCTCTGACAGTACCTCTAATGGCTATGAAACATCTCAAGGAGTTGATGAATTCATAAGTTGACATATCTTCTAACATTTCCAGGTGAATTGCTCTGGAGCTTAGACATATAAATATCCATATCTCTTGTACTCCTTGCGGTTCTGTTTATTGGTGAATGGGCCAAAACAATCCATTCCGCTATAAAGAAATGGTGGTGAGGGGTTTACACGATCTGCCGGTAAATCTGCCATTATTTATTCTTCATTAGGTCTACAGGCCTTTCTGCAGACTACACATTTACTTATATACTTTGCTATAACTTTGCTTCCTTTCACTATCCAGTAACCACCTTCTCTCAAAAAGCTTTGGCTAAAGCTACTTCCTTGATGCAAGGATTTGTTGTGGTAGTGATCAATAATCAATCTTGTGAAGGTAGAGTTTTTGGGTAGGATTGCTGGATGCTTCACTCCACTAGGTAACGATGCATTTTCCAGTCTCCCTCCCACCTTCAATATACCATCCTGCAGAACAAGATTAAGCTTGTACAATGGGTGGTTGTTTGGAAGCCTTTTAGGTTCTTGACTAAGTCTCTTCAACTCTTCACTGTAGCATGATCTGCTGGGCTATGCTTTGTGTCAATGTGATGCCAATGTTCTGGATTTGTTATTTCACAAATTTTCTCAACTCTGTTAGCGACAAAGATATGGAATCTTCGAGCTTCGTTGTTCATGTATCCTAGGACAACTTGTGAGTCTATCCAAAAATATTCTTTCTCTATTTTTAACTCCAATTCTTCTCTCAGAAACTTGCTTACAGATGATGAAACTACAGCTGCTGTCAGTTCAAGTCTTGGTATTGTCTGAATACTGGTGGGTGCAACTCTAGCCTTTCCCATAACTAGGGCACAGTGTATCTTTTCTTCTCCTATCACTCTGATGTAGGAGCACTGACCATAACTACTGGCATCTGAAAAGTGATGAAGTTCTATTTTTCTTGTACTTTCTGACATCATGAGGTGAAAAACATCTGGGTATCCGAACCTCTCTCAAGTTTTGCAAGTCTCTTATCCAACTTTCCCACCTTGGCCTCAAATTTTCAGGTATGGGCTCATCCCATCCCAACTTCTGTCTGCATAATTCTTGTAGTACTTCTTTTGCTCTGAGGGTTACTGGGGCCAAGAATCCCAAAGGATCATATATAGAAGCCACTGCGGAAATAATGGTGCATCTAGTTGCAACTTTCTTTACAATAGATACTTCAAAGAAGAACTTGTCATTCTCTACATTCCATCCCAATACAAATACGTTCTGAACTGGAAGATGATCATAATTAAGATCTACATTCTCCATTGTTGATGCACGTTCAGAGTCACTGATGGATTCCAGTACCTCTCTGTTGTTTGAGATGAATTTATGAAGGCGCAGGTTTCCTCTTGAGCATAACTCTTGGCTTTCTTTCACTAGTTTGATTGCAGATTCTGTGGACTCTAGACTTATGAGACCATCATCTACATAAAAGTTTTTCTTCAGAAATGTTGCTGTTGATGGGCAATCCTTTTCATTCTGAAAGGCCAGGTACTTCATACCATAATTGGCGCAACCTGGAGATGCTGCTGCTCCAAACAAGTGTACTTTCATTCTGTATTCTGCTGGCTTTGTATCTGTATCTCTGTCCTCCCACCATAGGAACCTCAGGAAGTCTTTATCTTCATTCTTCACATGAAACTGGTGGAACATCTTTTCAACGTCACACATGACCGCTATGGGATACTTTCTGAATCTACAGAGTACTCCAGGCAGAGTGTTTGTAAGATCTGGTCCTTTTAGTAGATGATCATTCAATGCAACACCATCGTATTTTGCTGAGCAATCAAATACTACTCTGATATTATCTGGTTTCTTTGAGTGGTAAATACCTTGATGTGGGATGTACCACACTTCTCCTTCTTTAGGTTGGTTATTAACTTTCTCTGCATGTCTTTCTTCGACGATGCCTTCCATGAATTTCAAATAATCATTCTTGAGTTTGGGATCTCTTCTTATCCTTTTCTTCAAACATTTCAATCTTGCTAGGGCAAGATTTCTGTTATTTGGCAGACGAGGTCGTTCTCTAAAAGGTATGGGCATTTCAAGATGACCTTGTTGATTCTGCTGAATACTTTCTTCTACAGTGTGTACGAACTTTATGTCTTCTTGGGATACACGCTTTTCTTTAGAACTTATGTCTGCAAAGTCGGATTCAAGGATCTTGATTACTTTTGCTGGACTTACAGTTGGTAACTCTTGGACAGATATTCGATGACACAATTCTGTCACCTGTCTTGAGTTTGCGATCTGCTGTTTTCTTCCAACAACACCCCATCCTAGATCAGTTTGAACAGCGTAGGGTTCACCCTTTCCTCCTGTGATTACCTTCCGTGGTACCAAAGCTTCGGGACAATGCCTATCAACAGTCTAACACCAAACTCCTTCAGCAGGGACATTTAATGTGATATGACAGGTGCTCCCATTTATTGGCTGTTTCACAGGTAGGTATGTGATCTCGATCTTGAGGTATATCGTCTTTTTTATAAGCTGAAGGTAGATCTAATGTGAAGTTTGAATGAAGTCCTATGATTCTCATTCCTTTGACCCTTTGACTGTTCACTAACGTGTCTCTCCCCCCCCGTCATTGGGGTGAGTTTGAGCTTCACTGGTTCTGTAGCCACTTGGTATTTCTTGCAGATTTCTTGATCAATGAAGATGACATCACTCTGGGCATCCAGTAGCGCATAGGCATATACCTTCTTGTTCCTCCTTTTAGGATTTGAAATGCACACTGGTACAACCATTGATATGCTGTCGCTTTGTCCTTCCCTCACTCTGCAAGAGAATAACGATACTTTCTTTCCTTTCTCAGTATCTTTAGGTATTGAGGATTTATTTTTCTTTGGACGTTCTTCATATATTGGTGTAGGATGGCGTCCTTTGCAAATGCTGCATGTGGCCTTTTTCTTACACTCCTTAGTAACATGGCCTTTTTTTAGACATCCAAAACACAGTTGGTTCTCAAGTACAAACCTTTTCTTTTCATCTGGGGACTTCTCCTTCAATTGTTGGCACTTGTGTATTGAGTGGTTCTCTCTACAGAACATACACTTGAAGGTAGTCTGAAGATTTGTCTGTTCTATCTCTCTACTGATCCCAGTAGTGACTTTTAACTTCTCTCGTAGGTATCTGGACCTTTAGCTGCTGCGTTGGTTGCAAAGCTAGTTGCTCTTGCACGTCTTATCTTTCTTGCAGCCCTTTCTTCTAAGGATTTTAAGACATAAGATGATGTTACTGGATTACATGCTATCCGTGCTTCCTTATTGACGAACTCTACCTAGATCTAACCGTTTAGTCACATAGAGATTTCATCTAGAAGCCACTTCTTCAGGAAGCTTAGTTAGCATCCTGTGGTTTTCTAGATAGTCGCTCAGTACTTCCAGTCCTTGAACATGTGGGATGGCATTGCTGCATGCTTGCAGGAAGTCACCATACTTTTGGAGTCTGAAGTGTTCTTTAGGACCTATTTTAGGCCAGTTATTCAATTTCTCTCTAAAAGCTCTTTGTACTAAGAAAGGATAACCATATCTTGCATTTAATTTTTCCCAAGCTTGATTGTAGGCTTCTTCATCTTTTCTATAGAAGTTACCTTCAAGAACTTTCTTTGCTTCCCCACCAACATATATCTGAAGGTAGAATAACTTGTTGACTGGACTGAAGCAATGATGCTCAATAATCATTTCAAAACTTGCCTTCCACTCTATGAACTTCAGTTTGTCTTCTGAAAATACAGTAGGTTCCGGAACAGGAAGTCTAGCTAGGACTGTTCTCTGTGGTCTTGCTGAGACAATGGTTGTAACATTCACCTGAGCATTGCCGTGACATCTAGGAATAGAATCATCCGGTTCTATTTTCTCACTTATTTCTGAATTAGGCGAGTCCCTTTCTTCTTCTTTTCCGATAGAGATAGAGGGTAAATCCACACACCTTTTTCCTAACACTGGACTAGGTCTCTCTTTGTCTTTCTGAGCAGGGATGGAAGGATAATCACTTATTTCCTCACTAAATGCTGGGGATTTCTTTCAATTCTCCTGGGCGTATGATGGAAAATAGTCAGTTTCTTCACTTAGTACAGATTGAACCTAAGTCTACTCTGATTCATATCCTCTTCGTGTACTCTAAGTCTGGCTTCTATGATCTTAACTTCTTTTTGCCTTTCCAGACTTTTCATCTGTTGGTGCTGCGCCTCGATTTCAGCTTCCTTTTCAGCCACCAGTTGGCGCTGCGCCTCGATGGCAGCTCCCATCTCAATTTCTGCTCTCTTGACAGCAAGTTGTTCAGCTAATTACTTTCTTTTGGCTGAAGAACTTGAGGATTCTGATACTGGGGGTGACACTTCTGTCAGCGAAGGAAGTCCCACTTGTAATTTAGGTTCCACCTAAGGACCTAGCATAGTCTCTCAAAAAGAGCTTGTTCATTCTCCTTCTTGCTTTAACTTCATCATAGTTTTCTGCAGATGATAGTTCTCTCATAAGCTTTACTAAATCTTTAGTGACCGCAGTACATGTGTCCATGTTCCTTACAATGTCCTGGGAAGGAGTCGTAAGCGACCGCAGGTTGACATATGCTGCCATAAGCTCTGATTCAGAATCTTCTACTGTCTCTACCAAATCACTCAAGTTCCCTTTTATACTGTCTTGTTTTAACTTTCCACGAATGCCTTAAATGTATAAATTTCACTTCTCATACATTCTGGCGAACTTTTTTCCTTTTAATGCTGCTTCTTGCTCCAAATTTTCCAGCATCTTTGGGGTCAGTTTTCTGGCACATGATGAACATCTTAGTTTATCTGTTTGGGCTATATTTGTTTGAGGCAAGACTAATACTGCATCAGACTCTTCTAACTCAGACAGGTTCTCTTGCTCTTCCCCCTCTACTCTATCTATCTTTGCATCCTCTCACAGTGGCATAGTAATATCAGGTTCAGACATTTTACTTTAAATGCTATAATAATCAATGCGAATATTAAAGAACCTTTCACTTTAAATGCAATACTGACAAATGCATAAATTAAATGACTTTCACTTTAAATGCAATAGCAATAAATGCAGGCAATAAATGACTTTCACTTTAAATACTTTAGAGCCCGTGTACTACAAACTGTCCTTTGTTTTACTTTATTCCTAAACACGAATATGTCTCTTTATGCCAAAGCTTATATGCAATGATAAGTAATAAAGGAAAACTCTGACCTTATTCTAAAGAGCAGGATACTGTGATCTGTAGGTTGCTGGACCAAATGTCAGTCCTAAAGGAGAAGTGTCTTTTCTTGATGTGTTGCAATGCTTGCGCTGATTTGCGATGCTCTGTTCTGACTTGTGATGCTCTGTGCTAACTTGCGATGCTCTGTGATGACTTGCGATGCCCTGTGCAGACTTGCGATGCACTGGCTTGGATACGCTGCTGCAGGCCTTGGGCCTAATGGCGGGAAACTAGCTGGCTGCAGTACATGGTCTCTCCGTGGATAGCGGTGCGGGCAGCTCTGGACTTTGGCCTCCCACTATGCGTCTCTTTCTCTCTCTAGGGATCGCAGGAGGGTTGGCGCTCTTTCTCTGACTATTTTGCCTTTGCCGTTCTGCCACTTTAAGAGTTGGCTGCAGTTTGATTAATGCACACATTCTATGGCCTATATGGTAGCTCCGCTGAGGTGTCTTTGCTTGCTCACTCAGGGATCAGTTGCTGCGCAGTGGTATAAGCTGGCGCTCTGCTGCACTAATGCGCTCTTTACTGTGCAAGTTGAGGAGCGCTGTCACTTTACCCTCTGAGGAAAAAAGTTCCCCTTTGGTAGGGGGCACTATGAAGTGCCTTTTGCGCTGTGGCATTAGAAGAATTTTGATATCTCAGATTTTTTAGTCTAACCAGACTGTCTATTACTTTGTATTATTTCTAGCCTCGTTCTATGGAAGCAGTAGGGTTAAAGAGCACACCAAATGCTTGAAATAACTTGTTTATTAACTTCAACTTTTATTCATAAATAACACTGCAGCCTCCACAGCAGATAGTCCATGTACAAAACACGTGTTGAATAAAGTATCATAAAATAGCGGTATGCATAAGATGGTGGTTCAACTGTTCAATCTTGTCATTCAACATAAAATGGTGGATATATTTCTCTCTTGAGTATCTGTACTCTGACTTTAAGTTATTTAAGCACTTTATGATCTCTCTGAGAGGTATATCTGAGGTTAACCAATAGTTCACTTGCTCTACTTGGTTTGCAGTTTGCACTATACAATTGCTTATGATCTGGTATGAGCAGTTCTCATTTGTATGCAATTTGTTTGGATTGTATGATTGTATGGCTCATTAGTTCTTTTGTATGCAATTGGTGGAACTGTAAGTAAACACACATATAACTGGTTCAGTATACAGTTCTAATCTCTGTATTAACAGTAGGAACATTATATAAGTGTTTTAAAACCTATTTTGGCCTCTTGCTTCCATAAAACACAGCTCTTAGTGGAGTGTGTGTCTGTTCAGCTCCTCTCTCTGGTGAATAATGATTCCAGCAGCTCCTGCTAGGGGAATTTCCCACACAAGCTGTGTGTGAGGCTGGCTGTAATTGGTAAAAACTCTTGGTGTGATTGGTCTAGACTCCTGCCCAGCAACAACAGTTTAACTCTATGCTTTCTGTTGTTTCTGCTGTGTCATTGAGCTTACCTCACATCCATATAATGAATCTTAAAGGCATATTATCTTTTCTGCTTCTGTGAACACAATATATATAACAGTTATATGATATCCAAACATGAAGTCACTGTAAATAACTCTGCTTTTGTCTTTAACACACAAACATGTATTAACTGTATTAAGGTTATTGGCAGGTCTAGCTGTATAAATACATAAGCTATATTAGCAACCTAGGACAGGTCTTAGCTGGCCAGCTGCACTCAGGTCTCACAACAGTCGGTGAGCTGGCAATTGCAAGCGCTGCTGAAGTGTTGCCAGACTGGCAGTAGATGACTTTCGGAAATGGCCACACATGTGGTGCACCTTCACCGGTATCTCAGGCAAATTGGGGTAGGTTTTGAGAAACCGCTGAACCACTAAGTTGAACACGTAGGCTAGGCATGGTATGTATGTGAGCTTGCCGAGCTCCAAAGCCACCACCAAGTTACGGCTATTATCAGACACAACCATGCCTGGTTGTAGGTTGAGTGACGAGAGCCACAGCTCAGTCTGGTTCCTTATACCCTGCCACAGCTCTGTGGCGGTGTGCTGTTTGTCACCTAAGCAAATTAGTTTCAACTTGGCCTGTTGCTGCTTCCCCACTGCAGTGCTACACTGCTTCCAGCTACTGACTGATGGCTGACTGGTGCTACAAGAATTCAGAGGTGGAAGTGGAGGAGGAGAAGGGGGGTTGCAGTAACTAATGTAGGTGGTGACTGAAATCCTCATGGAAGTAGGGCCCGTAATCCTTGGCTTCAGTAGCACCTGTGCCATCCCAGGGTACGACTCGGTCCCGGCCTCCACAACGTTCACCCAGTGTGCCATCATGGAAATGTAGCATCCCTGGCCAAAAAGATTTGTCCATGTGTCAGTCGTTAAGTGGACCTTCCCAATAACTGCCTTGGTCAGGGAATGGGTGATGTTATGGGACACATGCTGGTGTAAGGTGGGGACGACACACTGGGAAAAATTGTGGCAGAGGGGGGCTGAGTAACGAGGGACAGCCGCAGCCGCCATTAGGCTGCGGAAAGCCTCAGTGTCCACAAGCCTGCATGGCAATATTTCCAGGGCCAGCAATTTTTGAAAGGTGCGCATTTAGTGCTATGGCCTGTGGGTGGGTGGGTATTTGCACTTTCGTTCTAAAGCCTGGGGTATGGACATCTGTACGCTGCGCTGGGACACAGAAGTTGATTTGCTAGCTGATGGTGCTTGCGAAGGTCAAGGTGCAGGGCGGGAGGCATCCGGGCCTGCGTCTTGGACAGGGGATTGGCCAGCACGTAACACAGGGGAAGAGGAGGTAGTGGTGTGACCTAGTGTTGAGCGCGAATATTCGTATTACAAATTTTTATTGCGAATATCGGCACTTCGAGAATTCGAGAATATTTAGAGTACAGTGCTATACAGTTGCAAGAAAAAGTATGTGAACCCTTTGGAATGATATGGATTTCTGCACTAATTAGTCATAAAATGTGATCTGATCTTCATCTAAGTCACAACAATAGACAATCACAGTCTGCTTAAACTAACAACACACAAAGAATTAAATGTTTCCATTTTTTTATTGAACACACCATGTAAACATTCACAGTGCAGGTGGAAAAAGAATGTGAACCCTTGGATTTAATAACTGGTTGAACCTCCTTTGGCAGCAATAACTTCAACCAAATGTTTCCTGTAGTTGCAGATCAGACGTGCACAACGGTCAGGAGTAATTCTTGACCATTCCTCTTTACAGAACTGTTTCAGTTCAGCAATATTCTTGGGATGTCTGGTGTGAATCGCTTTCTTGAGGTCATGCCACAGCATCTCAATCGGGTTGAGGTCAGGACTCTTACTGGGCCACCACAGAAGGCGTATTTTCTTCTGTTTAAGCCATTCTGTTGTTGATTTACTTCTATGCTTTGGGTCGTTGTCCTGTTGCAATACCCATCTTCTGTTGAGCTTTAGCTGGTGGACAGATGGCCTTAAGTTCTCCTGCAAAATGTCTTGATAAACTTGGGAATTCATTTTTCCTTCGATGATAGCAATCTGTCCAGGCCCTGATGCAGCAAAGCAGCCCCAAACCATGATGCCCCCACCACCATACTTCACAGTTGGCATGAGGTTTTGATGTTGGTGTGCTGTGCCTCTTTTTCTCCACATATAGTGTTGTGTGTTTCTTCCAAACAACTCAACTTTGGTTTCATCTGTCCACAGAATATTTTGCCAGTACTGCTGTGGAACATCCAGGTGCTCTTGTGCAAACTGTAAACGTGCAGAAATGTTTTTTTTGGACAGCAGTGGCTTCCGCTGTGGTATCCTCCCATGAAATCCATTCTTGTTTAGTGTTTTACGTATCGTAGATTCGCTAACAGGGATGTTAGCATATGCCAGAGACTTTTGTAAGTCTTTAGCTGACACTCTTGGATTCTTCTTCACCTCATTGAGCAGTCTGCACTGTGCTCTTGCAGTCATATTTACAGGACTGCCACTCCTAGGGAGAGTAGCAGCAGTTCTGAACTTTCTCCATTTATAGACAATTTGCCTTACTGTGGGCTGATGAACAGCAAGGCTTTTGGAGATACTTTTATAACCCTTTCCGGCTTTATGCAAGTCAACAATTCTTAATCGTAGAACTTCTGAGAGCTCTTTTGTGCGAGGCATCATTCACATCAGGCAATGTTTCTTGTGAAAAGCAAACCCAGAACTGGTGTGTGTGTTTTTCATAGGGCAGGGCAGCTGTAACCAACACCTCCAATCTCATCTCATTGATTGGACTCCAGATGGCTGACACCTCACTCCAGTTAGCTCTTGGAGATGTCATTAGTCTAGGGATTCACATACTTTTTCTACCTGCACTGCGAATGTTTACATGGTGTGTTCAATAAAAACATAGTAAAATTGTATTCTTTGTGTGTTATTAGTTTAAGCAGACTGTGATGGTCTATTGTTGTGACTTAGATGAAGATCAGATCACATTTTATGACCAATTTGCGCAGAAATCCATATTATTCCAAAGGGTGCACATACTTTTTCTTGCAACTGTATATTCGTAATGAATATATATATTTTTTTTTTAACAAAGTACACATCAGGTGATTGTCCCTCCCTTCTTCTAGCTTGTGGGCCAATGAGAAGGCTTTGTCACAGCTTAGCAATCGATAGAAAAGTTTCCTATATAAATTAAGACACTCCCCAGCAGGCATTTTGTGGAGTTTTATATGTGAAAGAGGAGCTGGAATACTGTGCTGTGCTTTTTCAAATTACATTCTGAATCGCATATAAATATTCCAGATAGTTAGTGTTAGATAGTAATAGGGAATTGTGTAGCTGAATAGCTGATAGGGTCCATTGCAGGGTGTAGTGTACAGTCGTGGCCGAAAGTTTTGAGAATTACATAAATATTGGAAATTGGAAAAGTTGCTGCTTAAGTTTTTATAATAGCAATTTGCATATACTCCAGAATGTTATGAAGAGTGATCAGATGAGTTGCATAGTCCTTCTTTGCCATGAAAATTTACTTAATCCCAAAAAACTGCATTTCATTGCTGTCATTAAAGGACCTGCTGAGATCATTTCAGTAATCGTCTTGTTAACTCAGGTGAGAATGTTGACGAGCACAAGGCTGGAGATCATTATGTCAGGCTGATTGGGTTAAAATGGCAGACTTGACATGTTAAAAGGAGGGTGATGCTTGAAATCATTGTTCTTCCATTGTTAACCATGGTGACCTGCAAAGAAACGCGTGCAGCCATCATTGCGTTGCATAAAAATGGCTTCACATGCAAGGATATTGTGGCTACTAAGATTGCACCTCAATCAACAATTTATAGGATCATCAAGAAATTCAAGGAAAGAGGTTCAATTCTTGTTAAGAAGGTTTCAGGGCGTCCAAGAAAGTCCAGCAAGCGCCAGGATCGTCTCCTAAAGAGGATTCAGCTGCGGGATCGGAGTGCCACCAGTGCAGAGCTTGCTCAGGAATGGCAGCAGGCAGGTTTGAGCGCATCTGCACGCACAGTGAGGCGAAGACTTTTGTAAGATGGCCTGGTGTCAAGAAGGGCAGCAAAGAAGCCACTTCTCTCCAAAAAAAACATCAGGGACAGATTGATCTTCTGCAGAAAGTATGGTGAATGGACTGCTGAGGACTGGGGCAAAGTCATATTCTCCGATGAAGCCTCTTTCCGATTGTTTGGGGCATCTGGAAAAAGGTTTGTCCGGAGAAGAAAAGGTGAGCGCTACCATCAGTCCTGTGTCATGCCAACAGTAAAGCATCCTGAGACCATTCATGTGTGGGGTTGCTTCTCATCCAAGGGAGTGGGCTCACTCACAATTTTGCCCAAAAACACAGCCATGAATAAAGAATGGTACCAAAACACCCTCCAACAGCAACTTCTTAAAACAATCCAACAACAGTTTGGTGAAGAACAATGCATTTTCCAGCACGATGGAGCACCGTGCCATAAGGCAAAAGTGATAACTAAGTGGCTCAGGGACCAAAACGTTGACATTTTGGGTCCATGGTCTGGAAACTCCCCAGATCTTAATCCCATTGAGAACTTGTGGTCAATCCTCAGGAGGCGGGTGGACAAACAAAAACCCACTAATTCTGACAAACTCCAAGAAGTGATTATGAAAGAATGGGTTGCTTTCAGTCAGGAAATGGCCCAGAAGTTGATTGAGAGCATGCCCAGTCGAATTGCAGAGGTCCTGAAAAAGAAGGGCCAACACTGCAAATACTGACTCTTTGCATAAATGTCATGTAATTGTCGATAAAAGCCTTTGAAACATATGAAGTGCGTGTAATTATATTTCACTACATCACAGAAACAACTGAAACAAAGATCTAAAAGCAGTTTAGCAGCAAACTTAGTGAAAACTAATATTTGTGTCATTCTCAAAACTTTTGGCCACGACTGTACGTTATAGAGATAGTTAGCTGAAATATATAATCCATATAGTTAGTGTTAGATAGTATAGGTTATAGTGTGTGGCAGGAAAATAAATGTGCAATGTGCATGTGATAGAGATTTCTCTGCTGTCCATACATGCATGCTACAGAAATGGTGCTGTGATGTCACAACAATACTAAGTTCAACAATCGGTATTATGTTGTCAGACCTGATTAAAGGTGAAGTTGTATGTATTGCGCTAAAATATTCGAATCAATGGTGGCGATTTGCGCGATCTCGAATACTTAGAAAAACTCTATCTACATATAAAGCTACTGTTATGACATGCATGGATTTATCATCTAAAACAGTGCTGTAATGTACAATTACGTGATTATCGTGATCAGGAGTTCTTTCTCACCATCTCAAAAGTTGCTGGCAACCATTTTCATCACTTATGTAACAAATAGTGCATACGTGCGCGTGCCATAATAGTGCAATGGAAAAGAATATCACGAATATCACAAAATCACGAATATTTGGCGAATATTCGCCTAAATATTCATGATATATTGCAAATTAGAATATTGCCCCTGCCGCACATCAATAATGTGACCCACAGACACTGATTGTGGACTCAGGCGTTCGGCCCACCTATAAGGGGGCTTTGATGCCATGTGGTGGATCATGCTGATGGTGAGGCTGCTAGTGTTCACGCTCCTGCTCATTTTGGTACGGCACAGGTTGCAAATGACAATTCTTTTATCGGCCACACTGCCGAACACCTACCCCTTGGCAAGGGAGATTGCCGCAAGGGGGTGCTCCGGGGAACAGTTGCAGGCCTGTTTGGTGTGGCCTGCCTTCTCCCTTTTGCCACCCCACTGCCTCTTTCAGCCTGTTGCGGTGCTGCGGATCCCTCCCCCTCTGTACTGCTGTCCTCGCACGGCTTACCACCTTCCCTTCCCAGGTTGGGTCAGTGATTTCATCGTCCACCACCTCCTCTTCCACTTCCTCACTCTGCTCATCCTCCTGAATTGTCGACCTAACAACAACCTCACTTATTGACAACTGTGTCTCATCCTCATCATCAACCTCTTGAGACACTAATTGCCGTTGACTTATTGGCAATTGTGTCTCATCATCATCATCATGCACCTCGTGAAACACTAATTTCCTCACCGTCATCTTCTTTTAACTGTGGATGCTCAAGAGTTTGGGCATCAGTGCACACAATCTCCTCATGTCCCTCTTCAAGCGGGCTTGGCGAGAGGCCCAAATCAAGGAATGGTGATAATAAGGGCTCCTCGGAATATCCAACTGTGGGATCACTTGTTTGACAAGACTCTCCATGGTGGGAGGAAGGAGGATCAGGGTGAGGATTCTGTTGATCAGACTCTTGGTTACTGAGACTGGACTTTGTGGACATTATCTGCTGCAATCCAACCGACCACCTGGTCGCACTGGTCTGACTTTGAGAGTGGTGTCCTGCGCCACCCTGCAAACTGGGACATGAAGCTAGGTATCGTGGATGAGTGTGTTTCTTGTGCTCTGGCAGCAGGCACAGTTTCACCATGCCCAGGGCCACGTCCTCTGTATGAACCATCAGCAGCACGGCCACTTACCCGTCCCTTACTGCTCGCCTTCTGCATATTAATTGGTATATATGCTTGCAAGTATGTCACACGTACAGTAGCGCAGGTTTTGTAAGTTTATGTGCAAATAAATTAAACTGAATGTCACTGATATTTAGGATGTGCAAGCGTTATACAGGAAATGTAGCGCAGGTAATGTCGCTGTCACCATCGGCTAATAAAAAATTACAGGGAATGTCACAGCTATTTGGATGCGCAAACCTTATACAGGAGATGTAGCGCAGGTAATGTCGCTGCTGTCACCAGCAGCTAACGTTATACAGGAGATGTAGCGCAGATAATGTCGCTGCTGTCACCAGCGGCTAACGTTATACAGAAGATGTAGCGCAGATAATGTCGCTCCTGTCACCAGCAGCTAACGTTATACAGGAGATGTAGCACAGGTAATGTCGCTTCTGTCACCAGCGGCTAATTTTATACAGAAGATGTAGTGCAGTTAATGTCGCTGCTGTCACCAGCGGCTAACGTTATACAGGAGATGTAGCGCAGGTGACAGCAGCGCCATTACCTGTGGTACCTCTCCTGTCCAGCCCAAACCATCTGAGCACTGATAAATTGCGATTGGCGCTCAGTACCTCTTTCAGCTAGGAGGGTGCGGGGCCGCACTGAGGAGGCGTGCGCGGCCGGGTCCTCCCCGTCCCCTGGTCCCCATGGAGACGAGGATGCAGGCTGCATCCTCGCTCCTGCACAGATGCAGGACGCCGGCTCCCCATTACAGTACCCACCCTTCCATGAGGGGCCACCGGACCCATAATTACTGGAGCGGGTTTTTCCGGGTGAGTAAGATGGAACCTTCTCACCAGCCTCGCAAAATGCATCTTACTAGCCAGCACCCAAGACCTCTCCTCAGGATCAAAGCCCTTCCAATGGTCCAAATATTGCAGGGCGTTCCGGACCTTTCTCGCATCAATAATCCTAGAGATCTCAAATTCTGGTTGACCGGCCACTTCAACTGGTGGTGGAGCTCCTGTGAAGGGGATAGAGGTGACACATACTTTTTAAGTAAAGACTTGTGAAAAGCATTATGGATATGAAAGGAGTCAGGTAATCTTAACCTTAAAGATTCAGGATTAATAATGCCCACAATCTCATAAGTCCCAATGAACCATGGTGCAAACTTATTCGAAGCTACCTTCAAAGACAAATTCTTGGTGGACAACCACACTCTATCACCCAACCCAAAATCTACTCCTCGAGAGTGCTTTTTATCTGCGTTACTTTTCTGAATCTCATGGGCTTTTCTCAGGTTTGACTCTAGCCATTGCATCAGCCTCTGAAATTTGCGAAGAGGACGGCGAAAACGAACTAAATCGCGAATGAAAACCAAGATTACAGTAAAAAGGAGACATACCAGTAGATGAATTAAATTTGTTGTTAATGGCGAATTCAGGCAGAGGCAGATGTTTCACCCACAGCTGTTGGTTATCCAAGACATAGAAAATACAATCAATACAGCCACAACAGGAGCTGTTGCTACTCATAGGACAGGATGTAGTCCTACAAGTCTACCACCATATGCAAAAAGACCAAAATGTGAGCGTGAGAAAGGGAGACCACATCCAAGGGCGGTCAATGGCTGCAATGTGATCGAGCAGAGATGTGGGACAAGTTATTAAAGCAGAAGGATCGAATGAAAGGGACATTTAAAGACGAATTTTAGAAATTTAAGTCCCTGTCATCTATGCAGAGCAAGGGTTTTTCATCGCCAGAAATGTGTTAATGTCACCCACCAATAGAATAGATGATTTTTTAAAATTTCAGTCCCTGTCACCTATGCAGAGCAGGGGTTTATTCACGGCAAAAATAGAAAAATGTCACCCAAGAATTTTTTAACCTGTCAACAAGGTAGAGCAGGGGTATATCACAGCCAAAAATTGGTGAATGTCACCCAACAATGTAACAGAAAAATTAGTGAAATTTATTAACCTGTCAACTAGGTAGAGCAGGGGTATATCACAGCCAAAAATTGGTAAATGTCATCCGACAATGTAACAGAAAAATTTGTGAAATCTATTAACCTGTCTACTAGGTAGAGCAGGGGTATATCACAGCCAAAAATTGGTTAATGTCACCCAACTATGTAACAGAAAAATTTGTGAAATGTATTAACCTGTCAACTAGGTAGAGCAGGGGTATATCACAGCCAAAAATTGTTGAATGTCACCTGACAAAGTAACAGAAAAATTTGTGAAATGTATTAACCTGTCAACAAGATAGAGCAGGGGTATATCACGGCCAAAAATTGGTGAATTTCACCCGACAATGTAACAGAAAAATTTGTGAAATTTATTTACCTGTCAACTAGGTAGAACAGGGGTATATTACAGCCAAAAATTGGTGAATGTCACGTGATAATGTAACAGAAAAATTTGTGAAATTTGTTTACCTGTCTACTAGGTAGAGCAGGGGTATATAACAGCCAAAAATTGGTGAATTTCAGAAAATATAACAGACAAATTAGTGAAATGAAAATCTTGATGTATGAGGTCCATATGGAGTAGGAGGTTGAGGAGGCGGTGGACGTAGAGGTGTAGGTGGAAGCGGCGGTGGAGGAGGATGAGGTAGCCAACACTGTTTTTTGGTTTTAATTTTTATTTTTATTTTTTAATTAGGGTACACCCCAAAAGAGTGGGATATATCACAAATACAACAATGAGCAATTGGGCTGTAGTATAACAATGGCTGGGTAAGGCCTGTATACATGTCTATTATGCACAAGGTACGGACAAGTCCTGTGCGATCCATGCCTGGTTCATTTTAATGAACGTGAGCTTGTCCACATTTGTTTTGGACAGGCAGCTGCGCTTGTCTGTGATAACACCCCCTGCCGTGCTAAACACATGTTCAGATAATTCACTGGCTGCAGGGCAGGCCAGCACCTCCAAGGCGTAAAGGGCAAGCTCAGACCATGTGCCCAATTTGGAGACCCAGAAGTTGAAGGGGGCAGACCCGTCATTTAGTACGTGTAGGCGTGTGCACACATACTGCTCCACTATGTTGCTGAAATGCTGCCTCCTGCTAAGACGTTCCATATCAGCTGGTGGTGCTGGTTGTTGTGGCGTGCTGACAAAGCTTTTCCACATTTCGGCCATGCTAACCCTGCCTTCTGAGGTGCTGGTGGTGCCCCAGCTGCGTTGGCGACCTCTTACTCCTCCTCTGCCTTCACCTTGTGCTTCCACTGTACCTCCGCTGTCAGGTGGGAATGCCTCCAGCAGCGCGTCTACCAGCGTGCGCTTGTACTCGCGCATCTTACGATCACACTCCAGTGACAGAATTAAGGATGGTACGTTGTCCTTGTAACGGGGATCCAGCAGCGTGGCCACCCAGTAATCAGCACAAGTTAGAATGTGGGCAACTCGGCGGTCATTGCGGAGACATGTAATCGCTCATGTGTGCCAGGCTGCCCAGAAGCAACGACAAGCTGTCCTCTGTGGGAGGTGTATCGTCTGTGTCCTCTGTATCCCCCCAGCCACGCACCAGTGATGGCCATGAGCTGGTTTGGGTGCCACCCTACTGTGAACACGGTTCCTCCTCCTCCAGCTCCTCCTCCATATCCTCCACCTCATCATCCTCCAGAACTGTGCCCTGGCTGGACAATTGCGTACCTGGCGTTTATGGGTGCAGGAACCCACCCTCGGAGCCACTTGTGAATGACTGGCCGAAAACCCTATGAAATAATCCCTCTTCCATCTCCTCCTCCTGTGCCACATCCTCTTCCATCAAGCGTTTTTTCAAGGAGGCATGGAAGTGGGATAGTAATGCTGAGAATGGCGTTATCGGCACTGGCCATGTTAGTGGAGTACTCGAAAAAGCACAACAAGGAACACACGTCTTGCATGGAGGCCCAGTCATTGGTGGTGAAGTGGTGCTGTTCCGCAGAGCGACTCACCCGTGCGTGCTGCTGCTGAAACTCCACTATCGCCTGCTGCTGCTCGCAAAGTCTGGCCAGCATGAGCATGTGCAAGGTGGAGTTCCACCTTGTGGGCACGTCGCATATGAGGCGGTGAGCAGGAAGGCCGAAGTTACGCTGCAGCGCTGACAGGCGAGCAGCAGCAGGGTGAGAACGTCGAAAGCGCGCACAGACGGCCCGCACTTTCTGCAGCAGCTCTGACATATCGGGGTAATTTTTAAGGAACCTCTGCACCACCAAATTCAGCACATGAGCCAGGCAAGGGATGTGCGTCAAACCGGCTAGTCCCAGAGCTACTACGATATTTTGCCCATTATCGCACACCACGAGGCCGGGCTTGAGGCTCACTGGCACTCATCGGTCTGTTGTTCCATGCCCATCCACAGCTCCTGCGCAGTGTGGGGTTTGTCCCCCAAACAGATAAGTTTTAAAACTGCCTGCTGTCATTTACCCCTGGCTGTGCTGAAGTTGGTGGTGAAGGAGTTACACTGACTGGATGAGGAGGCAGTAGAGGATGAGGAAGCGGAGTAGGAGGAGGAAGCAACAGGAGGCAAACTGAAGCGCCCTGCAATCATCGGTGGTGGAAGGATATGCGCCAAACTGCTATCCACCTCAGGCCCAGCCTCAGGCACGTCCCTGACCGTGCTTTCTTGTCCACATATCCGTAGTTAGGTGGACCTTGCCACAGATGGCGTTGCGCAGTGCACACCTGATTTTGTCTCCACTTGGTTGTGCAGGGAAGGGATGGCTCGCCTGGAAAAGTAGTGGCGGCTGGGCACGACGTACTGTGGGACAGTCACAGCCATAAGGCTTTTAAAACTCTCCGTCTCCACCAGACGGAATGACAGCATTTCAAATGCCAGGAATTTTGAAATGCTGGCATTCAGGTCCAGGGATCGCGAGTGGGTAGGGGAGTACTTCCTCTTCCGCTTCAGTGTTTTGGAGATGGAGAGCTGAACGCTTCCGTGGGACATTGTGGAGATGCTTGGTGACCCAGGTGGTGGTGTTGCTGGCAGATCCTCTGTTTGCGGTGTGGCAGGTGCCACTGTCACTCCAGAAGGGGATGAAGAGGCAGAGACTGCAGCAGAAGAAGAAGCAGGAGGAGCCAGAGTTTTTGGTTTTTGAGGTGTCTACTCCACTGCAGCTCATGCTTTGCACTTAGATGCCTGGTCATGCAGGTTGTACTCAGGTTGAGAACGTTTATGCCTCGCTGCAGGCTTTGATTGCACAGCGTGCAAATCACTCGTGTCTTGTCGTCAGCACAATGTCTGAAGAACTGCCACGCCAGGGAACTCCTTGGAGCTGGCTTTAGTGTGTGCTCGGTCCCTTGCTGCGTTGGGCAGTAGCAGGTGTACTGTCTAGGGGACAGCCGCTCCGCTTTTGCACCCTGCTTCCTCTTCTGCTGTGCTGGTGGCTCTGTGCGACCACCACCTCTTCCTCCGAACTACACAGGTCACTCGCATGACCTTGATTCCATGTGGGGTCGAGGACCTTATCGTCCTCCACATCATATTCCACCCAGTCTTCACCCCTGCCCTCCTTGTTGGTCTGCACACTTTCGAAAGCCACAGCAGTTGGCACCTGTGTTTCATCATCATCCGAGACGTGCTGAGGTGGTCCTCCCATGTACTCATCTTGAAACATAAGTGGTTGGGCATCGGTGCACTCAATCTCTTCCACTTCTGGGGCAGGGCTATGTGGATGGCCCTGGGAAACCCTGCTAGCAGAGTCATCAAAAAGCAGAAGAGACTGCTGCATGACTTGGGGCTCAGACTGCTTGGCTGATTTGCAATGGGGTGAGATGAAAGACTGATGGACATTGGCTGCAGGTGGCAACTCTGATCTTTCAGCAGGAGACTGGGTGGGAGACAATGTGAAGGAACTGGAGGGACTGTCAGTAACCCAATCTACTATCGCCTGTACTTGTTCTGGCCCCACCAAATAACGCTGAAGGTTCTGTCGCCTACTCGCACCTGAGGAAGGTGTTTTACTTGAACTTGTAGCTGGCACAGATCGACCACGTCCTCTCCCTGCAACAGGAGCTCCACCACTACCGGGGCCACGTCCCTTATTTGACGCTCTCCTCATTCTCCGCAAATTTAGGATCTTGCCCAAAATTAGTGTTTTTTTAATAACAGAATATAACATCAGTATCTAACGCGTGTATTTCACACTGACAGATGTAGCAAAGGCCACAAATTTAGTATTTTTCCCAAAATGGGTGTTTTTTTTATAACAGAAGATAACAGCAGTGTCTAACGCGTGTATTTCACACTGATAGATGCAGCAAAGGCCGCAAATTTAGTATTTTTCCCAAAATTGGTGTTTATTTAATAACAGAAGATAACAGCAGTATCCAACGGGTGTATTTCACACTGACAGATGCAGCAAAGGCTGCAAATTTAGTATGCTTCCCAAAATGGGTGTTTTTTTTAACAGAATATAACAGCAGTATCTAATGCGTGTATTTCACATTTGACAGATGCAGCAAAGGCAGTATTGCAGTATTTTGCCCAAAATAGGTGTTTTTTTTTATAATAGAATATGGCAGCAGTATCTAACGCTTGTATTCCACACTGACAGATGCAGCAAGGGCTGTAAAATTTGGTGCTTTTTTAACCACCTCAGCCCCTATAGCTTAAACACCCTTAATGACCAGGCCGCTTTTTACACTTCTGACCTACAGTACTTTCACCGTTTATTGCTCGGTCATGCAACTTACCACCCAAATGAATTTTACCTCCTTTTCTTCTCACTAATAGAGCTTTCATTTGGTGGTATTTCATTGCTGCTGAAATTTTTACTTTTTTTGTTATTATTCGAAATTTAACGATTTTTATGCAAAAAAATGAAATTTTTCACTTTCAGTTGTAAAATTTTGCAAAAAAAACGACATCCATATATACATTTTTCTCAAAATTTATTGTTCTACATGTCTTTGATAAAAAAAAAATGTTTGGGTAAAAAAAAAAATGGTTTGGGTAAAAGTTTTAGCGTTTACAAACTATGGTACAAAAATGTGAATTTCCGCTTTTTGAAGCAGCTCTGACTTTCTGAGCACCTGTCATGTTTCCTGAGGTTCTACAATGCCCAGACAGTACAAACACCCCACAAATGACCCCATTTCGGAAAGTAGACACCCTAAGGTATTCGCTGATGGGCATAGTGAGTTCATAGAAGTTTTTATTTTTTGTCACAAGTTAGTGGAATATGATGATTTTTTTTTTTTTATTACAAAGTCTCATATTCCACTAACTTGTGACAAAAAATAAAAACTTCTATGAACTCACTATGCCCATCAGCGAATACCTTGGGGTGTCTTCTTTCCAAAATGGGGTCACTTGTAGGGTAGTTATACTGCCCTGGCATTCTAGGGGCCCAAATGTGTGGTAAGTAGTTTGAAATCAAAATCTGTAAAAAATGGCCGGTGAAATCCGAAAGGTGCTCTTTGGAATGTGGGCCCCTTTGCCCACCTAGGCTGCAAAAAAGTGTCACACATGTGGTATCTCCGTACTCAGGAGAAGTTGGGCAATGTGTTTTGGGGTGTCATTTTACATATACCCATGCTGGGTGAGATAAATATCTTGGTCAAATGCCAACTTTGTATAAAAAAATGGGAAAAGTTGTCTTTTGCCAAGATATTTCTCTCACCCAGCATTGGTATATGTAAAATGACACCCCAAAACACATTGCCCAACTTCTCCTGAGTACGGAGATACCACATGTGTGACACTTTTTTGCAGCCTAGGTGGGCAAAGGGGCCCACATTCCAAAGAGCACCTTTCGGATTTCACTGGCCATTTTTTACAGATTTTCATTTCAAACTCCTTACCACACATTTGGGCCCCTAGAATGCCAGGGCAGTATAACTACCCCACAAGTGACCCCATTTTAAATAGAAGACACCCAAAGGTATTCGCTGATGGGCATAGTGAGTTCATAGAAGTTTTTATTTTTTGTCACAAGTTAGTGGAATATGAGACTTTGTAAGAAAAAAAAAACATCATTTTCCACTAACTTGTGACAAAAAATAAAAAATTCTAGGAACTCGCCATGCCCCTCACGGAATACCTTGGGGAGTTTTCTTTTCAAAATGGGGTCACTTGTGGGGTAGTTATACTGCCCTGGCATTCTAGGGGCCCAAATGTGTGGTAAGTAGTTTGAAATCAAAATCTGTAAAAAAATGTGGCCCCCTTTGCCCACCTAGGCTGCAAAAAAGTGTCACACATGTGGTATCTCCGTACTCAGGAGAAGTTGGGCAATGTGTTTTGGGGTGTCATTTTACATATACTCATGCTGGGTGAGAGAAATATCTTGGCAAAAGACAACTTTTCCCATTTTTTTTATACAAAGTTGGCATTTGACCAAGATATTTATCTCACCCAGCATGGGTATATGTAAAGCGACACCCCAAAACACATTCCCCAACTTCTCCTGAGTATGGAGATACCACATGTGTGACACTTTTTTGCAGCCTAGATGCGCAAAGGGACCCAAATTCCTTTTAGGAGGGCATTTTTAGACATTTGGATCCCAGACTTCTTCTCACGCTTTAGGGCCCCTAAAAAGCCAGGGCAGTATAAATACCCCACATGTGACCCCATTTTGGAAAGAAGACATCCCAAGTTATTTAATGAGGGGCATGGCGAGTTCATATAAAAAAAAAATTTGGCACAAGTTAGCGGAAATTGATTTTTTGGGTTTTTTTCTCACAAAGTCTCCCTTTCCGCTAACTTGAGACAAAAATTTAAATCTTTCATGGACTCAATATGCCCCTCAGCGAATACCTTGGGGTGTCTTCTTTCCAAAATGGTGTTATTTGTGGGGTGTTTGTACTGCCCTGGCATTTGAGGGTCTCCGCAATCATTACATGTATGGCCAGCATTAGGAGTTTCTGCTATTCTCCTTATATTGAGCATACGGGTAATGAGATTTTTTTTTTCCGTTCAGCCTCGGGGCTGAAAGAAAAAAATGAACGGCACAGATTTCTTCATTCGCATCGATCAATGTGGATGAAAAAATCTCTGCCAAAAAAAAAAAAAAGGAGGGGAAAGGCGTCTGCCAGGACATAGGAGCTCCGCCCAACATCCATACCCACTTAGCTCGTATGCCCTGGCAAACCAGATTTATCCATTCACATCAATCTATGTGGATGAATAAATCATTGCCGGGATTTATTTATTTTTTTATATATACAAAGTGTTTGCCAAAGCATATGAACACCGCCACCTCCTCAGCTCATATGCCTCGGCAAACGTATCTTTTTCTGCAGAGGAGAAATCTCGTCTTGCAGCGCCGCATACACCGACTTGTGTGTAATCTGACAGCAGCGCAATGCTTCTGTCAGAATGCACATTAGTGCTGCAGCTAGTCGATCGGTTGGTCCACCTGGAAGGTAAAAAAAACAAAACAAAAAAGAAAAAACCAGGCCGCAATGCAATAAATTTTATTAACTTTATAATAACTTTTGAACAGAACATATAAACTTTTTTTAACTTTTTGAACTGAAGTTAACTTTTTTGCTTACTTTTTTTTTTTTTTTTACCTTTTATAGGACAAACCTCTCCTTCCCCATGGGACAATGTGCAAAGCGCAAATCGCCCAAAGATGTGGCGAAGTACATTATGCACTTTATCCCAGGTGAAAAGAGAGATTTGCAGCAGCTATGAGTAAAAGGGCCCTAATAGCCCTGTGTACCTGTCCTGTGAGATGCAATCCCTATGCTAAGTGTACCTGTGTGTGGTACTTCCGGAAACACTCTCCAAAGCATAGGGCAGGGTGGTCAGGGCAGTCAGGACAGAAATAGCGGGTGTCACGCCTTATTCCACTCCTGCTACAGACACGACATCTTTTTCGGGGTGACGGTTGGGTTGAGGTACCAGGAATGACACTGGGGAAATGTCGCTCGTGTAGACAGCTAACTACACTGGTGGATGGGGCCACGGAACCTTCTGGATACAGGAGGTTCTCGATGATCTCTTCCTGAAATTTGAGGAAGGATCGTGTTCTCCCAGCCTTACTGTAGAGAACAAAACTATTGTACATCGCCAATTGAATCAAATATACAGACACCTTCTTATACCAGCGTCTGGTGCGTCGGGAAACTAAATACGGAGACAACATCTGGTCATTGAAGTCCACCCCTCCCATGAGCAAATTATAGTTGTGGACACAGAGGGGCTTTTCAATGACACGGGTTGCTCGCTCAATTTGGATTGTCGTGTCTGCGTGAATGGAGGAGAGCATGTAAACGTCACGCTTGTCTCTCCATTTCACCACGAGCAGTTCTTTGTTACACAAGGCAGCCCTCTCCCCCCTTGCAAGATGGGTGGTAACGAGCCGTTGGGGGAAACCCACGCGACTAGTTCGCGCGGTGCCACAGCAGCCAATCTGTTCTAGGAACAAATGCCTGAAGAGGGCCACACTTGTGTAGAAATTGTCCACATAAAGATGGTACCCCTTGCCAAATAAGGGTGACACCAAGTCCCAGACTGTCTTCCCACTGCTCCCCAGGTAGTCAGGGCAACCGACCGGCTCCAGGGTCTGATCTTTTCCCTCAGAGATCCGAAATTTGTGGGTATAGCCTGTGGCCCTTTCACAGAGCTTATACAATTTGACCCCATACCGGGCGCGCTTGCTTGGGATGTATTGTTTGAAGCCAAGGCGCCCGGTAAAATGTATTAGGGACTAGTCTACACAGATGTTTTGCTCTGGGGTATACAAATCTGCAAATTTCTGGTTGAAGTGGTCTATGAGGGGCCGAATTTTGTGGAGCCGGTCAAAAGCTGGGTGGCCTCTGGGACGGGAGGTGGTGTTGTCGCTAAAGTGCAGGAAACGCAGGATGGCCTCAAATCGTGCCCTGGACATAGCAGCAGAGAACATGGGCATGTGATGAATCGGGTTCGTGGACCAATATGACCGCAATTCATGCTTTTTGGTTAGACCCATGTTGAGGAGAAGGCCCAGAAAAATTTTAATTTCGGAAACTTGGACTGGTTTCCACCGGAAAGGCTGGGCATAAAAGCTTCCCGGGTTGGCGGATATAAATTGTGTGGCATACCAGTTTGTTTCTTCCACGACTAAGTCCAAGAGCTCCGCAGTCAAGAACAGCTCAAAAAATCCCAGGGCCGAACCGATCTGAGCTGTCTCAACCCGAACTCCAGACTGGGCGGTGAAAGGGGGAACTAATGGTGCGGCTGAAGTTGGTGACTGCCAATCAGGATTTGCCAGCACCTCAGGGACTCTAGGGGCTCTACGGGCCTGTCTGTGCGGTGGCTGCGACGGGGTAACTACTGCACGTGCCACCGTACCAGCTTCAACTGCCCTTCTGGTGCTCGCCACTTCACCATGTTGTACGGCAGTGCTGGTACTAGGTCCAGGGAGGGCTGCGCTGCTGGTGTATGCCTCACCACGTGATACGACAGCGCCAGCCCCACTCTGCTGCTCTTGAAGCGGATCCTGCGCAACCTGTGGTCCCACGACACGGGGCCGGGTACGCCTGGTTCTATCAGGGACCTCCACCTCCTCGTCCGAACTTTGGGTCAGACTGCCGCTGCTTTCTACAGGTTCATATTCTGACCCGCTAGATTCGTCAGATGAGGGTTCCCATTCCTCATCCGACTGGGTCAGAATCCTGTAGGCCTCTTCAGAAGAATACCCCCTGTTTGACATTTGGACTACTAAATTTAGGGGTATTCCCTGAGACTACCCAAGAAAAAAAGCAAGCCTGTCTTACAAAGGGGAGGCTAGCGAAGTACCGGAGGCCGCTGCGGTTGATAAAAAATATCAAAACTGATTTTTTTATCGCCGCAGCGCTTGGAAAGTGATTGTGCAGTGATCAAAAAAATATATATTTTTTGTCAATGCAGCGGGGCGGGTGTGGGTGAACGCACGTGTGGGCGACCGATCAGGCCTGATCGGGCAAACACTGCGTTTTGGGTGGAGGGGGAGCTAACGTGACACTAATACAATTATAGATCTGACTGTGATCAGTTTTGATCACTTACAGATACTATAAATGTACAAATGCTGATTAGCGATACGCTAATCAGCGAATCAGTGACTGCGGTGCGGGGGGCTGGGCGCTAACCGATGCTAAACTACCTAACCAAGGGGCCTAAACTATCCTAAAACCTAACAGTCAATACCAGTGGGAAAAAAAAGTGACAGTTTACACTGATCACTTTTTTCTTTCACTAGGTGATTGACAGGGGCGATCAATGGGTGATAAAGGGGTTAATTCGGGTGATGGGGGGTGATCTGGGGCTAAGTGTAGTGTTGGTGGGTACTCACAGTGATCTCTGCTCCTCTGCTGGAACCAACCGACGAAAAGGACCAGCAGAGGAGCAGACAAGCCATTTAACACATCATATTTACTAATATGATGTGTTATCTGGCTTTTCATTTGTTTTTTTGAAAATCGCCACGATCATTGGCTGGCAGGCTGAGGACGAACTTGTCCTCTAACTTTTGCTGGCCCGCGATGCGCATGCGCGGGCCGGCTTTGAGCGAAATCTCGCGTCTCGCGAGATGACGCATATATGCGTGACTGTGCGCAGGGCTGCCGCCTCCGGAACGCGATCCTGCGTTAGGCGGTCCGGAGGCGGTTAAACCCAGAAAATTATTGCAGTCTTTCAAGCTTGTATTCAACAATGACAGATGCAGCAAACACCGCAAAATTAGAATTTTGACCAAAATGGGTGTTTTTTTAATAACAGAATATGACAGTAGTATCTAACGCTTGTATTTCACACTGACACATGCAGCAAGGGCTGTAAAATTTCGTATTTTGCCCAAAAAGTGTGTTTTTTAAAACCCAGAAAATTATTGCAGTATTTCAAGCTTAAATTTCACACTGACAAATGTTGCATAGGCCCCAGATTGAGGGTATTGACAAAATGGGTGTTTTTTTAAACCCAGAAAATGATTGCAGTATTTCAAGCTTCTATTTGACTGTCACAAATGCACATATGCTGTGCTGGTGCACTGAACTTGCATAAAATGGCCGCCGCCTCCCACCTAACTAACAGACGGATAATATTTTTCTGTGTCACTGGGGTCAGGGCAGGGTAAAAAGATTGTGCACTGAACCCACAAAACAAAATCTAGGTAGATCGCTGAGTTAACAAGCACTTCAGATTAAATATTCTTTCCTATTCTCTCCCTCCCAGCAGCAGCATCCTATCCCTACACTAATAAGAGCAGAGTGACGTGCAGCGCGACGTGACTCCAGCTTATATAGAGGCTGGGTCACATGCTGCACTGGCCAATCACAGCCATGCCATTAGTAGGCATGGCTGTGATGGCTTCTAAGGGCACACAAGTTAAACGCTTGTTGATTGGCTGCTCTGCAGCTTTTCAAAAAGCGCCATTTTACTGAAAAGTTCGGGTTCGGGGTCCAAAAATCCTAAAGTTCGGTACGAACCCGAACTTTACAGTTCGTGTTCGTTCAACCCTATCCGAAAACAATCCACATCCCCTGGATGAACCCAAGGAAAACATCACGAATACTATCCACAGCATCACTGCTAAAGAGCTGCAAGCAGTATAAGCCAGCATGATCCGATGTGCCCAAAGATGCATAGAGGTGAACGGGGACCAATTTTTTGCATCTTTTGTAACTTGTGTGTAATTTAAAACAAAACTATCCAATTGCTCGTTCATCTTTTCATATTATCACTGGAGGTGGGCTACAAGTAACTAGTGGACACAATTTATGTTCCTTTACCATGTCTGGTTTGTTTGTTTTTCTTTTCATTAAACAATAATGCATTCCTGTCTTTGCCAGAAACCAAATCCATGGAACAATTCAAAGTCCACTTTGAATATCCTCAGTTCTTTACCTTTAAAGCGGCTGTCCCACAAAAAATATTCTAAATTTTCCAAACTAGCACCTGGATCTGAATACTTTTGTAATTTCATGTAATTAATATTGTAGTGTAACCACTGATTTATTCACTGAAATATATCTGTACATTGTCACCAGCTGTTTGCCCTTTTTCTAAGTTATTTTTCCAGAACACTGAGGTTGACAAATATATTAAAGAAAATGGCCCCTGAGAAAGTGCATGCTGCCTTAAAATAAATCTAGCAGAGCAATTGCAGCAATTACTGGGCAGATCTCTTGATCCATGTGAGGTGTAGGGCTGGTCCCAAATTTGTGCAGCTTAGGGGGGAATTTTACATGTATGTAAATGAATCAAATTGCTGTAAAAAATTATCATTAATGATTGTAAAAAAGTAATAAAGATATAAAAATAAAAAAAAACTGTAGATGGCGTGAATTTATGCTACTTTCATACAGCGTTTTTGCTGTATCCATCATGGTTTAGCAAAAATGCTTCCGTTACTAATAATGAAACCAACTGCATCCATTATGAACGGATCCGGTTGTATTATCTTTAACATAGCCAAGACGAATTTGTCATGAACTTGAAAGTCAATGGGGGACGGATCCATTTTCTATTGTGTCAGAGAAAATGGATCCATCCCCATTGATTTGCATTGTGGGTCATGATGGCTCCATCTTGCTCCACATCCCATGACGAAAAGCAAACTGCAGCATACTAAGGTTTGCTCTCCGGTATGGGAACGCAACCAAACGGAACGGAATGTATTTTGGAGCATTCCGTTCTGTTCAGTTATGTTTTGTCCCCATTGACAATGAATAGAGACAAAACGGAAGCATTTTTTCCGGTATTGAGACCCTATGACGGATCTCAATACTAGAAAATATTAACGTTATTGTGAAAGTAGCCTTAGGCTGAGTTCACACGAGCGGATGCCGTGCGTGGCATCCGCTCCGTGAAAGAGTGCCAAGACCCGATGCAGACTGCAGAGGCACGGAGCATTATCAGTCATGTTAATGCTCCGTGCCTCTGCAGTCTGCATCGGGTCTTGGCACTCTTTCACGGAGCGGATGCCACGCACGGCATCCGCTCGTGTGAACTCAGCCTTAGACAGGCTGTCTAGATCTATACCACATTTAGCATGGTGCCTTGGGCTGGATTATAAATGTGGTGCATGGATAAACACTTTTATTTAACTCTATACCAACTATTAGTTGGTTTACTTTGAGACATAATTTTAACCTAGAAATGTGGTGCAATTTGGTGCAAAACAATGCATTTTAGAACATGCCCCCTTTCCTGTGAAGCCACTCCTATTACAAATGCAGAATTAGGATATAGAAAATTGTCTTTTGCTATTTGTATGGATAAAAAATGAAAGCATTTTTTCTCTGTGGAGATTTATTTTTTATTTTCTTTGAACTTAATTTTATTTTTGGCCAAATTGGGGCTTAGAAGATGCAATTTTTTCACTGCTTGCTGTAGGGATCTGTACTCGCAGTAGGGTTGGCAATGACAGATTTTCACGGAAACAGCGGGTTTCAAAGACCAAATCTCGCTTTATTTGGTCACTGCAGCTTAACAGATTATCACTTGGTGAGGTGAAGTTATAGCACCATCATAACATAACATAAAACAAAATAAATACCTGCCCGTCTGGGCTGTACCTAATACCTGTCTCACCTATAGAGTCCGGTTCACATCGGGAAAGATCAGGCTTCACTCAGCTTTATGGTCAGCCAGTCACCAAGCTCTAACCACACAGGTCAGCTCTCCAGACTTCATTCTCTCAGTGATTATCCCTGCAGGCCTCACCTGGGATAACCCTGGGCTAGGGAAAAAACCTGTAATGGAGGGGTGTGGACTCGGAAATCCCTTTACCAAACCAATGTCCCAGTCCAAAGAAATCCAACCCTTATAAACTTAAACAAACAGCTCCAGCAGACTATGCTCTGCAGAAGCAAATGTATCTTCTGGATTTCAACTACCTCACCCAGCTAAGGGAACCTGGGTGAGATATACACTCCCTCCCCTACTTTACCATACACTTTGCCACATTACATAATGCTTTCCAAAACATTATTGCCTGTCAGTGTCACACTGTAACAAAGCAAGAGTAAAGTCCTGGCCTTCTGCTTGAATTATTGTATTGCATGAACTATGCCAGCCTTAACATTTTGCTTACCAAAAATTCCATCTCTTGATTTTGCTACTACTCATGTGAGGCATGGACCACAGATTCCACACTAGAGGTGGTGACCTCCATCCATGGCAACCTAGAGCTCACATCACAATAGATTGAAGAGTGTAGTTTGTTAAATAATTCACACCTCTTACACCTTTTTTAACTATTCATTTCATTAAAAAAGGCTAAAACTATGTTTACAGTTTGGCCATGCCCATTTTCCTTGGGGGTTTTTTTGGACTGAAAAGTCAAATTTTGTATTCAGGGCTATTAACTTGCATTAAGTTATAATGGCACAACTATAGCCAAAAATGAAAAAATAAATTGAAGATGACCTATCACTTTTAGAGAAATAAAAGAAACACTGGGCTCCTAGTGTAATATGTTTCAGTGTAGGACAATGTGAGAGATAACGGGCTGCTCACCTTCGATGGTTGTGCAATAGGGCACAACACCATGTACAGCAGGTGATCAGTATATGGCTGTCGAATGTCCCTGGTTCCATATGCCAAGAACAGGGGTGGGTGAAATTGGTACAGCAACAGGATGATCTCGTGTCATGACTGCACTGCCAGGAAATATTCATCAGCAGGAAGTAGGCTTCAAACATTGTCTTTATTCGGACTGTACATTCTAGGTGCAGAATTATTCCTTCATCAGATCAATTCATATGACTGGACCTGATGAAGGGAGCAGTCTGTCCTTGTAACGCATATTCTGAATAAAGACAATCTTTGAAGCCGATTCTCTGCTGATTAGTATTTCCTGGCAGCGCAGTCACGACACCAGATCATCCTATTTCTCTACAAATTTCACCCACGCCTGTGCTTAGCGTGTGGATCCAGGGACACTCAGCAGCCATATACTGATCCTCTATCACTTTTAGGGTAGATTCAGCAAGTGATAGCATATTAATGCTTAAAACTGCAGTGCCACAGAAGGGTTATTGCAAAGGCTTAGTTGCTGTAATGCCATATTATTGCATTAAATGTTGTGATTTGTTGCTTTTGTGTACCTAATAGCATTGCATAAACAATCAATGGCTAATACTTTGTTGTCCTGTTAGGTTGCCAGGAGTTGGATCTGGGCACACCCCCTGAGTCAGTGTTGTTGAATTCTACAAGACCTGCATGTGCAAGCTCCTCAGAGCTGGGCCCAAGTTCAGAGAATCCATCTTTGAGACATCTACAGCCAGGGAATCAACTTTACCACCAATGTACTCCAGAGAGAAGGAATTTAGAAGGACTAGGAGCATCAAGGCCATGTACTAGGCTAGGTTCACACCTGAGCGTTTTAAAGCGCGTTCCTACGCGCTGTAAAACGCTCAACAGGCAAAAACCAATGTTTCCCTATAGGCATGGTTCTCACCTGAGCGTTTTACAGCGCGTACAAACAAGCTGTAAAACGCCCTACGCCCCAAGAAGTACAGGAGCTTCTTTGGGGTGTATTGTCGTGCGTATTGTGGCAGTTTTTCATTGGATGCCTCTGTGGTTAATCACACAAACGTGCACTACGCGCTTTTCCAAAATACAAAAATGCCCCAAAATACGCCTCAAAAACGCCCGATAAAAACGCCTGTAAAAAGCGCTTATCGAATACGCTCAGGTGTGAACCCAGCCTTAGATTCAGACAGCAAGGTGTTTTGTATGTTTATGGCCAAGATACTTTGCTGATGTGAGGGAACATTGGTAGTGCACCTTTCCACACTTTAAGATGGTTTAGAAGCCTACTAGGAACCTCATTTCAAGACCAAAGTTTTGTAGAGAGACTTTAGAGAGAGACAGAGAGAAGGAGTACCAAAATCTCCATTATTGTCGCTTTCAATACGCTGCTATTAGGGAAGGAATGCACTGTGTTACATGATTTAGAACTGTGACTTGTTACTGAGAAAAACAAAAAAGAGAGACCCCGGGTGACCCAAAGTGAAGGAGGACAATGCCTACCCAATATAACCACAATGGGCACCCGTGAGAGGTAACTCGGTACAAGCTCCGAGTACAATAGCGAAAAAAGAGAAATGGAGCTCAAAGTACCAAAAAATTTATATTTTATTGAGTTATATCAAAACATGATTAAAAATACATGCAGATAATGCCATGGACAAGGTGGACGGGAGCAGGGAGAGGGAGAGAAAAGGCGCCACCCTGGGAAAACACACAGGTCACAAAATCAGTAGTACATATTATATGCAGGTCATAGGAAAGTACTTGGTACAATGACCAGCCCATAAACCAAATATATCCAAAGAATGTGAGATGAGAAAAAGGTCAGCTGCGGACCAACCACGGCAATAATACATAGTATGCTGAAGCAGGAAGCTGTAGAGTAAAGAATGGTGGATAAACATCAACTAGAATAAAAGACCAGGTGTGGAGTTCCAACACTGACGTCAAAAAGCCGTGGAGGTAAATGCTGCGACCTAAGCTCACCTGAAATGGACCGTGTGTGGAAGACAACCCAGGATGGCGCTACCCCAACGTGCGTTTCGGCGTGCCTTCGTCAGGGGCACGCCTAAAGGCACGCGGAAACGCGCGTTGGGGTAGCGACATCCTGGGTTGTCTTCCACACACGGTCCATTTCAGGTAAGCTTAGGTAGCAGCATTTACCTCCACGGCTTTTTGACGTCAGTGTTGGAACTCCACACCTGGTCTTTTATTCTAGTTGTTGTTTATCCACCATTCTTTACTCTACAGCTTCCTGCTTCAGCATACTATGTATTATTGCCGTGGTTGGTCCGCAGCTGACTTTTTTCTCATCTCACATTCTTTGGATATATTTGGTTTATGGGCTGGTCATTGTACCAAGTACTTTCCTATGACCTGCATATAATATGTATCACTGATTTTGTGACCTGTGTGTTTTCCCAGGGTGGCGCCTTTTCTCTCCCTCTCCCTGCTCCCATCCACCTTGTCCATGGCATTATCTGCATGTATTTTTAATCATGTTTTGATATAACTCAATAAAATATTTATTTTTTGGTACTTTGAGCTCCATTTCTCTTTTTTCGCTATGTGACTTGTTACTGTTGGATGTACATCTACTCCCATTCTGCATTTTAGTAAACATAGACTTGTTTATTGATACCAAATGACATGGTTACTGAGTCCACCAACCGACGACCATTACATTTACTTTCCTGCCCTACACCCAGACAAATACCTAACATCATGGGCACTACAACTACCACCAAGCAGGCTGGAACCCCAATACCAGATAGTGCCATCAGGGAAGAAAGGGTGTGTCCTTTATTCACTGCATTGCCCCAGGGAGTACCAAAGGGTGGACTGCCACTGTGAATACTGCTACCCATCTCAGGGCCATTACCACCACTCTCATCCTCCACTCCCCTTCCTGGGCTCGCTGTACAATATTTTCCTAGTTCTAGCTAACAAACCAGCTAATTTACCTCTGTATAAGATAGGTATATGCTGCCCCCTGCTAACGTGAAAGTAAAACCATTTCTCAGCAGATTTTCTGGTCCTCTGGGCACTTGAACTGTGACAGCGGAGGCAGAGGAAATAGATAATACTTTACTTCATGTAAGTAGTATCATCTATCCCCATACATTTTACCGCATAGCTAGAGGAGTGAGAAACCTGCTTGTGAGGGGTTAACTAGCGGAGTCTCTCATATATACACACAGAGTGGGGACTAAGCAGACTTGCAAGCCTGTTACTGTCAGGGATCCTCCTCCTGCATGGAGGCTCTGTGTTTATCGGAAACTCAGGTACTCAGATTAACATTACTTGCTGCAAAATGAACTTTTATTTGCTATCCACATCACCACAGACCGGTCAAGCCATGACAGGGCTGCTCCCCCTCCCCAAGTCTGTGCTTCTCTTGTCAAATAGGAAATGTTTGCTTTTCAAAACTTCCCACTAGTGTCTCAATTCGTTTTTGCTATCATTTGAAAGCAAAGGCCCCTGAATTGAAATAAATAACCCAATATATTACAATTAAGATGCTTGTCCTTCACTGATAGTCAGGAGACATTTGACAGAATGCCCACAATTCCCCAGAGAATAAACCATACATTCCACTTAATTAGAAAAAGGTCAGTTCTGGTAATATTACATGTAGAGGTTGATAATACATTTAACTGGCGGGGTGCCGATTCATTTTTGAATACGTGGGAACAGCATTTTGTCACAAATTTAAGAGGAAAGGCTTAAAGATGTTATCCAAGAGTAATAAAGACCTCCCAGAGTGGCCGTCCTGTGGTGGAGATTTTACTTACCTGGTCCCCGCCCCTGTGTCTGTCCGTCTCTTCCTCTCGCTGCAGCGCTGAAAAACATCTGTCAACAGGGAGATATGTGACCACTGCAGCCAATCACAGGCCACAGGGGTGACCTGCTCCCCTTGCATCACATGACCAGTTGGCCAGTGATTGGCTGTAACGCTCCCCTGTCAATGGATTTTCAGTATTGCAGGGAGTGGAGGAGCTGTCCAGGGGGTGACAGAGACCGAACCCAGCAGCAATCACGAGGTAAGTATGATTACCATCGCAGGGCGGCCACTCTTGGAGGTCTGTATTAATCTTGGATACCCCTTAGAAAATAAACATTAAATACATCTCAGAGCATTTCAACAAATGTGAAAAGCAGATGTAAAAACAATTGGAAGAAAATAAAATAGAAGACAGCCAATTATATAAAACAGCTGCTTTAGCTGAAAATACTTATATGGTGATAAAAACAAAATATAAACAGCAATTGAGAATGAAAGTAGCTTACAGAAAGTAAATGAGGCATGAGAAGGTGAGAGAGTAAGACAGAAAATATTTTCTGCCTTGCACATTGGCTAAACCTATAATTAAACCTTGTCCCTGTCATTTGTTTACAGAGTGTATATTAAAAACGGTACTTGAGCAATCAGGAAAGTGATAGGGGTCACAGGAAATGAAGTCACATATGTAATGTTTTATGAATGCATATATGCAGATATTTGTAGTATTCTCAAAACTACATTTGCAAATTGAAAAAACACATAAATGTTAATTATTATAGCAGATGATTTCATGTTCATAAAAACATAGGTGTCTGCTTATTATAATTATAGAGTAGTACTGTATATAACTGGCAAGACGGTGGCTCAGCGGTTAGCACTGGTGCATTGCTGCGCTGGGGCCCTAGGTTTGAATCCGACCAAGGACAACATCTGCATGGAGTTCGTATGTTCTCCCCGTGTTTGTGTGGGTTTCCTCCCACATTCCAAAGACATACTGATAGGGACCTTAGATTGTTAGATTGTGAGCCCCATTGGGAACAGTTGGATGATAATGTCTGTAAAGCGCTGCGGAATATAGTAGCGCTATATAAGTGCATTAAATAAATATATTGGAGGAGATGATGAAAAAGAGACCCAGAAATGTGGAGACTCATCAACTGACAGATTGTAAACAAAGGTATTTGCAGAGGATTTTACTTGACACAAAACAATGACTCTACTTTATAACAGCATTAGTCCTTCAACTTAGGTTGGGCAGAAATTGGGTCATGTAACAGGGCAGTAATTCCAGCAGGAAAACAACTTGTCATCTCAATGGCTAAAGAAAAAACACCTGCATATTTTGTCCTCCTTGATGCACTGACTCTACATTACCTCTGATGGTGTTCTTTATTAACTGGCACCAAGATGTTAGCAGCAGATCCTTGAAGTTTTTAGGTGGGGCCTCCATTGATTTGCCATCCCAGCCCATCCCACAGGTCCTCAACTGAGATCTTTGGAAATTTTTGCAGTGTGACAGTGTACATTATCCTGCTAGCCACTTCCATTAGTGAATATCATTGCCATTAAAGGGGTGAACTTAATCTGCAACAGTGTTTAGGTAGACGGAAAGCCTGACCTAAGGAATCAAGTTTTCTTTCACATCACGTATGCAGCAGACCGGACCGCAGGGGCAGTATGTAAGTGCACGGTGGGCTGATGGGGGTAGTAGTCATATTCATTATTTTGGTAGCTCCCTCGGTCAGCATGCAGTGATGAGGAAGACAGCACTAAATCCTCCGGGGCACTCTCTATTGCAGGGAACAACAGCCAGATGGAAGTTGCCTTTGATGGTAATGGGTATGCCTAGGGTGCTTTGGTGGCTGGGCCCCTGTGTTTTTCGTGACGCCAGTGCTGCAAGGTGAAATTAGAAGATAGAGTTAAATGATGAGAGAGGCAGTAGTTGAACCAAACAGGAACTTTACTTGTCTTGCAATAAGGATAGCAGCACTTTGTCATACGTGTAAATACAGATGGTAAAGCTGTAAATCTCAATAACAGGCTCAGTGAGGTGGTGTATATAGGTTCCAGCTGAACTGTATAGGAATGATGATCTTACTTGTACTTGGTTCCTCATCTTGCTCTGGTTACTCAGCCTTTCAATAATAGTTTTCTGTAAGTTCTATTCTGCACTTAGCAATTTTAGCAATATTCAGTGCTTCAGTGATTCAGCAACCCAAGGGTGGTCTCCCTCATGGCAGGCAAACTCTCTGCTCCATTCTTTGAAAAGGTTGCACAAGATACAGCAATTATTCTCTTACACCCCAGAAGGGTCCCTAGAAGGGGTATTACAGTATAGGATCAATAAGTCCTAGTCTTGGACTACAAAGGTTGAAGTAGATTCACTCCCTGGGCTAGGCCCAGGTGGACAGAGACAAGTCTGTCTTCTCTCCTCTCCTAACTCCTCACTCCTAATCTCCCTAACTTCCTGTGTGCTGACCTATATAAATGGTGTTGCAGTGACACCTAGAGGTGGGTATGTGTAGTGCATTGAACCAGCCTGAAATGGGAATTTAACAGCACTGACAAAGGAAAATACAATAAATAGTGCAAAATGACATAGGATGGCACAAACAGATTTGGAGTGTTCCCATCCACCTGGAGTGGGGCACTGCATGTAAACAGTCAGGGCTGTGTTTGTCACTTTAGTGTGGAAGGAATGACTCTAAGCTGGGGTTTGTATCACGTTTTCTGTTTAACGTACACAAAAACATGCATAGGTTAAATGGATGCTTTAGACTGATGCCATACAGTAGCATCCGTCACCACTGAGTTCCGCAGTAAAAAAAAACTAAACTTTTTTTTACCTGACTCTACAGGATACAAAAGAGTGGTGTGCTGCATTTTTGTACCTTTTTTTTTCAAACATATATATCAAACGGATGGGAAAAACATTATGTGAACCCACCCTAAGATGCACCATGAGAAGAAGGCAAGCTGAGACATATAGTATGATGCTCCAGACAATATCCTTGGAAACATTGGGTACTGACAACATTGTTGCAAAGGACATGCCTTCATGGCAATGGTATTCCCTAATGGCAGTGACCTTTTTTTGTAGGATAATGTTCCCTGCTACATTACAAAAATTTATAGAGTTAGAGGGTGTGTGGTTGGGAGTGAATGACAATTTGCATTTCTATGCCATTGCATTATACATTTATTATCTCTAAACATATGTATCCACAATTCTGGCTGTGAAAGACATTTATCTCATGGTTATTGTGAGTTAATTCACTGTGAAAAACGATACTGTGGTTTACGTTCCACACTAGAAGACTTATCACTGCCTGAAGGAACGTTAAAGCATAAAACAAATCTTTACTGTTCTGTCCTCCTTATGTGTGAAGGTACATAGCTTGACAGACAGCTAAACCTTACCCCGGTAATGAGATGACAATGGAGTAACGTCCAACTTTATCTTTATTGCAAGGATGTAAATGTGCGGTAAAACTGGGGAACAGAAAAAACAATGCACTTACTAATGGGGTCTGACATATAGTAATGCATGTACAAACACAGATGGATATCTAAACCAGAGCATGTTACCTATCTGCATAACAAGCATGGTCCCTAGCTGCTAATTATAAGCTGCTATAAAGGAAAGGAAAGAGATATGCAAAATACATATACAAACAGATGCAAACAGGCTGAAATGTGGCTATGTGACATACCAGCGATGCTACTGTGAGCTTAGATGTAGAGGATGTCTCAAGAGGCTTCCAAGCCATGTGTTATCCTCAGGCAGTGATGACTGTGAATGAAGAAAATGGCTGCTATGTGCAGGGATGATGATGTCACTAAGATAAGGAAGCTGAAGTAGACCAAACTTGTAGTATGAATAGCTGAAATTGTATGTAAAACGGCCACTAGATGGAGCTGTTACACAATGAACAGAGAATTATACAGAAAACATATTAACTATGTATGAAAGTTATGCATAAATTAACATTAAACTTGCTGAAGGCATGACACTCCCCGTCTGGTATCTTTAGGATACCATATCAAGTCACTTCTGGAGAGAGCAACAAAATCAGTTCAGTAACGGGTCTGAGGAAGAGTTTAGGCTCATATTGCCTGCAGACTTTAACTTCCACCTTTCTGACCTTCCCATCTTCACTTTGGAACACCCTGGTTATCAGTCCCAAAGGCTAGTAATTTATTTTCGACTGAGGGTCTTTAACAAGGACATTACCAACTTCCATGTTGGGTTTGCTGGTTTGCCATTTATTCCGGACATGTAGTGTGGAGAGGTATTTTTTCCTCCATTTATTCCAGAAGGCATCTGCTAGGGTTTGCACTCTTCTCCATTGACATTTGTACAAGTCTTTAATACTAAACTCACCAGGGGGAGCTGATGCTGTACCGATCTTTTGGTTGAGAAGAGTGGAAGGAGTGAGCAAGAAGGGAATCTCTGGGTCATTGGATGTTGAGGTCAAAGGTCTGGCGTTTATGATCGACACTACTTCGGCCATGAAGGTTGAGAGGGTCTTATGAGTGAGCTTTAAAGTTCCCATTTGCAGTTCTGGTCAGCAAGATATCTCTCTACATGATCACTGTCAATGTTTGGGGGGATTTACAGTTCTTTGCAGGCTCCAACGAAGTTGGTACCCCGATCAGAGTGGATAAGTTTAACTGGGCCTCTAATAGAAATGAAACGTCTGAGAGCATTTATAAAGCTGGATGTATCCAAAGACTCGATAACTTCTATATGCACAGCCCTGATACTTATGCACGTAAATATGACTGCCAGCATTTACTGTTTGCATGGCCCCCTCTAGTGTGTCGTGTAGTGACAGACCAGGGGCCAAACACGTCAAGACCAACGTTAGTAAAAGGGAGGTTCTGTACTGAGATGGTCAGCAGGGAGGTTAGCCATCTTTTGTGACTGAAACATACCCCATAGTTTTTGGAAAGTGACACATTTGAAAATGAGACTACTCACAAGTCTTTTGGCTCCCATTATCCAGAATCCAGCCGTACGTAAAGCGCATTCAGTGAACAAACGTCCCTGATGTTTAGTCTTCTCATGGTAGTGTTACACAAGTAAAGATGCAATATGATTGCTTGGGAGTATTATAGGAGTACATTCATTACTCTCGAGTTTTGCCTTTGAAATACGTCCTCCAACTCTCAACAGGCCATTAGCATCTATAAAGGGGTCAAGTCTCCTGAGAGAACTGTCTTTAGGAACACGCCTTTGATTTTGGATGTGTCCAAGTTCTTGAGCATAAACTTTGTGTTGGATACAACGGATGATAACGTTTCTTGCCTGTGTGAGCTCGTCCACTGTATGAGCCTTGTGACAGTAATGCCAACCTTTGCAGTGCTCTGATCCTGTGGGTGTGGTTCTGAAAGATTTGGCTATGTGGATCAAGCCAGCTATAGCTCTGTTCAGTGATCTCCATGTAGAAAACTTGTTGAATTGTTTAGATCAAAGCTCTCTGTTAGAAACTTTTGTAGTGAGTATAGAAACATGTGGACAAATCTCTGCATTAATATTTGGTTTTAGTAATTCAAATTTGTCTTTCTGAAAAGTGCCAAGCACAGGTTTGTAGAGGAATGGTGGTCCTGTGAGCCATGTGGTATCTTTAAGGTGGGCTGCAGGAACAGCTCTTGTAGCATGGTCTGCAGGGTTGAGGTCAGTTGGTACGTTGTCTGTGTAGACCTCCTGATTCTTTGAACTCTGTTATGAACATAGACAAAGAATCTACTAGTCTCATTGTAAATGTAGCGCAACACTACTTTGCTGTCCGTATAAAATACTGTGCTATCAAGATTTACATCTATTTTAGACACAACAAGATCTGCTAGCTCTACTGCTAGAACAGCAGCACAAAGTTGCAATCTTGGTATGGTAAGCTCAGGACTTGGTGCCAGCTTTGCTTTGCCCATTGTAAAGCGAATTTGGACCTGGCCTTTAATGTTTATAGTTTTAAGGTAAACGACTGCAGCGATTGCTTTTACTGAGGCATCACAAAAGACGCACAGCTGTCTGGACTGAACCTCTGCAGGAGAGAAGTGGGCATATGCCCTATGTATACGCATGCTAGATAATGCCTTTAGAGAGTCTCTCCATGTTACCCATAGTGCCTCTTTCTCTGAGGGAAGTGGCGAATCCCAATCACATATATCTGTGGTTAGCTCCCTGAGCAGAGTCTTACCTTGGATGATCACAGGAGCTGCAAATCCAAGAGGATCATATAGACTGTTGATGGTGGACAGGATTCCACATTGTGTGAAGGGTTTCTGTTCTTGGTCGACCTGAAAGGTAAAGGTGTCAGACTTGAGGTCCCAGCTGAGTCCTAGGCTGCGCTGCATGGGTAATGGGTCTGTTGGCAAGTCTAGATCCTTCAAATCACTGGCATGATCTTGAGTAGGAAAGGCCTCCATAACAACTTTGCTGTTTGTCTTATGCAGCCTGAGGTTTGAACAGGCAAGCATACTTTGAGTCCTTTTGAGTAGACCGATTGCGGCCTCTGGTGAGGGAAGCGACTTTAAGCCATCATCTACATAGAAGTCTCTTTCAACAAACTTCTTAATGTCCTCTCCATAGACTTTTTCACCTTCTTGGGCAGAAAGTCTGAGTCCATAAATAGCGACTGAAGGAGATGTTTGTCTTCGATGATGTCTTGGGTAGGGTCGATGTCTTTGAACCAAAATTATCTTAAGAAGTTCCTGTGCTCTTCTTTAACTAGGAAACAATAGAACATTTGTTGTATGTCGGCAACTACAGCAATGGGTTCTTTGCGGAATCTGATGAGGACACCGAGAAGTGTGTTGTTGAGGTCTGGTCCTGTCAAAAGAACATCATTGAGGGAGACTCCTTCATATTGTTAACTAGAGTCAAATACCACTCGGATTTGTCCTGGCTTCTTCGGATGGTAAACGCCAAAGATTGGTAAGTACCAGCATTCTTCCTTTTCTTTTAAGGGTGGAGCTACTTCTGCATGACTGTTCTCCAATATCTTGTCCATGAATAAGAAGAAATGTTCCATCATTTCTAGTCTTTTCTGAAAGTTGCATTGGAGTGAACAGAATCGTTTAAAGGCTTGATCTCTGTTGTTGGGAAGACGCGTCTCTGTGTTTTGAAAGGTAATGGTGCAACCCAGGTGTTCGTTTTATCCTTGAACAATCCTTGCTCCATTATGTTTAAGAAGGCCTCATCTTCAATAGAGGGACCTATCTGTTCTGTCCTCTGGAACACTTTACACCCCAAGTGGGCTTGGTCTTCACCACAAGGATGGTTCTCGGTTTCTGAAAAGTCAGGATACAGCACACTTGTCGGCTTCTCTCTTACAAGAATTCTGTTAGGACAAGGCTGAAAGAGGGATGGGCGTCCGTTCGCCAAGGTATTCTTGTAAAGAGAATTCACTGTGGTAGGCTTGTGAACATTTTCTAAGCAGACATCACCTATAATGACCCACCCCAGGTCAAGCTTCTGGGAATATGGAGAATCGTGAGGACCGTTTATTTGTTTCCTCACCTTGTGGACTCTTATGATGTCTCTTCCTAGCAGAAGTATTATTTGGGCCTCTGGGTCGAGTGCAGGTATGAGATGTGCTATGGATTTTAGATGTCCATGATGAAATGCTGCCTCAGGTGTAGGAATCTCTTCTCTATTGTTTGGCATCCGATTGCATTCGATCAAGGTAGGTAAAGGTAGGGATGCTTCACCATTTATGGATTCGATTTGGAAGCCAGTAGCTCTTCTGCCTTTTTCTTCACTCACACATGTGCAAGTTTTAAGTGAGTATGGAGAGCTGTGTCCTTTAATATTGAAGATATCAAATAAATTCGAGTTAGCAAGAGATCTGTTACTCTGATCATCAAGGATGGCATACAATCTTACCGCTTTCTCTTTATGTCCAATAGGATAAACTGTGACAAGACAGATCTTGGAGCAAGATTTGTTACTAAGACCTTTTCCGGAGACTTCAGTGCACTGGGGTGTCACTTCAGGAGGTAATGCGTCTCTCTCCTCCCCGCAGTGCTCTACAGCCTGTTCTGAATGTGTCAAAGTCCATGGAGCTGGCCCAGGGTGTAAGGCTGTATTGCTGCCCTAACACACCCAGCACTGCTATATCTCTATATGACAGCTGTCCCAGCACACTTAGCTCTGCTATATCTCTATATATGATAGCTGCCCCAGCACACCCAGCTCTGCTACATCTAATACACATGACAGCTGCACCAGCACACTCAGCACTACTATATATCTATATATGACAGCTGCGCCAGCACATGACAGCTGCACCAGCACACTCAGCACTGCTATATCTCTATATATGACAGCTTCCCCAGCACACCCAGCTCTGCTACATCTAATACACATGACAGCTGCACCAGCACACTCAGATCTACTATATCTCTATATATAACAACTGCCCAGCACACCCAGCTCTGCTACATCTATATATCTCTAAGTATTGCTATACAGTAAATATATATATATAGAGATATAACAGAGCTGAGTGTGCTGGGGCAGCTGTCATGTGTATAGATGCAGCAGAGCTGGGTGTGTTTGGGCAGCTGTCATGTGTATAGATGTAGCAGAGCTGGGTGTGTTTGAGCAGCTGTCATGTCTATAGATGTAGCAGAGCTGGGTGTGTTTGGGCAGCTGTCATGTGTATAGATGTAGCAGAGCTGGGTGTGTTTGGGCAGCTGTCATGTGTATAGATGTAGCAGAGCTGGGTTTGCTGGGGCAGCTGTCATATATAGAGATATAGTAGAGCTGAGTATGCTGGTGCAGCTGTCATGTGTATTAGATGTAGCAGAGTTGGGTGTGTTTGGGCAGCTGTCATGTGTATAGATGTAGCAGAGCTGGGTGTGTTTGGGCAGCTGTCATGTGTATAGATGTAGCAGAGCTGGGTGTGTTTGGGCAGCTGTCATGTGTATAGATGTAGCAGGGCTGGGTGTGTTTGGGCAGCTGTCATGTGTATAGATGTAGCAGAGCTGGGTTTGCTGGGGCAGCTGTCATATATAGAGATATAGCAGAGCTGAGTGTGCTGGGGAAGCTGTCATGTGTATAGATGTAGCAGAGCTGGGTGAGTTTGGGCAGCTGTCATGTGAATAGATGTAGCAGAGCTGGGTGTGTTTGGGCAGCTGTCATGTGTATAGATGTAGCAGAACTGGGTGTGTTTGAGCAGCTGTCATATGTATAGATGTAGCAGAGCTCGGTGTGTTGGGGCAGCTGTCATATATAGAGATATAGTAGAGCTGAGTGTGCTGGTGCAGCTGTCATGTGTATAGATGTAGCACAGTATAAGTCTCATACTTTTTCAGTCAGTGGCAATGCAGCTCTTATAGCTGTGTGGGTAAATGCTTTGCCTCTGATACAGAAGGTCGTGCGTTCGAATCCCAGACACATCTCTCCCTCTCCTGAGGACGGCAATACAAATGACTATGCCTGGGATTCGTAAATGCCGGCCCTGCTGGTGTCACCCCATCACTGGTGTCACCCGGTGCGGCCCGCACCCACCTTGCAACGCCACTGGTAGTCACCATATACTCGACTATACTGCGATCATTTGTAGGTCAAAATGCAGGTTGCGTTGGGAGTTGATGTCCTATGAAACTGTTCTTCAGCAGAGGTTGACGCTGTTTTTGGACTTGAATTTAGGCTGTTATCTGACTCTGCATGCTGCATGACGTAATCTGAAGTGCGTTGCAAGTTATCGTTATGATCAGGTTCAGGCCCAACTATGCTGCTGGGTCTATTACTTGCGAAGTTCGCTGCTTCTTCTAACGCCTCTGCCTCTGCTAAGCAGCTGCAGATTCCTTTTCCACAGTTAGTTTTTCCAGAGCTGCTTATTGTTCAGCCAGTGCTGCTTGTTGTTCAGCCAGAGCTGCTTGCATGTTTGCTTCCATGCGTGCTTGTTATTCAGCCAGAGCTGCTTGCATGCGTGCTTTCTCCACCTTTAACTGTCTTGCTCGGCGAATGTCCCCTTTAACTGTCTTTCTTGCTCGGCAAGTGTTGCCTTTAACTGTCTTTCTTGCTTGGCAAGTGTCGCCTTTAACTGTCTTTCTTGCTCTGCAAATGTCGCACAGGTTTTGGCGGCTTCAGCTTTTGCGCGAGCAATGGCGACCGTGGAGCTGCTCACTGATCTCTTTGAACTTCTGGAGCTAGCCGAGATGCGAGACCTCGTCTCGTACCAGTTCGGATTCTCTTGACGACATAATGACACTGCGAACAGGTTTGCACACTTGCAACTGTCGTGGATGACGATGCTGCACTTTGCAGGGTTCAGTACCATGCGGTCCAGCCTGTTAGAGGTTGTTGACTCGCAGGGTTTTAGGAATCACAGTTCTAGTATCTAGCTTGTAAGAAGCCGTTGATTTACTGTGGTCAGGGAGTCGCAGTTCCTCGTATCTAGCTCGTAAGCAGCCACTGTTTTACTGTTCTGTCCTCCTTATGCGTGAAGGTACATAGCTTGACAGACAGCTAAACCTTATCCCGGCAATGAATTGACAATGGAGTAACGTCCAACTTTATCTTTATTGCAAGGATGTAAATGCGCGGAAAAACTGGGGAACAGAAAAAACAATGCACTTACTAATGGGGTCTGACATATAGTAATGCATGTACAAACACAGATGCATATCTAAACCAGAGCATGTTACCGATCTGCATAACAAGCATGGTCCCTAGCTGCTAATTATAAGCTGCTATAAAGGAAAGGAAAGAGATATGCAAAATATATATACAAACATATGCAAACAGGCTGAAATGTGGCTATGTGACATACCAGCGATGCTACTGTGACCTTAGATGTAGAGGATGTCTCAAGAGGCTTCCAAGTCATGTGCAGTGATGACTGTGAATTAAGAAAATAGCTGCTATGTGCAGGGATGATGATGTCACTAAGATAAGGAAGCTGAAGTAGACCAAACTTGTAGTATGAATAGCTGAAATTGTATGTAAAACGGCCACTAGATGGAGATGTTACAAAATGAACAGAGAATTATACAGAAAACATATTAACTATGTATGAAAGTTATGCATAAATTAACAATAAACTTGCTGAAGGCATGACAGCTACTTTCACACCTGCGTTCGGTGCGGATCCGTCTTGTATCTGCACAGACGGATCCACACCGATAATGCAAACGCTTGTATCCGTTCATAATGGATCCCTTTGCATTATTCATTGAAAAAAAAGGTCTAAGTCAAAAAGGATCCGTCTTGACTTACATTGAAAGTCAATAAGAGACGGATCCGTTTTCAATTGCACCATATTGTGTCAGTGAAAACGGATCCGTCCCCATTGACTTACATTGTAAGTCAGGACAGATCCGTTTGGCTACACATCGTCAGGCGGAGACAAAAATGCTGCAAGCTGCGTTTTAGTGTCCGCCTCAAAAGCGGAACGGAGACCAAACGGAGCCAAATTGATGCATTCTGAACGAATCCTTATCCATTCAGAATGCATTGGGGCTGAACTGATCCGTTTTGGGCCGCTTGTGAGAGCCCTGAAACGGATCTCACAAGCGGACCCAGAAACGCCAGTGTGAAAGTAGCCTTAGGTATCCTATAAAAATAATGGATGGGAAGGAATAACCTTTTATAAATAAAATAAAAAATTTTTTTTTTTAGTTTTTAAACCCAAGCATCAACTGAGGTATTAGAGGAGGTACTTAACACCGCCGGGGTATACAGTTAATAGCACAACCCCGTAGGCTATGTCCCCTGTAACTATTGAACAAACCCCAGTTGAATAAGGTAATTGACTACCCACAGTTGATAATCATACAATGTAGACGACTGTCTTATGCTCGGGTCACTAGTCCACTGTAGTGCTATTGAACTAGTACCCACTCAGTCGCTACTATGTATCATCAGATCAACTGTTGATGCTGCTGGAGTATAGAGAGGTATAGGGTATAGGCTATTTGGTCAAGCACCATCGACAAGTCGCGGTGCATATATCCACTCGCGGTGCATATATCCCATAGCACCTATGTATGCTTATACACTATGTTTACAAATTCCAGCAGCATGCACGGCTGTTACGCCTTCTTATTCAGCACCAATATAACTAGCTGTACACATGTAATTCTTCCCTATCCTGCGCTCTACGCGTTTCACCGTATCGGCTCATCAGGAGCTGCAAACATATAGGGTACAGACAAACAACATGTAAAACGTTGTCCGCCTTGTGTGGTGAGGTGGCGGCTTTGGCATTAGCCACCGACACGGCCACCGACACATACTGATTATGAGGAGGAAGCCCCTCCCACCAACCGGATCAAGCCCCTAAGCCAGCGAATGGGTAGGCTGGAGGCGCAATTCACCACCGCTCCCCACCCAGGCTTACTATATGGGGCGATCACAATAGGAGTGCCAAAACACTCCACATTAGTAGGGACTAAACGGCGGTTTGTAAAGGCAATGGGCCAAGATATGGCATCAGAAAGCACTGCTTAAAGAGGCAATAGATTCACATAAACAAAACTGGGTATGCAAAATAAAAAATATCCAGATAAATGAGAGTGTCCTTTTTAGGAAAGAAACCTATAGGTCAGGTCTGCGACTAAAAAGCTGTTTGATTATTTTCATCTAATTTCCATGTATTTTGGTGTGCTGAAAACAAATAAAATATTGAAAAAACTCCTAGACATCATGATTTGCCACAAAATGCAAAATTGTCTTCAAATTTATCACATTTTTGGTATTTTCTTATATTATGGGTTTTTAACCAAATTTAAAGTCCAGATTACTATTAATTAATTCACATAAGTGCATTTAAGATATAAAATGCCCAAAAAAACTTAAAGGGCTTGTCTGAGTTACAGTATGTAAAAAAATATATAGCACAGTAAATCTGATGGTCAGCAATATATACATAAGCTAAGCAAGTTTTAGGGGGAAAAAATTATATTTCCTTGTGACGAGACCAATCTCGCCACATTGCATTGGAGAAGCCTGGTTGCCCGCCTGTTTCCTTTAGACTATGGCCCCATGTTGAAACGCTTGATTTTCCCCTGCAAAGACTATGTGAAAGAATTTGGCTCCATGGCAATTGAACTGAATTTGTGTAGTGTGAGTGCCATTCACCTAATAATTGAATGCACTCAGACCTGAGCTATCTGGGGATGTGTTAAATGTCTATTTTTTATGCAATAGCTGCACAGTTAAATATTCTTATGTCTTTTATTGTCTTTTGCTACCATGTGGCTAATGAAGTTTTGCCTCTGCCCTTGGAAGTAAATTGGATTACTTCTCAATTGTCCCCAGGACAAACGACATTGTGTAAAACTGTGTATTCTCCTGCCTGTGATAATTACATTAAACCATTGTGTAAGGTAATTGTATCACAGGCAGAGGGGAGGATTTTGTGTGGGAGTGTCTGAGTGTATTGTACGTGGTTACTGGTTGTTTTACAAAATCCTTTGGGTGGTACTAATGTGTAAGAATGTGTATATAAGAACAATAAACACACAGCTCTGGCTGTCCACTGCTTTACCCTCAACACAGAGCTTGGTCTCGTTCTTGGGGGGATTCACTGTATGCTGTTAGAGACTGATTGCTAGGAGTGTAAGCCGCTTGGGTGCGTTTCCTATTCGTCTGCTAGCAGCTATTCGTGAGGTTCCGTTCGGAGTTTGGAGCATTCCCTTGTATGCCGTTCAGGAGTTTGGTGTTCTGTAAGTAGCTGTGCCTGTAGCTCTGGAAGGGGAAGATCGCCAAAACTGTTTTAACCCCTTTTATGCCTGGGGTGTCGTTACATTCCTCATTTCCCTAGTTCTCTTCTTGGCCCTTTGTTGTTATTTGCAGGTAAACAATCTCTGCCCCTTCCCCCCTGCAAAGGGGGTGAATACAAGTGCTGCTCTGAGTGACCTGTCTGACTACTGGGATACTCAGCAGCAAGCTGTATGTGTAAGCCTCAGCCCTGAGTCTGTGCTTCTAATGGTAGAAGGGGTTAATCTTTCCTGAAGAATCCAGTGGGAGGGAGAAAAAGGGCAGATAGCAGCAGCTGCAGTCAGTGCAGGGGGGCGTAGCCAGCACTGTGACGTCTGGTGTACAGACACACAGCTGCTCTCTCCTGCAGTCCACACTTGTGCACGAATCATCATCAGGTTCTTGGTTCTAGGCTGTTCACACTTTTTTATCGCAGTTCGTGTTAGCTCATCATTCTTCAACCGTTATGCTATGGCTCTGCAAAAGTGTATTAATTCGCCAGACCGTTTCTGTTTCATCTGTGGTGAATATACAGTGTTGAAGCAACAGCAGAATATTACAGACTTTGTGAAAAAAGTATACTTCGCATACTTTCAGGGCCGACGCCACTCTTGCTGCGGGCGCCGGCGCTCTGGAGTCTGGCCGCCAGTGGCGTTGCGAGGTAGGTACGGGTGTCACCCGCCGGACCTAAGTTCCCAACACCACTAGCAGCCGTCCCCTTGTACTTGTGTCGCTGATCTGATCCTGTACTTGCCGGCTGCACGGGCATGAGTTCAGTCACTTTGGCGCGCAATCACACGCCATAGGACGGGATTCCGCACCTTAGACACTGAACTTAACTGAACTCATGCTCACGCAGCCAGCAAGTACAGACTGTACAGGATCAGCGACACAAGTCCGGGGGGGGCAAACTACATAATGGAGGGCAGTTTGGGGGAAAAATTAACTTGTGTGGGGGTAAAATTACCTAGTGGGGCAAATTACATAATGGAGGGCATTGTGGGGCAAATTACATAATGGGGGGCAAATTACTTAATGTGGGGCAGTGTGGGGGCAAATTACATAATGTGAGGCAGTGTGGGAGGCAAATAACATAATGTGAGGCAGTGTGGGGGGGGAAATTACATAATGTGAGGCAGTGTGGGGGCAAATTAAATAATGTGAGGCAGTGTGGGGGCAAATTACTTAATGTGGGGCAGTGTGGGGGCAAATTACATAATGTGGGGCAGTGTGGGGGCAAATTACATAATCTGAGGCAGTGTGGGGGGCATATTACTTAATGTGGGGCAGTGTAGGGGGCAGTATTACTAATGAGGGCATTCTAGAAGGGAATTACTATTGGTGGGACTATGAGGAGTACTATTACTATGGGGGCACTATTATTTCTTCAGGATAGTATTTGTGGTATTGGGGCCGGGGCACAGCGAGCAGCAGGATAACACTGTGGGGACTCCAGGTTGGGGGATGATGATAGAAAAGTGAGGACACTAAGATGTCTGTGTGTCACACTCTGCAGAGACGAGGTGGCTGAGAGAAGTGTCTGGACTGAATGGAGAAGATGATGACAGAGAAGATCTACATTGGAGGAGACGTCACCTGGAGGCCCTGGATGTGAGAGGTACGTGCTTCTGTATATGTGCAATGCTGCTATTTTATGTTTTGCATATGAGAAAATGTTTACAATTAAAATGTTTTAATTAAATGTTCTATTTTACTATTTTTATTATTTGGTTGAAAGGCTGATTGGGGAGGGGGGATTGTAACGCGACTGCTATAGAATATCTAACATTAGCTGGTCAAGTAAAATGTTGCATGCAACAATTATTAAATAGGTGGCCGACAAAAAGGGGCGGATCAAAGGGCGTGTTCAATGGGCGGAGTCAATGGGGCGGCAAAATTTGCTTTTGCCTAGGGTGGCAAAAATCCTTGCACCAGCCCTGCATAATTTGGACTAAAAATTGGAGATCAAGATAAAGTTTGGGCACCTCATAAAGTGTGCAAACGGTGTGTTGAGGACCTCCAAAACTGGTTCAAGGGTAAGAAAAAAATCTTTCCGTTATGGGATTCCTATGGTATGGCGAGAGCAAAAGAACATAGTGACGACTGTTACTTTTGTTTATGCAATGTGAAAGGGTTTAATTCCAAATGGAAGCATTCCATTTCATACCCCAATCTTCACTCAGCGATTCGTCCTATCCCCCATGGCACAGATATACCAGTACCCGAACCCCCTGCTACCTTGGAAGAGATACCTAGCGCCGATGAAGGTGAAGTCATACCTGAACCAGATGACGAATCAAGTTCTGACTTAGAAGATGATACAAGACCAAAATTGTTTTCTCAGGAGGAGATGAATGATTTGGTAAGAGACTTGAATCTTCCCAAATATGCCGCTGAGTTACTCGGATCAAGGCTGAAAAGTAGGAATTTATTGTTGCCAGGAGTGTCATCTTCATGGTTCACACTTGGATTAGTAGAACTACAGGTAACAGCACTCTGCTAGTCAATTGCACAAAGATATAAGCAAACACTGAAAGAATAAATGCTTGGTAGTCATACTTACTGCAAATGCAGCTAGAAGCTCTTTGCGAATATAATTGATCAAAAATATTTCGGGCCCATCTACCAGTCGACAAGGTAGCTTCTAATCAGATGGGTCCTACTCTAACATGCCTCTCCTGGGCTTACAGCATACAATCTGGGCAAAGTAGTACCAAGCTGTATCCTACGCATGCCTCTCCCAGGCTGTGAGCCTGCAGTATGGGCTGAGTAGAATACAGCTGTACAATCTATCTAATTAAAAGCACATGGTAAATGGGCTGGTGGTGCACGGTTCAATCTCACCTCCAGGGGGAGCCAACCCCCTAGTGGCAGTGACAATGGGGAAAAAATAAACGAACCAGCACCTCCATAATAAGTGAATGCAAAAAGCAATGGTGTCTTTTTATAGATTCTTCAAAAAGAAGTCTCAAAGTAGCTTTACTCCACAACGGTGGTTTTTGCGCTTCCATACCTGTAGGTCATTCCGTACACTTGAAGGAAACCGACGAGAACTTGGAATTGGTTCTTCGTAAACTTAAATATGAAGACCATGTGTGGGGACTTGAAGGTCTTTTGTCGAGACCAACAAAATCACTGGACCAAGAAGAGTTGGCAGCCGAGGGTGCTAACAGTCAGTGAAACAAATGTCCTCCGAGAAACTTTGATACCTTCCCATAAAGTTCTTCTACCACCTCTCCACATAAAATTGGGATTGATGAAGCAATTCGTAAAATCACTTCCAAGAGATGGAAAATGCTTCAAATACTTGGTCACCAAGTTTCCAGGCCTGTCGAAGGCAAAATTGAAGGAAGGTGTGTTCGTCGGACCAGACATTAGAAGGCTTATAGTTGATCAAGAGTTTGTTAATACCATGACGGATCCTCAAAAAGAAGGGTGGATTGCATTTAAAGAAGTCGTACAGAAATGTTTAGGCAATAACAAGAATCCTCACTACAAAAATATCGTCGGACGAATGCTGAAAGCATTGACTACTTTCCTGAAAAGTTGGGAGCTGTGAGTGAGGAACAAGATGAAGGATTCCACCAAGACATTAAAGAGATGGAAAGGAGATACCAGGAAAAATGGAGCATTACGATGATGGCAGACTACTGTTGGATGCTTCACAGAGACATTCCAGATGCTACTCACAAGTGTAAATGCACAAGAGTGTAAAAATCACAAGAGGAGCCTCACATGGAAGAAGAATCGAGTTTAGTGTGTGTAGGTGAGCTCATTTCAGTTCAAAAAAGGATTTTCATGAAAAAATTGTAATAAAACTTAAATTTTTCATAAGTCTATTTCAATTTATTTTGAGGTATTGCCTTATTTAACATAGTTACTTAAATTGTCAGGAAATGTGATGTCCTATGACAAAATGGAGGTCAATTTCGGATTCAGCGCACCAAAAAACATAAAGATTATGTGGAATAACCAAAACAGCTCTTGAAAAAAAAAATTTTGCAGACCTAATCTGTCAGTCAGCCTGAATCCTTGGGGGTGTATTAATCACGAGAAAAGATGTATATAGTCTCGAGTAAAGATGCATATTAAGAGATGTTATGGTAAATTCCAGAGGAATACAGGTCCTGCCTAGGGGACAGTGGTGTATAGATGTGGATAACCTACTATAGATACATAGACAAATGGGAATACCCCAAATGAAAAAGGCCAAACTCAAATGAAGCATACATAAGATATATGCTCATTTAAGCCCTCTGAACATACCGCATGTAATCTAAAAATCCACAGTGCCTCCTTCTGTAGTAACTTCTTATCAAAGTTACTTCCCCTTGGGGATCTTCTAACCGCTAGTGTTGAGCGAGCATGCTCGGCCGAGTACTGCATGTGCTCGAGCGCAATGCTCGAGTCTCCTCCCCGCACATTTCACAGCTGCTATGCAGCCAATAAACGTGCAGGTAAGTACTGCCCTCACTGTAATGCCAGTAGCCATGTTGGCTGATGGCATTACAGTGATTGGCTTGCCGGAACACGTCATCGGGTGCTATATAGCCGCGTGTTCGGCTCATTCTAAGTCAGGCAGAGCTGAGGATAGGAAGGTACAGAGAGTGTAGGGAGTGTAATCGAATATTATAAGTGTACAAAAATGTTTCAGAGACCCAAAAGTCCTTCAATATATTTTTGTAGCGCAACCTGCGCTAAATTGCTCAGTGTTAGGGAGAGCTGTGCATAGGAAGGGACAGACAGTGTAGGGAGTGTAATAGGAAGATTTTTATACCAAAAAAATTTCAGAGACCCAAAAGTCCTTTTAAGGACTATTGTGTGTGACAGCAGCAATATATAATTTTAGCACATTCTGCGCAAAATACTGTGTAATAGGCCGCTGCGAACAGTTAAATTATTCACGCCACATCTCCTGTGCAAAGTGTGCGCATCCCTAAAATATCAGTGACATCCAGTGCACTTTTTCCGTAGACGGTGTCCGCTGCGGACAGTTAAATTATCCGCACCACATCTCCTGTTTAAAGTGTGCACATCCCTAAAATATCAGTGATATCCAGGGCAGTTTTTCCGTAAACGGTGTCCGCTTCTGACAGTGACGTTACCTGGCCCACATCTGCTGTGTAATGTGTGCGCTTCAAAAAAAAATATGACATAAAATTACATTTTTCAATAGACGGTGTCCTCTTCTGACAGTGACCTGACCATGCCCAAATCTGCTGTGTAACATAGTAACATAGCATATAAGGCCGAAAAAAGACATTTGTCCATCCAGTTCGGCCTGTTATCCTGCAAGTTGATCCAGAGGAAGGCAAAAAAAAAACTGTGAGGTAGGAGCCAATTTTCCCCACTTAAGGGAAAAAAATTCAGTCCCGACTCCAATCAGGCAATCAGAATAATTACCTGGATCAGCGACCCCTCTCTAGTATCTATAGCCTGTAATATTATTACACTCCAGAAATTCATCCAAGCCCCTCTTGAATTATTTTATTGTACTCACCATCACCACCTCCTCAGGCAGAGAGTTCCATAGTCTCACTGCTCTTACCGTAAAGAATCCTTTTCTATGTTTGTGTACAAACCTTCTTTCCTCCAGATGCAGAGGATGTCCCCTCATCACAGTCACAGTCCTGGGGATAAATATATGATGGGAGAGATCTCTGTACTGTCCCCTGATGTATTTATACATAGTAATTAGATCTCCTCTCAGTCGTCTTTTTTCTAACGTGAATAACCCTAATGTTGATAATCTTTCAGGGTACTGTAGTTGCCCCATTCCAGTTATTACTTTAGTTGCCCCCCTCTGGACTCTCTCCAGCTCTTCTATGTCTGCCTTGTTCACAGGAGCCCAGAACTGTACAAAGTACTCCATGTGTGGTCTGACTACTGATTTGTAAAGTGGTAGGACTATGTTCTCATCACGGGCATCTATGCCCCTTTTGATGCAACCCATTATCTTATTGGCCTTGGCAGCAGCTGCCCGACACTGGTTTTTACTGCTAAGTTTGCAGTTTATTAAAATTCCTAGATCCTTTTCCATGTCAGTGTCACCGAGTGTTTTACCATTTAGTATGTACGGGTGATTTGCATTATTCCTTCCCATGTGCATAACCTTACATTTGTCAGTGTTAAACCTCATCTGCCACTTATCTGCCCAAGCCTCCAATCTATCCAGATCCATCTGTAGCAGTATATTGTCCTCTTCAGTGTTAATTACTTTACACAGTTTAGTGTCATCTGCAAAAATTTATAATTTTACTGTGCAAACCTTCTACAAGATCATTAATAAATATATTGAAGAGAATAGAATAGTGTGCACTTCTAAAAATTTTCTGTGACATAAAATTTAATTTTTCAATAGACGGTGTCCGCTTCTGACAGTGACCTTACCAGGCCCACATCTGCTGTGTAACATGTGCGCTTCCAAATTTTTTCTGTGATATAAAATTACATTTTTCAATAGACGGTGTCCTCTTCTGACAGTGACCTGACCAGGCCCACATCTGCTGTGTAACGTGTGCGCTTATAAAATTTTTCGGTGACATAAAATTTAATTTTTCAATAGACAGTGTCCTCTTCTGACAGTGACCTGACCAGGCCCACATCTGCTGTGTAACGTGTGCGCTTCTAAAATTTTTCAGTGACATAAAATTTCATTTTTCAATAGACGGTTTCAGCTTCTGACATTTGGGAATGGGTAATTTGAGCCCCCCCCCGCTTGCCTTTCTTGGATGTGGCAGCCGTTTCTCAGGCTCCCTCTACAGAATCGAACACTGATTCTCCGTTACCTGTGGTCACCATGTTAGGCACATAAAAGAATATCGAAAGTTGATAGGGCAGACATCCAAATGGATCATCGACGTCACGGGGACGTGCGATCAGGCTGAAGTTATCTAGAGTCAACAAAGCGGCAGCAGGTCCTCGCCCATAATGTTTGCGATAGTTAGCTCACCTGCAGGCCCTCAACCATAAGAGTCTGGTCAACACAATCCTCACCGCCGGGGGTCATGTAACTAATTAGCACGGAGGAGTCTCCTTGGTTGTTGGAATTAACCAGACAAATCGCTCCACCAACTCAGAACGGTCATGCACCACCACCCACAGAATCAAGAAAGAGCTATCAATCTGTCAATCCTGTCCGTGTCTGGGCCGGTTGAGGTTTGCCGTGTTGAGTCAAATTAAGCCTCATGCTCCACTCCTGGTGGTGCCCTTCCGTCAATTAGCTTAAGTTTCAGCTTTGCAACCATACTCCCCCCGGAACTCAAAGACTTTGGTTTCCCGGAAGCTGCTCGGCTGGTCATGGGAATAACACTGCCGGATCGCCTGTTGGATCGTCTTCGAACCTCCGACTTTCGTTGTTGATTAATGAAAACATTCTTGGCAAATGCTTTCACTGTGGTTTGTCTTGCGTCGGTCCACGAATTTCACCTCTAGAGGCGCAATACGGTTGCCACCGGCCGTCCCTCTTAATCATGGCTCCAGTTCCGAAAATCAACAAAATTTTGGGCTGAACTTGCACTTTATATACAAGTAAATATACAGGAAAGAATGTTTCCTAACAATTTTTCCTCTAAAATCGATTTCATCTTCGGTTTTGAGCGTATTATTGTCAGTCTGTAAAAGTGGCGTACTAATCAGACAACATCGTTCTCAGCATCGACCTGGGAGTCCAAGATGCATCCAGACATCCTCCCCATGCTGTCCCCGAACCATTTTGGTGGTGTTTCTATAAATTTCTGACCTTTTTCTATGAACCAGGCACCGCCCCTGGTTTAATGCTCGGGTTCTCCCATTGACTTCCATTATACTCGGGTGCCCGGTCGAACATCCCGATGTGTTCGGCCTGAGCCCCCGAGCACTACGGTGCTCGAAGAATACTACTAACCTCCTCTATCCCCTGAAATTTCATCACGTCTGCATTATTCTCGTAAGCAATGGCCACATGACGTGCAATAGGGGTGACTGAACAATTGATTAACTGCAGACCAAAGAGAGTCGTTTACTTGGCCACATGTAAGTGCGGTTTTAAAAAAAAATCTAATTTATTCATAAAGGGTTATTCTTTCCCGACTCTTATTTTAATAGGGTACCTAATAAAGATTTATTGTTTTTATGCTTTAGTGTGAGTTATAGCCACCATGACAAGGAATTAGTTGTTTTCAGGATTTAAAGCATTGAAATGTCATAATATCACTAATATTAGACTTGCATGCAAACATATTTTCTTTCTTATTTTCAGAAACACACGGTACTCCTCTCAGTTTATGGTTAAATGCAGCAACATGTAGACATTTCTCATTTAATTACTGTGATATATAGCATACAGTTACTTAAATGAACTAAACCTCTCTAGGTAAATGCATATAAAATAAACATGTATAATAAATATGTAATTTATTGCTTTAGGTTGTGTTTTTGCCATATGGCTTAGCAAACAAATGGCAGAATTTTATGTAAACTGAGGCATTTACAGTATGTCTGCTATACAATAAGCACTGGTTATTGCATTATATTAACACAGTTTTAGTATTAAAGGAATTAAACCATGTTAAAAAAAAATCCGAAATGCTATAGTTAAACACTGGCAACTTAGCCTTAATAATAGTCTGAAATTCCCTGTTTTGTAGACATCACATCTCAGCAGTCATCTTATTACCATCACAGTGCAGGATTACTTTAAGGATAACTCCCCTATTATACAGCTGGAGGCAGATAACACATGACCACAACATTAACAATAGGTGACAGAGAAAGCTCATTCCCTCCCTGTATAGTGACCTCTCTAAGAGTCGCAGAGATGCCATTTTCCTCTAAAAATCAATTAGTTGTTTTTTTATGGCATTTCACTGTGGCTGCTGTAAGGCAAATATCTGAAAAAATATATAAATTAGTAAATAAACCGAAACTGCAAAAAGGATATATGCTACCTATATATGAAATTTTGCTGACTACATAAACAATACTTATCAAAGATGCATATTTGCATAATAGTCCCTGATTTTTTGTTGATATGAGGTATCCTTATCTTCATAGAAAAAAATAAAGTTAAACATAAAATTTCAGTTTTCTGCACATAAGTTGTAGTTCTTAGCATGCACTGATATTGCCAGGGTTTAAAGTGTACCTAAACTTTTAATTAACTTTATAAAATCCTATTCGAAATGTGCTAAAAAATATTTTTGAAATACACTTAAATTTTTTTTTTACTTTTCCATATTGAAATAGGCACTTGGTTAAGATAACTATTGTGCTTTAGAATCTGTACTCCCATACAGCTCATTGTACTGGAGTATAGAGTCCACTGTGGATGCACTGAGCGCTGTACATGCCGGAGCATCGTTTCTCTTGTCTGTACCAGTACTGCTTTGCTAAACGTCTGCATACATGGGCTTTCCCAGGCTTTACCATAGCTGCACAAGCAGGAAATCCTGCCCTGAGTTCACTCTGCTCAGCTCTGCTAATAGCCTGCACACCACATCAGTACAGGCTATTTAGTAGAGCAGAGTGAGGGCAGGAACTCACATAAGACATCACTTGCTTGTGCCCACTCTGCTAAAGTGATATAGCCCATATATGCCAAGCTTTAGCGGAGCAGCGCTTGTACAGGCAGGAGCAGTGATGCCTGTATAGAGCACAATGTGGCCACAGTGGAACCCAGTACACAGCGCTGTATGGAAGTACACATTCTAAAGTGCAATAGGCACTCTATATTTCATGGGAATGTTTAAAAAAATTTAAATGTATTACAAAAAATATTTTCGCACATTTAGAATAGGATTTAATAAAGTTTAGTTAAAAGTTTAGGTGCACTTTAAGGACACAGTATTGAACACAAATCACAAATGTATTTCATAATACAGTAATGAGAAAACTGAGCTGTTCTTTCTGCCCGGCTTACACATGAGGCTTATATACACTAGCTCTGAGGTAGAGTTCATGGAAATTCTTTCACAGTAATGACATCCATGGTATAATACCAATAATAAAATAATGTTTACTGAGTCGCGTAATGGATTAAAAAGAAATTAAAAAAATAATGTTAAATGATGCCTTCAGCATATCTAGTGGGGCATAACATCACTGTACACTGTGAACATAAATGCACTCATTGAAGCTACATACTTGCTAGGCTATAGTAACAATGTGAGATTCTTAATTTAGGTGTTATTTCCATGGGAAGGCCTTAGGGTATGACCACATGGTCAGATTTCTTGATGCAGTTTTGTAAACCAAAATCAGGAGTGGATCATAAAAGAAATGACAGTATTCGGAACAAACATTTCTTCTACTGTTGAACTCACTCCTTGTTTTCTATTCAAAAACTTCATCCAGAATCATGAACATGTGGCTGCACCCTTAGGTAGAGTTAACATGGGCATTGCGGGTGACGTGCGGGAACAGATGCGGGTGCGTTGGGGGAAAATGTACAATTTTTCCCCGCGAGTGCAAAGCGTTTTAATGCGTTTTGCATGCGCATGAGAAAAATCGGCATGTTTGGTACCCAGACCCGAACCCGGACTTCACAGAAGTTCGGGTTTGGGTTAGGTGTTGTGTAGATTTTATTATTTTCCCTTATAACTGTCACGATAAGCGGGGAAATAACCAAACACGGGAAAACAAACAGAACAAACGACTAGGCCCAAAAGCTAGGTAGAAAAGGGTCACCTCCAGGCAATCCCTTAAAGCTTTCCCTAAACTGCTGTGCCCATGTGCATACACTTAGGGTGGATATGCACATGCCCTCGTGCCTAAACCTAAACACCCTGGGTAAACCCTAAGCAGCAGGGAAAAGTGAAGAGGCAACCTCTTCTTCAAACCAGGAGGAAGCAAGCGTCTCCCTAGAGGCCTAGATAAAAGACACAAAGGGAAATAAAGGAGAGAACTTATCTTAAGCATAGCTGGAGCAGATGATCCACCACAAATCAAGAGCTCCCAGGAAAGAACTATAACCCGCACAGGCCACTGGGGGAAGGAGGGATAAATAGTCTCACTAACAATGAAACCCAGTACTCCTAAGGGAAGGTGGATCCAGCTTGAACCGAAATCAAAACAAACAGAGAAGTCAGACATGTGCAGCCAGTCTGACAGACCTCAGCACATTCACAGGGCAAGGCGTGACAATAACATGGTTATAAGGGAAAATAGCATTATTAATACAGAATGCTTAGTAAAATAGTGATGGAGGGGTTAAATTTTTTTAAACAAATTTTAACTCACCTCATCCACTTGTTCGCGCAGCCTGGCTTCTCTTCTTTCTTCTTCTTTGATGACCTGGGAGAAAAGGACCTGTGGTGACGTCACTGCGCTCATCACATGGTACGTCACATGGTTCATCACCATAGTGATGGCTCATGTGATGGACCATGTGATGAGCGTAGTGACGTCACCACTGGTCCTTTTCTCCCAGGTCCTCACAGAAGAAGAAAGAAGATAAGCCGGGCTGCGCGAACAAGTAGATGAGGTGAGTTTAAATTTTTTATTTTATTTTTCAACCCCTCCATCACTATTTTACTAAGCATTCTGTAATAAGAATGCTATTATTTTCCCTTATAACCATGTTATAAGGGAAAATAATAAAGATCGGGTCCCCATCCCGATTGTCTCCTAGCAACCATGCGTGAAAATCGCACCGCATCCAAACTTGCTTGCGGATGCTTGCGATTTTCAAGCAGCCCCATTCACTTCCATAGGGCCTGCGTTGCGTGAAAAACGCGCAATATAGAGCATGGTGCGATTTTCACGCAAAGCACAAGTGATGCGTGAAAATCACCGCTCATGTGCACAGCCCCATAGAAATGAATGGGTCCGGATTCAGTGCGGGTGCAATACTTTCACCTAACGCATTGCACCCGCGCAGAAAACTTGCCTGTGTGAAAGGGGCCTTAGAGTACGTGTACACAATGCAGATATGTATGCAGAAAAAAATAAAAAGACAGCATGAAAAACTTTGTGCCGCAGAGCAGCACAAACAATTGACATGCTGTGGATTTTAAAAGTGACACCACAGGTCAAATCCACAAATACAAAATACATGCCGTGTACATAAAATCTGCAAAATCTTGCTAACTTGCTTGACACTACATTATGCTACACTGGGGGAGATTTATCAAAATTCTGTAAAGTAGAACTGGCTTAGTTGCCCATAGCAACCAATGAGATCCCACCTTTCATTTTTCATAGCTCCTTTAGAAAATGAAAGGTGGAATTTAAGCCAGTTCTACTTTATACCAGTTTGATAAATCTCCCCCACTGTGGCATATACGGTACCCTTTGAGACAGCTGAAGTGCTCATTTTTACTGCATTGTTCTGTCTAAAAATACCATGCCAGAAGCCATATCTCATTTGGTTATAAGGGATGTCTCAACTCCATGTGAATATGAACCACTAGACCATATAGACATAATAGAGGGGGATCTCCAGCTTGAGGCTCCTCTCTATAAGCCAGAATAGAGTGTTGCTTTGTACAAGCAGCTCCCCTTTTTGGAAGACCCATTCTATCCTTGTATTACAATTTTGGTGGTAGTGCAGCAAACTTTGTTGTTAACATGACTTTTTCACAATTTTGGATTGGGACCCATACAGCTATAGTCACCACACTGCTATCAGAAAAATTTAAAAATATTAACATTAAGCTACAGATCTCATTACCTATCATAAAGTTAATTGCCATTCCCAAGTTACTAAAACAATAGTTCACATTAGTTTAACCAGGTTTTCCAGCACCATAAGCAGGGCTTTTTTTCTGGCGGAACGCACCGGAACGGCGTTCCGCCACCTTTTGACATCGCAGCCTGCGATGTATCAGCGGGGAGGGACTGGGAGGAGGAGCTGGGGGCCGGTGCGTTCACTGTGCTCCGGCCCCGCAGCTCCAGTAGAGACTTATAAAATGTGTAATTAAATGAATAATGATTCATGCTGCCCCTCAGCAGTATAACTTTCAATATATTGTACTCACAGCCGGCTACTGTTATCGTAATGCAGGCCGGCCGGGCAGACGAGCGGCAGTGTCACTGACTGACGTCACGTGCCTGCGCCGCCTGCTTCATTCATAAAGTAGGCAGCGCAGGCACGTGACGTCAGTCAGTGACGCTGCCGCTCGTCTGCCCGGCCTGCCTGCATTACGATAACAGTAGCCGGCTGTGAGTACAATATATTGAAAGTTATATTACTGAGGGGCAGCATGAATCATTATTCATTTAATTACACATTTTATAACTGTACTGGAGCGGCAATGGGGGTCTGTGGATGACACTGTAATGGGGTGGGGGGGTCTGTGGATGACACTGTTATGGGGTGGGGGGGTCTATGGATGGCACTGTTATGGGGTGGGGGGGTCTATGGATGGCACTGTTATGGGGTGGGGGGGTCTATGGATGGCACTGTTATGGGGTGGGGGGGTCTGTGGATGGCACTGTTATGGGGCGGGGGGGTCTGTGGATGGCACTGTTATGGGGTGGAGGGGGGTCTGTGGATGGCACTGTTATGGGTTGGAGGGGGGTCTGTGGATGGCACTGTTATGGGGTGGGGGGTCTGTGGATGGCACTGTTATGGGGCGGGGGGGTCTGTGGATGGCACTGTTATGGGGTGGGGGGGGGGTCTGTGGATGGCACTGTTATGGGTTGGAGGGGGGTCTGTGGATGGCACTGTTATGGGGTGGGGGGTCTGTGGATGGCACTGTTATGGGGTGGGGGGGGGGTCTGTGGATGGCACTGTTATGGGGTGGGGGGGTCTGTGGATGGCACTGTTATGGGGTGGGGGGGTTTGTGGATGGCACTGTTATGGGGTGGGGGGGTTTGTGGATGGCACTGTTATGGGGTGGGGGGTCTGTGGATGGCACTGTTATGGGGTGGGGGGGTCTGTGGATGGCATTGTTATGGGGTGGAGGGGTCTGTGGATGGCACTGTTATGGGGTGGGGGGGGGTCTGTGGATGGCACTGTTATAGGATGGGGGGGTCTGTGGATGGCACTGTTATAGGATGGGGGATCTGTGGATGCCATCCCCAGATCCCCCATTAACAGTGCCATCCCCAGATCCCCCATTAACAGTGCCATCCCCATCTGGGGGGTTTCTTTGCTGGGCTGGACTTTTATAGCCCCCCCCCCCCCAAATTTTACTTGCATCCCTGTTCTCTAAAGGGGCGGTTTTAGGGGGCGGTCCTAGGGGTGGGTAGGGGGGGCGGTCCTAGGGGTGGGTAGGAGGGGCGGGTAGGGGGCAGTCCTAGGGTTGGGTAGGGGCGTGGCCAGGGGAGGGGGGGTGAGTTCCACCACCTTTTCTCTGAGAAAAAAAGCCCTGACCATAAGTAATTCCTTCTCCTGAATTCTATCCACAAAAGCAGCTTTTTATAGTTTAGAGTTATACAGGTTTATAATAGAAATGAGTGAACCACTCGAGAGGCGGTTCGGGTTTGCCAAATTTTTCAAAAAGTTGGTTTGATTCGGGCCAAACCAAAGTTGCTCCAATTGCCATGAAAATTGTTATATAATCCCCTCTACTCTCCCTCTTCCCTAAGCTCTCAAACGCAATGACAGCAATAGTAAATGATGTCTAAATGACATTGACATACATAGCTATGGGTAAACATACAGCATGCACCGTGCCAAATGCTTTTTCATAACCCAAGGTTTCCAAAATTGTCCCTTATCAGGGGGCAGATGATGTTTAACCCCTTAACCTTTTGTACTGGTACGGCATGATGTCCTGGTACTTAAGGACACATGACGTACAGGTACGTCATGTGTAGTTCCGATCACCGCCGGCGGTGATCGGAACAAGGTGCCTGCTCAAATCATTGAGCAGGCACCCGGGGACAATGCGCTTTGACCCCCCTTCCCCCACGTGTCGGCGATCGCCACAAATCACAGGTCAATTCAGACCTGCGGTTTGCGGCTTTTACAGGTTGTGGCAGCGACGGGCGGCGGTGCCATCGGGTCCCTGTTCGGCTGTAGGGGGGACCCGATGGCATGGAAGGCAGTGCGATGCCTTCCGGTGACGAGCCTGTGAGATCCAGCCCCCTGGATCTCACGGGCCGGAAGCTGTATGAATAATACACAATGTATTACTCATACAGCCAATCAATTCCAATACAGAAGTATTGGAATGCATTGTAAAGGGGATTAGACCCCCAAAAGTTGAAGTCCCAAAATGGGACAAAAAATAAAAAAAGTTGAAAAAATCCCCCCCAAAAAATCGAAAGTTTCAAGTAAAAATAAACAAAAACTTAATTTTCCCCAAATAAAGTAAAAAAAATCTGGGAAAAAAAAAAAGTTGACATATTAGGTATCGCTGCGTCAGTATTGACCGGCTCTATAAACATATCACATGACCTAACCCCTCAGCTGAACACCGTAAAAAATTTAAAATTAAAAACTGTGCTAAATAAACCATTTTTTTGTCACCTTATATCACAAAAAGTACAACAGCAAGCGATCAAAAAGGCATATGTCCACCAAAATAATACCAATCTAACTGTCACCTCATCCCTCAAAAAATGAGCCCCTTCCTAAGACAATCGCCAAAAAATAAAAAAAACTATGGCTCAGAATATGGAGACACTAAAACATAATTTTTTTGGTTTTAAAAAAGCTGTTATTGTGTAAAACGTAAGTAAATTTAAAAAAGTATACATATTATGTATCGCCGCGTCCGTAATAACCTGCTCTATAAAAATATCACATGACCTAACCCCTCAGGTGAATACAGTAAAAAAAAAAAAAAAAAACGGTGTAAAAAAAGCCATTTTTTGTCACCTTACATCACAAAAAGTGTAATAGCAAGGGATCAAAAAGTCAAACGCACCCCAAAATAGTGCCAATCAAACCGTCATCTCATCCCACAAAAATCATACCCTACCCAAGATAATTGCCCGAAAACAGAAAAAACTATGGCTCTCAGACTAGTGAGACACTAAAACATGATTTTTTTTGTTTGAAAAATGAAATCATTGTGTAAAACTTACATTTAAAAAAAATTGTATACATATTAGGTATCGCCGCATCCGTGACAACCTGGTATATAAAAACACCACATGATCTAACCTGTCAGATGAATGTTGTGAATAACAAAAAATAAAAACGGTGCCAAAACAGCTATTTCTTGTTCCCTTGCCTCACAAAAAGTGTAATATATGTCATATATCTTCTATATGAAAAAGAATCTTCATATAAAAGAGAGGATAAAAAAAAATATTAAAATTATATTATCCTTCAGGCGGACATAAAAAAACGCCTCTAAGTTCTTTTTATCAAGTATCTTAATTTGATTTGTGCAAGCAGTGAAACAAAGGAACAATTATATATGCAAAAATATATAATCGTTTATTATTAAAACAAAGAATATAGAAACAATACAATTGCAAAACAAATGATGACGTTACAACGTAACATCCAAAATGTACCACACGGTGGTGTTAACACACCCCTATCTGATCAGCACAGTATGATTTAATGATTTATGACAACCAGTGTCATATTTTTAACAAACTGACTCATATACTAAGAGAAACTTAGGATCTTCTGTTTATCAAACAGGCTATAACAATAAAACACGGATTTTACAGGAAAATAACTGTTATCCCTTGACTCTGTTTTCCTATGACCAATCAAAAATATATGATATTAATATGATAAAATTTTCAACTCGGCAATCAGACTAAGGAAAATAACTTTCCAAGGGTTTAGTCCTCTTTTCAAATAATGTCAGATCTTCCAGTAACAATCTCATCAAAAGGCAACATATACATGCTAACTGTGACTTGCTTGTTCACAAAATGGGTGGAATATTTGCCTTGTAAAACATGCAGTTCAAGCGTATGTGCATCTCTTCTCATTAACCACATATTTTCCAGGTTTGGTCTTCCCCAACGCATCGAGTCTGATCGTGGAAGTCATTTCACTAGTGAGGTGATGACAAAGATGTGGGAGATACTGGGGGTAAAAAGGAATCTGCATATAGCTTATCGACCAGCCTCTAGTGGTGGAGTGGAACGCTACAACCAATCCATTGTGAACATTCTAAAAAAGTTTGTCAATGAATCCGGTAAGGACTGAGATGTCAAATTGCTTTTGGTTCTTATGGCCATCAGAGCCACCCCAAGCGTAGCAACCAAACCTTCTTCCTTTGAAATGATCACAGGCAGGAGGATGGTGTTGCCCCAACATTTGCTATACCGGACAACAGACCACAATCTAATAAATGCTACAACATCTCATCAATATGTGGAAAATCTACGCAAGCACCTTCAGCATGCTTTTGCATTCGCCCAGAAGAATATAGAGAAAGCCGCGATAAGTGCTAAGACATACTACGATCTGAAGACTACACAGAAGGAATATCAAATTTCCGATCAGGTTTATCTCTATAACTTCGCTCGGGATCAAGTGAAGGAGAGAAAGTTCTTACCTTCCTGGAAAGGACCTTATGTCATCACTGACAAGTTGTCACCAGTGGTCTACAAGATAAAAATCCCTAAGGGGGATGAATTTGTAGAAAAATGGGTGCACATTAACCAGTTACGTGTTTGTCATCCTAGCTCACGACTTCGCGAGATAGAAGGAGTTGGATGAAGAGAGGTGAAGAGATTTTACGGTTCCAGCTAAAGACGGAAACCAGGATTGGTATTGTATGAACAAACATGTATTCTAACCATCCTCATGTGTGTTTCCTCCGTAACTAAACATCTCTTAACTTACCTCTAAAAACTGAGAACTTACTCTGTTCAAGAAAAGAACCTATGCCAATCAAAGATACATGATAGCATTAACTCTTTTCTTGCAGGATAAAACGTGAAAGATGTATGTATTCATATGTGTCATACAATTTTATAGGTACAAGATGCCGACTAAGATGATCGCCATCGTTTATATCATCCTAATCTTGGGGAAGGAGTTCCACACCGAGCCGATTGCTGTGCCAGGTCCTTCATCCGGGATCATGCTGCAGAACACCGCAGGATTCATACTGACGAACAAGAGGATTCTATCCCAAAAGATCTACATCAGTCTGGATCCACGCATTTTCGTTGAAAGACAATTCAACGTGTCTGAGATCATGTCGCCTTAAATCCAAGCCTGGTACCAGACGCACATCGGATATTCCCAAGAATGGATTACGCAAATCCTGGAGCAAGCGAGAAAGACCTTGACCAGAGAGCCGTTTTCTATAAACCAAAGACCAAAGCGATTCATTTCTGCAATCGTAGCCGCTATAATTTTTAGCGTAATGGGCGCTGTCATTGCCACAGGTGTGACAGTTGCCAATTCCATCTCTATCAAAACATTGGAACTTGAAATTGGTTCATTGAAAAGGAACCTAATAAACATTCATGCGGAGATGGAGAATCAAAACAAACATTTATCAAACTTATATATGGTTTTGCAGGATCCTGGGATGGTTGAATTTATTGACCATCCAAGTGGTGCGTTGGATAAGATTCTTCAAAAAGACTTTGGCCAAGTTATGGTACAAACAAGGTTCACGCACCCAATCTTTAGAAGAAGACATATGAAAAGCCCTTTTATGCATTCCAAATACATTCACACGTTATGGAACATTTTGGAATGAAGGGGGATTTGTTGTGCATTTTCATATGTATACAATAGTCTCTAATGACATTATAATCAAAATGAATGCTCATCTCATTGCGTTTAAGAATAAGATCAGCCTGAACCAAAGTTCTATTATGTGGCTGAGTTCATGGCAAGTTCAGTTTATATAAAAAATAATTGTGAACATAAACGGACATTGTATTTAAAAGTTATTGCTAAAGATATGGGACCATCTTTAAGGAGTAAGTCAACTCCCTAAGGCTACTTTCACACTAGCGTCGGAGCTCCGCTTATGAGCTCCGTTTGAAGAGTCTCACAAGCAGCCCCGAACGCATCCGTCCAGCTACTAATGCATTCTGAGTGGATGCGGATCCGCTCAGAATGCATCAGTCTGGCAGCGTTCAGCCTCCGCTCCGCTCAGCAAGCGGACACCTGAACGCTGATTGCAGCGTTCGGGAGTCCGCCTGGCCGTGCGGAGGCGAACGGATCCGTCCAGACTTACAATGTAAGTCAATGGGGACGGATCCGTTTGAATTTGACACTATATGGCTCAATTTTCAAACGGATGCGTCCCCCATTGACTTTCAATGTAAAGTCTGGACGGATCCGTCTGAAGCTACTTTCACACTTAGAATTTTTTCTACAATATAATGCAGATGGATCCGTTCTGAACAGATCCAAAGTCTGCATTATATGAGCGGATCCGTCTGGGCAGACCCCAGACGGATCCGCTCTGAACGCTAGTGTGAAAGTAGCCTAAGACATGTCTGTCTGGAGGGAACAAGGTTACTTGATAAGGACGCATATCCTTGAGGAACACCTGCTGTATGAGGTTCAATTTATATATTCATAATTATATTATATATACACTCACCTAAAGAATTATTAGGAACACCTGTTCTATTTCTCATTAATGCAATTATCTAGTCAACCAATCACATGGCAGTTGCTTCAATGCATTTAGGGGTGTGGTCCTGGTCAAGACAATCTCCTGAACTCCAAACTGAATGTCAGAATGGGAAAGAAAGGTGATTTAAGCAATTTTGAGCGTGGCATGGTTGTTGGTGCCAGACGGGCCGGTCCGAGTATTTCACAATCTGCTCAGTTACTGGGATTTTCACGCACAACCATTTCTAGGGTTTACAAAGAATGGTGTGAAAAGGGAAAAACATCCAGTATGCGGCAGTCCTGTGGGCAAAAATGCCTTGTGGATGCTAGAGGTCAGAGGAGAATGGGCCGACTGATTCAAGCTGATAGAAGAGCAACGTTGACTGAAATAACCACTCGTTACAACCGAGGTATGCAGCAAAGCATTTGTGAAGCCACAACACACACAACCTTGAGGCGGATGGGCTACAACAGCAGAAGACCCCACCGGGTACCACTCATCTCCACTACAATCAGGAAAAAGAGGCTACAATTTGCACAAGCTCACCAAAATTGGACTGTTGAAGACTGGAAAAATGTTGCCAGATCTGATGAGTCTCGATTTCTGTTGAGACATTCAAATGGTAGAGTCCGAATTTGGCGTAAACAGAATGAGAACATGTATCCATCATCTGATGGCTACTTCCAGCAGGATAATGCACCATGTCATAAAGCTCAAATCATTTCAAATTGGTTTCTTGAACATGACAATGAGTTCACTGTACTAAAATGGCCCCCACAGTCACCAGATCTCCACCCAATAGAGCATCTTTGGGATGTGGTGGAACGGGAGCTTCGTGCCCTGGATGTGCATCCCTCAAATCTCCATCAACTGCAAGATGCTATCCTATCAATATGGGCCAACATTTCTAAAGAATGCTATCAGAACTTTATTGAATCAATGCCACGTAGAATTAAGGCAGTTCAGAAGGCAAAAGGGGGTCCAACACAGTATTAGTATGGTGTTCCTAATAATTCTTTAGGTGAGTGTATATCTCTGCATGGTATATTTAGTTTACAACATATGTTAATCAATAATTCATATAATGTGTTATCCATGTGTAACAATGTATCGATTTATATATATGTCATACCATGTATTTACCATTTAGAAGGTATTGTAGAGGGAGGAGAAAACAAGTAAAGCTCTCTAGAGGGGTCTATCAAGATGAAAGCCATGGTGAGATGCGCTATGATGGATCACCCAGCTTTCCTAGGAGCAGAAGTGAGATTCCTACTAGGACTTGGTAAGAGACACAGAAAATGATATTTCATTTTATTAAGACTAATTTGATAGTGTGGGTGAAATTATACCATCTAGATTGGCAAATAAATAAATAATTTAATTAATTGATCATCTCCATATTGAGATGTAGTCTTAGGATATTGTGAGGCTTCATTCTACCTGCAGAAGAATCAAGACTCATAATCTAGCAAAGCATTAAATGATTGCTTATAAATATATATATATATATATATATATATATATATTGATAGAACATTCTTCGCCAAGCTAAAGTGATGGATTCCCACAGGAAAGACTTATTTCAAGTCCTTCCCATTTAAGATATGGTCTAGCAAGATCCTAGATCCTCGCTATTTGTCTTAATATTCTTACCAAAAATATATATGTGAAAATAGTCCAGGATGGGGCGGAAGGATACAGTTATCTCTTCTAAGTTATATCCTTGAATGGATTTGCCCATCTTGAAGTCATGTAATGTGTAGTTGGTTAGGGGGGGGCAGAATGTATTTAGCATTCTATAATGATGTCTAGGATTAGACATGCCCATCTTGATATCATGAGGTTTTCTCTGAACAGAAGTAATGTATATAACTTATGTTCATATTTTGATATCCTAACCTAATAATAGCTTGGTTATAATGTGACAAGTTATTGCCACTCACATGTATTGTTAAACTTGTAATGCTTTATATTAACGCTATATATGTTCATTTGCATGTATCATTGTGTTTATTTACTTATACAGTTGCAAGAAAAAGTATGTGAACCCTTTGGAATGATATGGATTTCTGCACAAATTGGTCATAAAATGTGATCTGATCTTCATCTAAGTCACAGCAATAGACAATTACAGTCTGCTTAAACTAATAACACACAAAGAATTAAATGTTACCATGTTTTTATTGAACACACCATGTAAATATTCACAGTGCAGGTGGAAAAAGTATGTGAACCCTTGGATTTAATAACTGATTGAACCTCCTTTGGCAGCAATAACTTCAACCAAACGTTTCCTGTATTTGCAGATCAGACGTGCACAACGGTCAGGAGTAATTCTTGACCATTCCTCTTTACAGAACTGTTTCAGTTCAGCAATATTCTTGGGATGTCCGGTGTGAATAGCTTTCTTGAGGTCATGCCACAGCATCTCTATCGGGTTGAGGTCAGGACTCTGACTGGGCCACTCCAGAAGGCGTATTTTCTTCTGTTTAAGCCATTCTGTTGTTGATTTACTTCTATGCTTTGGGTTGTTGTCCTGTTGCAACACCCATCTTCTGTTGAGCTTCAGCTGGTGGACAGATGGCCTTAAGTTCTCCTGCAAAATGTCTTGATAAACTTGGGAATTCATTTTTCCTTCGATGATAGCAATCCGTCCAGGCCCTGACGCAGCAAAGCAGCCCCAAACCATGATGCCCCCCCACCATACTTCAAAGTTGGGATGAGGTTTTGATGTTGGTGTGCTGTACCTCTTTTTCTCCACACATAGTGTTGTGTGTTTCTTCCAAACAACTCAACTTTGGTTTCATCTGTCCACAGAATATTTTGCCAGTACTGCTGTGGAACATCCAGGTGCTCTTTTGCAAACTGTAAACGTGCAGCAATGTTTTTTTTGGACAGCAGTGGCTTCCTCTGTGGTACCCTCCCATGAAATCCATTCTTGTTTAGTGTTTTACGTATTGTAGATTCGCTAACAGGGATGTTAGCATATGCCAGAGACTTTTGTAAGTCTTTAGCTTACACTCTAGGATTCTTCTTCACCTCATTGAGCAGTCTGCGCTGTGCTCTTGCAGTCATCTTTACAGGACGGCCACTCCTAGGGAGAGTAGCAGCAGTGCTGAACTTTCTCCATTTATAGACAATTTGTCTTACCGTGGACTGATGAACAGCAATGCTTTTGGAGATACTTTTATAACCCTTTCCAGCTTTATGCAAGTCAACAATTCTTAATCATAGGTCTTCTGAGAGCTCTTTTGTGCAAGGCATCATTCACATCAGGCAATGCTTCTTGTGAAAAGCAAACCCAGAACCGGTGTGTGTTTTTTATAGGGCAGGGCAGCTGTAACCAACACCTCAAATCACATCTCATTGATTGGACTCCAGTTGGCTGACACCTCACTCCAATTAACTCTTGGAGATGTCATTAGTCTAGGGGTTCACATACTTATTCCACCTGCACTGTGAATGTTTATATCGTGTGTTCAATAAAAACATGGTAACATTTAATTCTTTGTGTGTTATTAGTTTAAGCAGACTGTGATTGTCTATTGTTGTGACTTAGATGAAGATCAGATCACATTTTATGACCAATTTGTGCAGAAATCCATATCATTCCAAAGGGTTCACATACTTTTTCTTGCAACTGTATATGTTTATAACCTTGTAACCAATAAATGTGCATATTTTTATAATACCTGTGTATTATTCTATAATGCAGAACTACATTTTATCATTAACATCATCTCACGTCAAAAAGAACTTATTTATCTGAGGAAATAGTCAGACTTAGATGTGAATTGTATCAATTAGGTTGTCTACAATTCACCTGTCACGGCCACGGTTTTGGCCGTGACTCCTTGGGAGCCGCATACTGTTGCCCGCGGTTTTGGGTTGTAGTGTCAACCGCAGCTTGAGGCATAATGTAGTTGGCCTCAGGTGCGGTTGCCGTGGACAACAGCTATGTGTGCGGTTCCCTTGGAGTTATGTGCACATTTTGTATGCACTTTCGTATGTCTGTGTGCACTCTGTTTTGTGTGTGGTGTGCACTGACATCTTCCCTTCACTGTGGTTGCCCGTGGCAACGTTTGGTTGTATTTGTACATGTGGTGGCAGTGTCCCGGCCTTCGGGCTGACTCCCTGGACACGTGTGCCACCCATGTCGTTGCCTGCGGCAACAGCCACAGTGTGTTTGTAGTTTTGACACTTCCCCTTTATGTTATGTTTTCCCTTCTGTGGTATTGGAAGGGTTAACTCCCTTTCTGTGTGTCTGAGTCACGGGGTGTGTCTGACTGTTGGGTGTGGCCTCTTGGCCCTATATAGCCTCAGTTGTAGGCAGTAGCCAGAGAGGGTGTTTCAGCCATGTTGGCTGTAGACATCCTCCTGGTTACTTACCAACTGCCAGTGGGGGCCAACCTTCTGGTCATAAGCTATATTTATGTCCTTTGGTGTCTGGAAGATGTGTTTGCTTTTATGTTGTCTTATTGCACCTGTGGTCCTGGGTTCCCGTGTGTTGTGTGTTTGTGTGCTGTGTCCTGCTGTCTGTGGGCAGTACACCCACATGGGTTCCAGGCTTGGTTGTCTGTGGCAGGTCAGTGTGATGTTTGTGGCAAGTACCTGCCACTGCCACATGTTGCACTTGTTCTCCCTTCCTTGCAGCTTGGCCAGTTAGACTCCTGTTCCTCCGTATCCAGAAGGAACAGGATGTCTTACTCTGACTCCTAGCCTAGGGACCGGCGGAGGGCGAGTAGGGATCCGAGGTTCCTGCGCATGGGTCCTCCTACCTTCAAGGTCGGCCCATGCAGGTAGGAGTTAGGGTCAGGTTAGGGACGCTGTTAGGAGGTGACCTGCTCCCTAATCCTGTTCGTCCTGGCCTAGCAGCGACCATTTTCCTTCCGGCACACGGCTGAGGGTTTCCCCCATCCTCAGCCGTGACAGTATGACCAGAAAGGCTCCTCACCTGGTCCTTCCCTCGAAAGAGGGTAAAGCATGCACCGCTATCTGCGGATGGGGTGCATGCGCGTTCTCCGGAGGGAGAGCGTTATGGGGCTCACCATTTACGGCGCGGTGAGTGGCATTCCCCGCCATTCCTCGCTCACCGTTGTCTGTGTTGGTGTCCCCTTTTGTTTGTCTGTCCTCTCCCCCCCTCCCACTGTTTTTTATGCCTCACCAACTTTCCCCTTTTGTTGTTGGGAGGGGCTTTGAGGGGTGGGAGTATGCACACCTTCGGAAGAGGGTGCAGCATGCAGTGCCATACCCTTGTGGCCTGCATGCGCGTTCTCCGGAGGGAGAGCGTCCCTGGGGGTTCTCCGTTAACGGCACGGTTGGTGGCTTATTCCCCGCCACCTTACCTTCCGTGTCCGTGTTGGGGATCCCTCGTCCCTCTCCATGTTCCCATCTCTGGTCGTCTGCTGGCAGCACTCCGTAAGTGGTCCGGCTGCGTGCTGGTTAGGAGTGTCTGCTGGCAGCGACTGGAGTGGGGACGTGAGTGGAGAGTCCCCTCGTCCATCTCTCGGTGGTTCTCTCCCCTGTGTCGCTGGTGCGGGCTGCAGGCCTCGTCTGACTGGCTGTGTTGTGTGCTGGGAGAGGATGCAGCTGACAGCGACTTTTTGGGAACCGTGTCTGAGAGTGGACGTCCCCTTCTCCCATCCCCTTGTGTGAGTCCCTCACGTGTTTTTTTTTTTTGGTGGGGGGGCTTTGAGGGGTGGGAGTGTCACGGCCACGGTTTTGGCCGTGACTCCTTGGGAGCCGCATACTGTTGCCCGCGGTTTTGGGTTGTAGTGTCAACCGCAGCTTGAGGCATAATGTAGTTGGCCTCAGGTGCGGTTGCCGTGGACAACAGCTATGTGTGCGGTTCCCTTGGAGTTATGTGCACATTTTGTATGCACTTTCGTATGTCTGTGTGCACTCTGTTTTGTGTGTGGTGTGCACTGACATCTTCCCTTCACTGTGGTTGCCCGTGGCAACGTTTGGTTGTATTTGTTCATGTGGTGGCAGTGTCCCGGCCTTCGGGCTGACTCCCTGGACACGTGTGCCACCCATGTCGTTGCCTGCGGCAACAGCCACAGTGTGTTTGTAGTTTTGACACTTCCCCTTTATGTTATGTTTTCCCTTCTGTGGTATTGGAAGGGTTAACTCCCTTTCTGTGTGTCTGAGTCACGGGGTGTGTCTGACTGTTGGGTGTGGCCTCTTGGCCCTATATAGCCTCAGTTGTAGGCAGTAGCAGAGAGGGTGTTTCAGCCATGTTGGCTGTAGACATCCTCCTGGTTACTTACCAACTGCCAGTGGGGGCCAACCTTCTGGTCATAAGCTATATTTATGTCCTTTGGTGTCTGGAAGATGTGTTTGCTTTTATGTTGTCTTATTGCACCTGTGGTCCTGGGTTCCCGTGTGTTGTGTGTTTGTGTGCTGTGTCCTGCTGTCTGTGGGCAGTACACCCACATGGGTTCCAGGCTTGGTTGTCTGTGGCAGGTCAGTGTGATGTTTGTGGCAAGTACCTGCCACTGCCACAGGTTGCACTTGTTCTCCCTTCCTTGCAGCTTGGCCAGTTAGACTCCTGTTCCTCCGTATCCAGAAGGAACAGGATGTCTTACTCTGACTCCTAGCCTAGGGACCGGCGGAGGGCGAGTAGGGATCCGAGGTTCCTGCGCATGGGTCCTCCTACCTTCAAGGTCGGCCCATGCAGGTAGGAGTTAGGGTCAGGTTAGGGACGCTGTTAGGAGGTGACCTGCTCCCTAATCCTGTTCGTCCTGGCCTAGCAGCGACCATTTTCCTTCCGGCACACGGCTGAGGGTTTCCCCCATCCTCAGCCGTGACATCACCAGGTCATGATTTTACGAATTTATGCCAAATTTTATAAAAAAAAAAAATTTCATGGTTAATTATTTTTATGACCATAATTAATAATTCTTAATTGAATCATTACCCCCCGACATAAAGAGCAACCAAAAATCATATATACTCTAAACAAGTACCAACAAAACTGCCACCCTTTCCCGTAGTTTCTAAAATGGGGTAACTTTTTTGGAGTTTCTACTCTAGGGGTGCATCAGGGGGGCTTCAAATGGGACATGGTGTCAAAAAAACAGTCCAGCAAAATCTGCCTTCCAAAAACCGTATGGCATTCCTTTCCTTCTGTGCCTTGCCGTGTGCCCGTACAGCAGTTTACGACCACATATGGGGTGTTTCTGTAAACTACAGAATCAGAGCCATAAATATTGAGTTTGGTTTGGCTGTTAACCCTTGCTTTGTTACTGGAAAAAATTATTAAAATGGAAAATCTGCCAAAAAAGTGACATTTTGAAATTGTATCTCTATTTTCCATAAATTCTTGTGGAACACCTAAAGGGTTAACAAAGTTTGTAAAATCAGTTTTGAATACCTTGAGGGGTGTAGTTTCTATAATGGGGTCTTTTTTGGGTGGTTTCTATTATGTAAGCCTCACAAAGTGACTTCAGACCTGAACTGGTCCTTAAAAAGTTGGTTTTTGAAAATTTCAGAGAAATTTCAAGATTTGCGTCTAAACTTCTAAGCCTTCTAACATCCCCCAAAAATAAAATGTCATTCCCAAAATGATCCTAACATGAAGTAGACATATGGGGAATGTAAAGTAAAAAACTATTTTTGTAGGTATTACTATGTATTATAGAAGTAGAGAAATTGAAACTTGGAAATTTGCACATTTTTCAAAATTTTTGGCAAATTTGGTATTTTTTTATAAATAAAAATTATTTTTTTTTACTCCATTTTACCACTGTCATGAAGTACAATATGTGACGAAAAAATCTCAGAATGGCCTGGATAAGTCAAAGCGTTTTAAAGTTATCACCACATAAAGTGACACTGGTCAGATTTGCAAGGACTTAAGGTGAAAATGAGCCCAGTCCTTAAGGAGTTAAGGACCCCCGCCGTACATGTACAGCGCTGGTGGACGTGATTTAAAGAACCAGCTCCATTCATGTACGGCGGGCTGATCGGGCGGGTGCAGGAGCTGCGGACGCCTGATCAACGACACAGACCCGGCAGTCATTGACAAGTCGAGCCCCTGCTGCATATGCCGGCATCAGTGAAAACACAGATGCCGGCATATTAACCCCTTGTATTCCGTGGTCAAAGCTGACCACGGCATGCAGAGAGTTTGCGGAGGGTACGCATACCCTCCGCATCTCCATCGGGTCCCCGCGCCGCAGTGGCGGGGGACCCAATGACAGAGAAGGCAGCCCAGTGCCTTCCATAGGCATCGGGGCTTACCTTCTACAGAAGCCTGTGAGATCTAGGACTAAGGCTGGGTCTCACAGGCAGGCTGTCAGCATAAAAGTGGAATAGCCAATGCATTGCAATACAGGTTGTATATTAATGCATTGCAAAGTGGATCAGACCCCAGAGTGGGAAAAAAATAAAAAGTAAAAAAAGTGTTTTTCATAATTAAAATGTATTTATTTTTAAATAAAATAAAAATTGAAAAACAGAAATATTGGGTAATGCCGCATTTGTAACGACTGGCTCTATAAAAATATCACATGAACCACCTCCTCACCTGAATGCGATAGAAAAAATAAAATAAAAACTGTGCTAAAACAACAATTTTTTTGTCACCTTACATCACAAGAAGTGCGACACCAAGCGATCAAAAAGGCATATGCCCCCCAAAATAGTACCAATCAAACCGTCATCTCATACAAAAAAATTGAGCCCCTATATGAAACAATCGGACAAAAAATAAAAAAGACTAGGGCTCTCAGAATATGAAGACACTAAAACATTTTTTTTTGTTTCAAAAATGCTTTTATTGTGTTAAAAGGGAAAAAAGTAGACATACTGTATTAGGTATTGCCATGTCCACAACAACCAGGTCTATTAAAATATCACATGACCTAACCGTTAAGGTTAACACTGCAAAAAAATAAAACATCACAAAAAGTGTGATACCAAGCCATCAAAAAGTCATACGCACCCTAAAATAGTACCAATCAAACCGTCATTTCATACCGAAAAAATTTGCCCCTAGACAGTCGCCCAAAAAATAAAAAATAAATATGGCTTTCAGAATATGGAGACACTAAAAAATATTTTTTTCAAAGATGCTTTATTATGTAAAACTGAAACAAACAACCCAAAAAATTGTCATATTTGGTATTGTCGCATCCATAACAACCTGCTCTATTAAAATAGCACATGATCTAACCTGTCAGATGAACATTGTAAAAAAACAAAAAATAAAAACAGTGCCAAAACAGCTATTTTTTGTTACCTTGCCTCACAAAAATATAGAGCAACCAAAAATAATATGTACCCTAAAAAAGTACCAACAAAACTGCCACCTTATCCCCTAGTTTCCAAAATGTGGTCACTTTTTTGGAGTTTCTACTTTAGGGGTGCATCAGGGAGTCTTCAAATGTGACATGGCAACTTAAAATTATCCCAGTGAAATCTCCCCTCAAAAAACTACATGGCGCTCCTTTCCTCTACAGCAGTTTACGATCACAAACTGGGGCCATTTATGGGAGGTTTCTATTATGTAAGTCTCACAAAGTGACTTCAGACCTAAACTGGTCCTTAAAAATTGGGTTTTGGAAATTAACTTCTAAGCTTCTAAACTTCTAAGCCTTCTAATGTCCCAAAAAAAGAAAATGTCATTTACAAAATGATCAAAACATGAAGTAGACATACGGTATGAGAAATTTAAAGTAATAGCTATTTTAGGAGGTATCACTTTCTGTTTTAAAAGCAGAGAAATTGAAAAATTTTTATTTATTAAATATTTTGACTAAAATTTACCACTGTTATGAAGTACAACATGTGACGAGAAAACAATCTCAGAATGGCTTGAATAAGTAAAAGCGTTTTAAAGTTATCCACACATAAAGTGACACATGGCAGATTTGCAAACAATGGCCAGGTCCTTAAGGTGAAAAATGGCAGAAGGGGTTAACAAAAAAAGGGTGTTATGGGATAAAAAATAAAAATAACAAAAGTGGCTTGGAGCACCAAGCGTCTAAAAATTATCCCTTGACAGAGTCAGAATGCCTGCCCATACTATAAGCACAAGTGTTTATTTCTGTGATTGTTAGAAGAAAAATTCTCCCTTTCAATTGGGAGCAGCAGCAGAGCAGCGTGGATGTGGAAAGGGTACAGATGTAGTGGCATGCAGCCGCAGTAGTAGCGGCAACAAAAACAGCATAGCATAGAACATACAAGACTGTAGAACAACCGATGGGTAGTCTACGGGTAGTAGTAGTAATTAGAGATGGCCTTGCGGTTCGCCCGGCGGTCGTTTCGCGGCGACCTTTGCGTGTTTGCGATTCGCCGAACATGCGAACATATGGAGATATTCGCGCCCGCCATATTCTTTTACATTGTGAAGAAATTTGACCTATGACACATCTATCAGGTGGTACAGAACAGCCAATTGAGACGTTTTAGTACATGGACATACCCCCTACCTTATAAATAAACCTGATCTGGCCGCCATTTTACATTCAGTTTTTTGCCAGTTTAGGGAGAGGTTGCTGTGTGGAGCAGGGACAGGCTGGTAGGGACACCAAACGCTAGCTAATAGGGCCACAAAAGTCTTTTTAAGGACTGGTACAGGTGTGCTATGTGCTATCGATAGGTGTGATACACAGAGGGGTGCGATATACTTATAATATACTTTTATAATGAGTCAAAAACACATAGATCTATATAGTGATCACCTGGAAGTCCGGGGCCTAGGGGCTTACTAGGGCCATTTTTATATAGGGTTCCGGACGGGGTCGCTCTTATCAGGGCGGGTGGTCTTTGGTTAGGCTATCAGGGCCAGAATAGCACCCCCCTGTAGGGCAATATCAGGGACAGTTCTTTGCCCACCCTGTCCTTCAATACCACATCATCATCTAGCCCAGGGATGGATGTTTTTTTGCTTTCCCTCCGGGATTCATGGATGTGCACTGGAACCCCCCGGATTGTGGTAGGACATATGGTTTCTGATTTGGTGCCGCCGAGCACCTGATTTAGTGCCGCCGAGCACTAGTTATTGCCTACCACATCTATGCTTTTTGCTTAACTTCAATAATTACTTCATTTATTTTCATTTTGAGGGATATCTTTTCCATTCACACGTCCGCAAAATGGGTCCGCATCCGTTCCGCAATTTTGCGGAACCGGTGCAGACCCATTCATTTTCAATGGGGCCAGAATGTGCTGTCCGCATCCGCACTTGCGGATCCACACCCGCATTTGCGGATCTGCACTTCCGCATCCGTGCTTCCATTTCCGCAAAAAAATAGAACATGTCCTATTCTTGTCCGCAATTGCAGACAAGATTAGGCATTTTCTATTATAGTGCCTGCGATATGCGGTACGCAAATTGCGGAATGCACATTGCCGGTGTCCATGTTTTGCGGATCCGCAAAACACTTACGGATGTGTGAATGGACCCTCGTAGTAACATTATTAAAGGTAAAGTTTTATCTTTATGTATATTCTAATGGATTGCCTTCCTTGTACAATGTTATAATATACTTTCTATGTTAGAAAGTATATTATATTGCATTTGTATTGTGCGGCAGTTGTGTGTGTTTCTGCTGCGATACTGCAGGTATATAGAGGGACAAGCGTTATTGGAACTAATAATTTCTACTGGTGTGATATACCAGTCGTCCCCCCAAAAAACTGATTGAAGCGGGGTGTTATATACTAATATACTTTCTTTATAGTGCATTTGGGTACTGTATAGTGCATTTGCGCATGCGCGTACACGAAAATTATATTGCCGATATTTTGCATTGAAAAAAAAAATGAATGGAGATCGCAAATTCGATTAATACATCTTGTTATGTCACTGTCCATGTTGTGGGACTAATTGTGCAGTTCTAGTAATTATTTCTTGGCTGCAAATATGAGCTGAAGGTTTTTCAGGTTCGCCTGCCATTAAAATGAATGGGACCCACCGCGAACTTGCGGTTCGCGAACATTTGATCGCGTTTGTGCAATCGCGAACCGTCCCAGCAGATTTTCGTCCAACACTAGTAGTAATAGTAGTAATTAGTAGTAGTGGTGGTAGTGGCAGATACTTTACATTAATAATGCAGTACAGCTGTACAGAACATGATGGTTGACATTAGAGATGAGCGAATCGAAACTGATGAAGTGGAATTCGATCCGAATTTCAGGAAAAATTTGATTCCCACCAAAGCCGAATTTCCTAAAATGGCTGCTGCACGTGTGAGGACATGGAGAAAGGAATTCTGGGAAGGCGGGATCACCAATAATGCCATGCATGCAGCCAGCCAGCCCTGTGATGTCACAGCCCTATAAATAGCTTCGGCCATCTTAGATTCTGCCATTTACCAGTGTACTTAGTGCAGGGAGAGACATCTGCAGGCACTAGGGACAGTGTTAGACAAATTTAATTGTGCTAAAAAAAAAACTATTTACAAGTGCAGGGATTATTCAAGGTGTAGGGAAAGGATAGGGAGGAATTATTCCACATCATTTATGTTGAAAAAGGTTCAGTAGGGTAGGTTACAGCCTGGGTAATAGGAACAATCCTATTACACCTTGCAGCACTGACTGGGGGTCCAAATTGCCATTATACAGCTCTGTAATTCCAGCAAACCGTTCTTATTAGGCTGCAAGTGCTGTTTGATATAGGCATTAACAGGGTATATTTGCCCTTGTGCGGTGCAGTTATATGTTCTAAAAAAGGGCTTATTAGCCGTTGTGTAGTGAAGTGCTAAAATTACAGCCCTTTTTGTCGTGTATTAGTGGCAAAAGTAAAATATATTTGCCGCTCAGCGGTGCAGTTATCTGTTCTAAAGCCTTTTGTGCGTGTATTAGTGGAAAAAGAAAAAATATATTTGCCTCTCAGCTGTGCAGATATCTGTTGTAAAGCCTTTTGTGGCATGTATTAGACGAAAAAGAAAATAAATATTTGCCGCTCAGTGGTGCAGTTATCTGTTCTAAAGCCTATTATTGTGTGTATTAGCAGAAAAAGAAAATAAATATTTGCCGCTCAGTGGTGCAGTTATCTGTTCTAAAGCCTATTATTGTGTGTATTAGCAGAAAAAGAAAAAAAATATTTGCCGCTCAGCGGTGCAGTTATCTGTTCTAAACCCTTTTATGGCATGTATTACCGGAAAAAGAAAAAATATATTTGCCGCTCAGTGGTGCAGTTATATGTTCTAAAGCCTTTTGTGGCATGTATTAGACGAAAAAGAAAATAAATATTTGCCGCTCAGCATTGCAGTTATCTGTTCTAAAGCCTATTATTGTGTGTATTAGCAGAAAAAGAAAAAATATATTTGCCGCTCAGTGGTGCAGTTATATGTTCTAAAGCCCTTTTTGTCGTGTAATAGTGGCAAAATAAAAATATATTTGCCGTTCAGTGGTGCAGTTATATGCTCTAAATCCCTTTTTGCTGTGTATTAGTGGCAAAAGTAAAATATATTTGCCATTCAGTGGTGCAGTTATATGTTCTTAAGCCCTTTTTTGTGTGTATTAGTGGGGCGGGAAAGGGCTTATTAATTTGGTGAAGTGAGAAAATTACAGACTTTTTTTGGGGTGGTTTAATTTCCTTTTTATTTATTTGATCTAACAGTATGTCAGACAGAGAAGTGCCAGGCCTTGCACAGGGGAGTGGCGCAGGCAGAGGTCGTAACAGAGTAAGGGGCCGTGGCAGCAGGGGTCACTTTGAGAGACCTGAGCTCCCAGTGTCAGCTAGCGGTCGTGTCTTGACCAGCAACCCAGCGGTTCTTGAATAGTTGACTCTAGAGTTGAGCGCACGGCAATTACCCACTCCAGACTCGGGGAGGTAGTGATGATAAATAACAATACAGGACTCTTAAGATGCCCTGTGATTGGAATGATTAATTGAAAATTACAGGGAATGTCACTGCAGTATTTTGGATTAGGAAACGTTAGACAGGAGAGGCCCTGCTGCCGCTTTGTTGACTCTAGATAACTTCTGCCTGATCGCACGTCGCCGTGACGTCCACGATCCAATTGGATATCTTCTGTATTAACTTTCGATGTTCTTTTCTGTGCCTACCATGGTGATCTCGGGTAGCGGGGAATCAGGGTTCCACACCGGAGACGGAGCGTGAGAAAGGGATACCGCATCCAAGGGAGGTCAATGGCTGAAATGTGATTGAGCGGAAATGTGGGACAAGTTGTTAAAATGGAAGGATCGAATAAAAGGAGGGGGGGCGCGTCAATTAAATACGAATTTTAGAAATTTAAGTCCCTGTCACCTATGCAGAGAAGGGATTTTTCAACGGCAAAAATTGGTTAATGTCACCCACTAATGGAACAGACTAGTTTAAAAAATTTCGGTCCCTGTCAACTAAGCAAAGCAAGGGTTTATTCACGGCAAAACTGGGTTCATGTCACCCACCAATTGAACAGACGATTTTACAAAAATTTGGTCCCTGTCATCTATGCAGAGCAGGGGTTTGTATACGGCAAAAATTGTAAAATGTCACCTGAGAATGTAACAGACGATTTTTTTAAATTTAGGTCCCTGTCACCTATGCAGAGCAAGTGTTTGTATACAGCAAAAATGGTAAAATGTCACCTGAGAATGAAACAGACGATTTTTTGAAATTTAGGTCCCTGTCACCTATGCAGAGCAGGAGTTTATTCACGGCAAAAATGGTAAAATTTCACCCAAGAATGTAAAAGACGTTTTTGCACCCTGCTCCCTCTTTTGCTGTGCTGGTCCCTCTGTACGACCACCGCGTCTTCCTCCAAACTGCATACGTCACTCGCATGACCTTGGTTCTAGTACCTCATCATCCTCCACATCATCTTCCACACAAACTTTACCCCTGGCCTCCTTGTCGGTCTGCAGACTGCAGAACGTTGCAGCAGTTGGTACCTATGTTTCGTCATCATCAGAGACGTGCTGCGGTGGTCTTCCCATGTCCTCATCCTGAAACATAAGTGGTTTGGCATCAGTGCACTCAATCTCTTCCACTTCTGGGGCAGGGCTATGTGGATGGCCCACGGAAACCCTGCCAGCAGAGTCATCAAAAAGCAGAAGAGACTGCTGCATGACTTGGGGCTCAGAATGCTTGCATGATTTGCAAGGGGTGAGTTGAAAGACAGATGGCCATGGGCTGTAGGTGCCAGCTCTGATCTTTTAGCAGGGGACTGGGTGGGAGACAATGTGAAGGAACTGGAGGCACTGTCAGCCACCCAATCTACTATCGCCTGTACTTGTTCTAGCCTCACCATTCGTATTGTCCTAAATGCAGTGTAGGCCGCAAATGTACTTTTTAGCGCAAAAGATGAGCATTTGTCACCCAACAATGTAACAGACGAATTAGTGAAATGTATTTCCCGGTCCACTAGGTAGAGCAGGTGTATATCACAGCCAAAAATTGGTGAATTTCACCCGACAATGTAACAGACGAATTAGTGAAATGTACTCTCCTGTCCACTAGGTAGAACAGGGATATATCACAGCCAAAAATTGGTGAATGTCACCTGACAATGTAACAGACGAATTAGTGGACAGGAAAATACATTTCACTATGTAGAACAGGGGTATATCACAGCCAAAAATTGGTGAATTTCAACTAACAATGTAACAGACGAATTAGTGAAATGTATTTCCCTGTCCACTAGTTAGAGCAGGGGTATATCACAGCCAAAAATTGGTGAATGTAACCCGACAATGTAACAGACAAATTAGTGAAATGTATTTCCCTGTCCACTAGGTAGAGCAGGGGTATATCGCAGCCAAAAATTGGTGAATTTCACCCGACAATGTAACAGACGAATTAGTGAAATGTATTTCCCTGTCCGCTAGGTAGAGCAGGGGTATATCACAGCCAAAAATTGGATTTGTGAATGTCACCCAACAATGTAACAGAGGAATTAGTGAAATGTATCTTCCTGTCCACTATGTAGAACAGGGGTATATCACAGCCAAAAATTGGTGAATTTCACCCGACAATGTAACAGACGAATTAGTGAAATGTATTTTCCTGTCCACTATGTAAAACAGGGGTATATCACAGCCAAAAATTGGTGAATGTCACCCGAGAATGTAACAGACGAATTTGTGAAATGTATTTCCATGTCCACTATGTAGAGCAGGGGTATATCACAGCCAAAAATTGGTGAATGTCACCCAACAATGTAACAGACAAATTAGTGAAATGTATTTCCCTGTCCACTAGGTAGAGCAGGGGTATATCACAGCCAAAAATTTGTGAATGTCACCTGACAATGTAAAAGACGAATTAGTGAAATGTATTTCCCTGTCCACTAGGTAGAGCAGGGGTATATCACAGCCAAAAATTAGTGAATTTCACTTGACAATGTAACAGACGAATTAGTGAAATGACTTAAAATAACATAAAATACGCAAAAATAAAAAATAATAATCTTGATCTAGGAGGTGGAGGTCCATATGGAGTAGGAGGTTGAGGAGGCGGTGGCGTGGCGGTGTAGGTGGAAGCGGCGGAGGAGGAGGTAGCCAACACTGGAATTTGTTTTTATTGTTCTTTTTTTTTATTTTTTATTAGGGTACACCCCAAAACATTGGGAAATATGAAAAATAAAACAATGAGAAAGTGCGCTGGAGTATAACAATGGCTAAATGAGGCCAGTATACATGTCTATTCTGCACAAGGTACGGACAAGTCCTGTGGAATACATGCCTGGTTCATTTTAATGAACGTGAGCTTGTCCACATTGGCTATGGACAGGCGGCTGCGCTTGTCTGTGATAACGCCCCCTGCCGTGCTAAATATACGTTCAGACAATACACTGGCTGCAGGGCAGGCCAGAACCTCCAAGGCGTAATGGGCAAGATCAGGCCAGGTGCCCAATTTGGAGACCTAGAAATTGAAGGGTGCAGACCCATCAGTCGGTACGTGTAGGCATGTGCACACATACTGCTCCACCATGTTGCTGAAATGCTGCCTCCTGCTAAGACGTTCCATATCAGCTGGTGGTGCTGGTTGTTGTGGCATGCTGACAAAGCTTTTCCACATTTTGGCCATGCTAACCCTGCCTTCTGAGGTGCTGGCGGTGCCCCAGCTGAGTTGGCGACCTCATCCTCCTCCTCTGCCTTCGCCTTGTGCTTGCACTGTGCCACCACTGTCAGGTGGGAATGCCATCAGCAGCGCGTCTACCAGCGTGCGCTTGTACTTGGCCATCTTACGATCACGCTCCAATGACGGAATTAAGTACGGTACGTTGTCCTTGTAACGGGGATCCAGCGGCGTGGCCACCCAGTAATCAGCACAAGTTAGAATGTGGCCAACTCGGCGGTCGTTGCAGAGACACTGCAGCATGTAATCACTCATGTGTGCAAGGCTGCCCAGAGGCAACGAAAAGCTGTCCTCTGTGGGAGGTGTATCGTCGGTGTCCTCTGTATCCCTCCAGCCACGCACCAGTGATGGCCATGAGCTGGTTTGGGTGCCACCCTGCTGTGAACATGGTTTTGTCACGGAAGGTGTTACAGAAAACTAGAAGACACAAATGAAGATCCGACTGAACCAAAGGGTAAGCCCTGCAACAGCCCTAGCTCTCTCCCTTACTGCTCAGCCTATGCAAAAATCTCTATGGTAGATAATTGCATACCCTCGTTCCTCGACTGTATGACACCTGAACACCCTATAATAGTGAGGGGACACGACCACCGGCTCCATACACTTAATACGGAGGGAGTCAGGGTGACCTAAGATCAAGCAAACAGGAATAAAGAAACAGACTTATCTTGTGGATGTAGCAGTAACAGCTTCTAGCATCAGCACACTCCAGGAAGTTGTATAAACCGCAAAGTGATGCAGTATGGGAGGGGATTTAAAGGGATGCAATCAGTGCAACTAGATGACAGCTGAGAGAGGGAAACGAGATGACAAAATGAAAGCAAAACAAAAGAACCTCAAGCAGGAGGTTCTGAAGAACGTCTGTCAGAGCTTCACAGATGTCTGGCGGTGACAGGTTCCTCCTCCATATCCAACTCCTCATCCTGCACCTAGTCATCCTCCAGAACTGTGCCCTGGCTGGACAATTGAGTACCTGGCGTATGTTGGTGCAGGAACCCACCCTCGGAGCCACTTGTGAATGACTGGCCTGTAACCCTTGTAAATGATCCCTCTTTCTCCTCCTCCTGTGCCACATCCTCTTCCATCATTGCCCGAAGCGTTTTTTCAAGGAGGCATAGAAGTGGGATAGTAACGCTGAGAACTGCGTCATTGGTACTGTCCATGTTAATGGAATACTCGAAACAGCGCAACAAGGCACACAGGACTCGCATGGAGGCCCACTCATTGGTGTTGAAATGGTGCTGTTCCGCAGAGCAACTCACCCGTGCATGCTGCAGCTGAAACTCCACTATTGCCTGCTGCTGCTCGCACAGTCTGGCCAGCATGTGCAAGGTGGAGATCCACCTTGTGGGCACATCACATATGAGGTGGTGAGCGGGAAGGCCGAAGTTACGCTGCAGCGCTGACAGGCGAGCAGCAGCAGGGTGAAAACGCCGAAAGCGTGCACAGATGGCCCGCACTTTCTGAAGCAGCTCTGACATATTGGGGTAATTTTTCAGGAATTTCTGCACCACCAAATTCAGCACATGCGCCAGGCAAGTGATGTGCTTCAAACTGGCTAGGCCCAGAGCTGCTACGAGATTTCGCCCATTATCACACACCACCAGGCCGGGCTTGAGGCTCACTGGCACCAACCACTTATCGGTCTGTTGTTCCATGCCCGTTCACAGCTCTCGCGTGGTGTGGGGTTTGTCCCCCAAACAGATACGTTTTAAAACTGCCTGCTGTCGTTTACCCCTGGCTGTGCTGAAGTTGGTGGTGAAGGTGTTACACTGACCGGATGAGGAGGCGGTAGAGGATGAGGAAGCGGAGTAGGAGGAGGAAGCAACAGGAGGCAAAGAGAAATGCCCTGCAATCCTCAGTGGTGAAAGGAAATGCGCCAAACTGCTATCCGCCTCAGGCCCAGCCACCACTGCATTTACCCAGTGTGCTGTTAGGGAGATATAACGTCCCTGACCATGCACGTATCTGTAGTTAGGTGGACCTTGCCACAGATGGCGTTGCTCAGTGCACACCTGATTTTGTCCCCCACTTGGTTGTGCAGGGAAGGGATGGCTCGCCTGGAAAAGTAGTGGCGGCTGGGCACGACGTACTGTGGGACAGCCACTGCCATAAGGCTTTTAAAACTGTCCGTCTCCACCAGACAGAATGACAGCATTTCAAAGGCCAGGAATTTTGAAATGCTGGCATTCAGGGCCAGGGATCGCGGGTGGGTAGGGGGGTACTTCTTTTTTTGCTCCAGTGTTTGGGAGATAGACAGATGAACGCTTCCATGGGACATTGTGGAGATGCTTGGTGACCCAGGTGGTGGTGTTGCTGGCAGTCTGGCTCATCCTCTGTTTGCGGGGGGGCAGGTGCCACTGTCACTCCAGAGAGAGATGAAGAGGCCGAGACTGCAGCAGGAGGAAGCAAGAGGAGCCAGAGAGCTTTCTTTGTTTTTGAGGTGTCTACTCCACTGCAGCTCGTGCTTTGCACTTAGATGCCTGGTCATGCAGGTTGTGCTCAGGTTGAGAACGTTTATGCCTCGTTTCCGGCTCTGATTGCACAGCGTTCAAACCACTTGTGTCTTGTCATCAGCACATTGTCTGAAGAACTGCCACGCCAGGGAACTTCTTGGAGCTGGCTTTGGTGTGCTCGGTCCCTTGGTGCAGTGGGCAGTAGCAGGCGTACTGTCTAGGGGACGGCCGCACCACTTTTGCACCCTGCTCCCTCTTCTGCTGTGCTAGTGGCTCTGTGCGACCACTGCCTCTTCCTCCGAACTACACAGGTCACTCGCTTGACCTTGATTCCATGTGGGGTCGACGACCTCATCGTCCGCCACATCATCTTTCACCCAGTCTTCACCCCTGCCCTCCTTGTCGATCTGCACACTGCAGAAAGCCACAGCAGTTGGCACCTGTGTTTTGTCATCATCCGAGACGTGCTGCGGTGGTCCTCCCATGTACTCATCCTGAAACATAAGTGGTTGGGCATCAGTGCACTCAATCTCTTCCACTTCTGGGGCAGGGCTATGTGAATGGCCCTGGGAAACCCTGCTAGCAGAGTCATCAAAAAGCAGAAGAGACTGCTGCATGACTTGGGGCTCAGACTGCTTGGCTGATTTGCAAGGGAGTGAGGTGAAAGACTGATGGCCATGGGCTGTAGGTGCCAACTCTGATCTTTCAGCAGGAGACTGGGTGGGAGACAATGTGAAAGAACTGGAGGCACTGTCAGCCACCCAATCTGCTATTGCCTGTACTTCTTCTGGCCTCACCATTCGTAGAGCCGCATTCGGCCCTACCAAATAACGCTGAAGGTTCTGTCGCCTACTCGCACCTGAGGAAGGTGTTTCACTTGTACGTGTAGCTGGCACAGATCGACCACGTCCTCTCCCTGCAACAGGAGCTCCACCAGCAGCACCACGACCGGGGCCACGTCCCTTATTTGAGGCTCTCCTCATTCTTTGCGTTCACCAACCAAACTTACAGATGGTTTATGTCAGGCATGTAACCACCAATACACAACAATTAAGTTCACTGACAGTAAGGCAGTGCCGGTGTCATAAAGAGGAAAAATGTATTGAGGTCACACAACAGTGTGACAGGCGAAATTGGAATTTGTCAACCAACAATGTAACAGCAGTATTGACTAGTTGTATTGGAGTGTCACAAATGCAGCAAAGGCCGCAAATGTAGTGTCTTGCACAAAATGGGTGTTTTTTTAAAACCAGAATATAACAGCAGTATTTAACACTTGTATTGGACTGTCACAAATGCAGCAAAGGCCACAAATGTAGTCTATTGCACAAAATGGGTGTTTTTTTAAAACCAGAATATAACAGCAGTATCTAACACTTGTATTGGACTGTCACAAATGCAGCAAAGGCCGCAAATGTAGTCTCTTGCACAAAATGGGTGTTTTTAAAACCAGAATATAACAGCAGTATTTAATGCTTGTATTGGACTGTCACAAATGCAGCAAAGGCCGCAAAGGTACTTTATGGAAAAAAAATATGATTTTTTTCACCCACAATTAACCACCTCAGCCCCTATAGCTTAAATACCCTTAAAGACCAGGACACTTTTTACACTTCTGACCTACCCTACTTTCACCGTTTATTGCTCGGTCATGCAACTTACCACCCAAATGAATTTTACCTCCTTTTCTTCTCACTAATAGAGCTTTCATTTGGTGGTATTTAATTGCTGCTGACATTTTTACTTTTTTTGTTATTAATCGAAATTTACTGATTTTTTTGCAAAAAAATTACATTTTTCACTTTCAGTTGTAAAATTTTGCAAAAAAAACAAAATCCATATATAAATTTTGCTCTAAATTTATTGTTCTACATGTCTTTGATAAAAAAAAAATGTTTGGGTAAAAAAAAAAAATGGTTTGGGTAAAAGTTATAGCGTTTACAAACTATGGTACAAAAATGTGAATTTCCGCTTTTTGAAGCAGCTCTGACTTTCTGAGCACCTGTCATGTTTCCTGAGGTTCTACAATGGCCAGACAGTACAAACACCCCACAAATGACCCCATTTCGGAAAGTAGACACCCTAAGGTATTCGCTGATGGGCATAGTGAGTTCATAGAACTTTTTATTTTTTGTCACAAGTTAGCGGAAAATGATGATTTTTTTTTTTTTTCTTACAAAGTCTCATATTCCACTAACTTGTGACAAAAAATAAAAAGTTCTATGAACTCACTATGCCCATCAGCGAATACCTTTGGGTGTCTTCTTTCCAAAATGGGGTCACTTGTGGGGTAGTTATACTGCCCTGGCATTCTAGGGGCCAAAATGTGTGGTAAGGAGTTTGAAATCGAATTCTGTAAAAAATGGCCGGTGAAATCCGAAAGGTGCTCTTTGGAATGTGGGCCCCTTTGCCCACCTAGGCTGTAAAAAAGTGTCACACATGTGGTATCTCCGTACTCAGGAGAAGTTGGGGAATGTGTTTTGGGGTGTCATTTTACATATACCCATGCTGGGTGAGATAAATATCTTGGTCAAATGCCAACTTTGTATAAAAAAATGGGAAAGTTGTCTTTTGCCAAGATATTTCTCTCACCCAGCATAGGTATATGTAAAATGACACCCCAAAACACATTCCCCAACTTCTCCTGAGTACGGAGATACCACATGTGTGACACTTTTTTGCAGCCTAGGTGGGCAAAGGGGCCCACATTCCAAAGAGCACCTTTCGGATTTCACCGGCCATTTTTTACAGAATTTCATTTCAAACTCCTTATCACACATTTGGGCCCCTAGAATGCCAGGGCAGTATAACTACCCCACAAGTGACCCCATTTTGGAAAGAAGACACCCCAAGGTATTCGCTGATGGGCATAGTGAGTTCATGGAAGTTTTTATTTTTTGTCACAAGTTAGTGGAATATGAGACTTTGTAAGAAAAAAAAAATCATCATTTTCCACTAACTTGTGACAAAAAATAAAAAATTCTAGGAACTCGCCATGCCCCTCACGGAATACCTTGGGGTGTCTTCTTTCCAAAATGGGGTCACTTGTGGGGTAGTTATACTGCCCTGGCATTCTAGGGGCCCAAATGTGTGGTAAGGAGTTTGAAATCAAATTCTGTAAAAAATGGCCGGTGAAATCCGAAAGGTGCTTTTTGGAATGTGGGCCCCTTTGCCCACCTAGGCTGCAAAAAAGTGTCACACATGTGGTATCTCCGTACTCAGGAGAAGTTGGGGAATGTGTTTTGGGGTGTCATTTTACATATACCCATGCTGGGTGAGATAAATATCTTGGTCAAATGCCAACTTTGTATAAAAAAATGGGAAAAGTTGTCTTTTGCCAAGATATTTCTCTCACCCAGCATGGGTATATGTAAAATGACACCCCAAAACACATTCCCCAACTTCTCCTGAGTACGGAGATACCACATGTGTGACACTTTTTTGCAGCCTAGGTGGGCAAAGGGGCCCACATTCCAAAGAGCACCTTTCGGATTTCACCGGCCGTTTTTTACAGAATTTGATTTCAAACTCCTTACTAGAGTTGAGCGAACATCTGGATGTTCGGGTTCGAGAAGTTCAGCCAAACTTCACGGAAATGTTCGGGTTCGGGATCCGAACCCGAACCGAACTTCGTCCCAAACCCGAACCCCATTGAAGTTAATGGGGACCCGAACTTTTGGGCACTAAAAAGGCTGTAAAACAGCCCAGGAAAGAGCTAGAGGGCTGCAAAAGGCAGCAACATGTAGGTAAATCCCCTGCAAACAAATGTGGATAGGGAAAAGAATTAAAATAAAAATAAAAAAAATAAAAATGACCCAATATCAATTGGACAGAGGTCCCATAGCAGAGAATCTGGCTTCACGTCAGCAGAGAATCAGTCTCTTCATGGCAAAGCAAAGAATCTGGCTTCATGTCAGCACAGAATCAGTCTCTTCATGCCCATGCCATAGCAGAGAATCTGGCTTCATGTCAGCACAGAATCAGTCTTCATGTCATAGCAGAGAATCAGGCATCACGTCACCCACCACTGGAACAGGCCACTGTCACACATTTAGGCCCAGGCACCCAGGCAGAGGAGAGAGGTCCCGTAACAGAGAATCTGGCCTTATGTCAGCGCAGAATCAGTCTTCATGTCATAGCAGAGAATCAGGCTTCACGTCACCCACCACTGGAACAGGCCACTGTCACACATTTAGGCCCAGGCACCCAGGCAGAGGAGAGAGGTCCCGTAACAGAGAATCTGGCCTTATGTCAGCGCAGAATCAGTCTTCATGTCATAGCAGAGAATTAGGCTTCACGTCACCCACCACTGGAACAGGCCACTGTCACACATTTAGGCCCAGGCAACCAGACAGAGGAGAGAGGTCCTGTAACAGAGAATCTGGCCTTATGTCAGCACAGAATCTGTCTTCATGTCATAGCAGAGAATCAGGCATCACGTCACCCACCACTGGAACAGGCCACTGTCACACATTTAGGCCCAGGCACCCAGGCAGAGGAGAGAGGTCCCGTAACAGAGAATCTGGCCTTATGTCAGCGCAGAATCAGTCTTCATGTCATAGCAGAGAATCAGGCTTCACGTCACCCACCACTGGAACAGGCCACTGTCACACATTTAGGCCCAGGCACCCAGGCAGAGGAGAGAGGTCCCGTAACAGAGAATCTGGCCTTATGTCAGCGGAGAATCAGTCTTCATGTCATAGCAGAGAATCAGGCTTCATGTCACCCACCACTGGAACAGGCCACTGTCACACATTTAGGCCCCGGCACCCAGACAGAGGAGAGCGGTCCCGTAACAGAGAATCTGGCCTTATGTCAGCGCAGAATCTGTCTTCATGTCATAGCAGAGAATCAGGCTTCACGTCACCCACCACTGGAACATGCCACTGTCACACATTTAGGCCCCGGCACCCAGACAGAGTAGAGAGGTCCTGTAACAAAGAATCTGGCCTTATGTCAGCGCAGAATCAGTCTTCATGTCATAGCAGAGAATCAGGCTTCACGTCACCCACCACTGGAACAGGCCACTGTCACACATTTAGGCCCCGGCACCCAGACAGAGGAGAGAGGTCCTGTAACAGAGAATCTGGCCTTATGTCAGCGCAGAATCAGTCTTCATGTCATAGCAGAGAATCAGCTTCACGTCACCCACCACTGGAACAGGCCACTGTTACATATTTAGGCCCAGGCACCCAGGCAGAGGAGAGAGGTCGCGTAACAGAGAATCTGGCTTCATGTCAGCACAGAATAAGTCTTCATGTCATAGCAGAGAATCAGGCTTCACGTCACCCACCACTGGAACAGGCCACTGTCACACATTTAGGCCTCGGCACCCAGACAGAGGAGAGAGGTTGCGTAACAGAGAATCTGGCTTCATGTCAGCACAGAATAAGTCTTCATGTCATAGCAGAGAATCAGGCTTCACGTCACCCACCACTGGAACAGGCCACTGTCACACATTTAGGCCCCGGCACCCAGACAGAGGAGAGGTTCATTCAACTTTGGGTTGCCCCGCAATATAATGGCAAAATGAAATTAAAAATAGTATTGAATGAGGAAGTGCCCTGGAGTAGAATAATATATTGTTAAGGGGAGGTAGTTAATATCTAATCTGCACAAGGGATGGACAGGTCCTGTGGGATCCATGCCTGGTTCATTTTTATGAACGTCAGCTTGTCCACATTGGCTGTAGACAGGCGGCTGCGTTTGTCTGTAATGACGCCCCCTGCCGTGCTGAATACACGTTCAGACAAAACGCTGGCCGCCGGGCAGGCCAGCACCTCCAAGGCATAAAAGGCTAGCTCTGGCCACGTGGACAATTTGGAGACCCAGAAGTTGAATGGGGCCGAACCATCAGTCAGTACGTGGAGGGGTGTGCACAGGTACTGTTCCACCATGTTAGTGAAATGTTGCCTCCTGCTAACACGTTCCGTATCAGGTGGTGGTGCACTTAGCTGTGGCGTGTTGACAAAACTTTTCCACATCTCTGCCATGCTAACCCTGCCCTCAGAGGAGCTGGGCGTGACACAGCTGCGTTGGCGACCTCTTGCTCCTCCACTGCCTTCACCTTGGGCTTCCACTGGTTCCCCTGTGACATTTGGGAATGCTCTCAGTAGCGCGTCTACCAACGTGCGCTTGTACTCGCGCATCTTCCTATCACGCTCCAGTGTAGGAAGTAAAGTGGGCACATTGTCTTTGTACCGGGGATCCAGCAGGGTGGCAACCCAGTAGTCCGCACACGTTAAAATGTGGGCAACTCTGCTGTCGTTGCGCAGGCACTGCAGCATGTAGTCGCTCATGTGTGCCAGGCTGCCCAGAGGTAAGGACAAGCTGTCCTCTGTGGGAGGCGTATCGTCATCGTCCTGTGTTTCCCCCCAGCCACGCACCAGTGATGGGCCCGAGCTGCTTTGGGTGCCACCCCGCTGTGAACATGCTTCATCCTCATCCTCCTCCACCTCCTCCTCATCCTCGTCCTCCTCGTCCTCCAGTAGTGGTCCCTGTCTGGCCACATTTGTACCTGGCCTCTGGTGTTGCAAAAAAACTCCCTCTGAGTCACTTCGAAGAGACTGGCCTGAAAGTGCTAAAAATGACCCCTCTTCCTCCTCTTCCTCCTGGGCCACCTCCTCTTCCATCATCGCCCTAAGTGTTTTCTCAAGGAAACATAGAAGTGGTATTGTAACGCTGATAACGGCGTCATCGCCACTGGCCATGTTGGTGGAGTACTCGAAACAGCGCAACAGGGCACACAGGTCTCGCATGGAGGCCCAGTCATTGGTGGTGAAGTGTGTCTGATCCACAGTGCGACTGACCCATGCGTGCTGCAGCTGAAACTCCACTATGGCCTGCTGCTGCTCGCACAGTCTGTCCAGCATATGCAAGGTGGAGTTCCACCTGGTGGGTACGTCGCATATGAGGCGGTGAGCGGGAAGGCCGAAGTTACGCTGTAGCGCAGACAGGCGAGCAGCGGCAGGGTGTGAACGCCGGAAGCGCGAACAGACGGCCCGCACTTTATGCAGCAGCTCTGACATGTCAGGGTAGTTGCGAATGAACTTCTGCACCACCAAATTCAGCACATGCGCCAGGCAAGGGATGTGCGTCAAACCGGCTAGTCCCAGAGCTGCAACGAGATTTCGCCTATTATCTCACACCACCAGGCCGGGCTTGAGGCTCACCGGCAGCAACCACTCGTCGGTCTGTTGTTCTATACCCCGCCACAACTCCTGTGCGGTGTGGGGCCTGTCCCCCAAACATATGAGTTTCAGAATGGCCTGCTGACGTTTACCCCGTGCTGTGCTGAAGTTGGTGGTGAAGGTGTGTGGCTGACTGGATGAGCAGGTGGAAGAAGAGGAGGAGGAAGCTGAGTAGGAGGAGGAGGAGACAGGAGGCAAAGAATGTTGCCCTGCGATCCTTGGCGGCGGAAGGACGTGCGCCAAACAGCTCTCCGCCTGGGGCCCAGCCGCCACTACATTTACCCAGTGTGCAGTTAGGGAGATATAGCGTCCCTGGCCGTGCTTACTGGTCCACGTATCTGTGGTTAGGTGGACCTTGCCACAGATGGCGTTGCGCAGTGCACACTTGATTTTATCGGACACTTGTTTGTGCAGGGAAGGCACAGCTCTCTTGGAGAAGTAGTGGCGGCTGGGAACAACATACTGTGGGACAGCAAGTGACATGAGCTGTTTGAAGCTGTGTGTGTCCACCAGCCTAAATGACAGCATTTCATAGGCCAGTAGTTTAGAAATGCTGGCATTCAGGGCCAGGGATCGAGGGTGGCTAGGTGGGAATTTACGCTTTCTCTCAAATGTTTGTGAGATGGAGAGCTGAACGCTGCCGTGTGACATGGTTGAGATGCTTGGTGACACAGGTGGTGGTGTTGGTGGTACATCCCATGTTTGCTGGGCGGCAGGTGCCATCGTTCCTCCAGAGGCAGAGGAAGAGGCCGAGGCGGCGGCAGCAGCAGAAGAGGCCGAGGCGGCGGCAGCAGCAGAAGAGGCCGAGGCGGCGGCAGCAGCAGCAGAAGAGGCCGAGGCGGCGGCAGCAGCAGAAGAGGCCGAGGCGGCAGCAGCAGAAAATGCAGCAGGAGGAGCCTGTGTGACTTCCTTGTTTTTAAGGTGTTTACTCCACTGCAGTTCATGCTTTGCATGCAGGTGCCTGGTCATGCAGGTTGTGCTAAGGTTCAGAACGTTAATGCCTCGCTTCAGGCTCTGATGGCACAGCGTGCAAACCACTCGGGTCTTGTCGTCAGCACATTGTTTGAAGAAGTGCCATGCCAGGGAACTCCTTGAAGCTGCCTTTGGGGTGCTCGGTCCCAGATGGCGGCGGTCAGTAGCAGGCGGAGTCTCTTGGCGGCGGGTGTTCTGATTTTGCCCACTGCTCCCTCTTTTGCTACGCTGTTGGCTCGGTCTCACCACTGCCTCTTCCTCCGAACTCTGAAAGTCAGTGGCACGACCTTCATTCCATGTGGGGTCTAGGACCTCATCGTCCCCTGCATCATCTTCCACCCAGTCTTGACCCCTGACCTCCTGTTCAGTCTGCACACTGCAGAAAGACGCAGCAGTTGGCACCTGTGTTTCGTCATCATCAGAGACGTGCTGAGGTGGTATTCCCATGTCCTCATCATCAGGAAACATAAGTGGTTGTGCGTTAGTGCATTCTATCTCTTCCACCCCTGGTGAAGGGCTAGGTGGATGCCCTTGGGAAACCCTGGCAGCAGAGTCTTCAAACAGCATAGGAGACTGCTGCATAACTTGAGGCTCAGACAGTTTCCCTGATATGCATAGGGGTGATGTGACAGACTGATGGGCTTGGTTTTCATGCGCCATCTGTGCGCTTTCTGCAGAAGACTGGGTGGGAGATAATGTGAACGTGCTGGATGCACTGTCGGCCACCCAATTGACTAATGCCTGTACCTGCTCAGGCCTTACCATCCTTAGAACGGCATTGGGCCCCACCAAATATCCCTGTAAATTCTGGCGGCTACTGGGACCTGAGGTAGTTGGTACACTAGGACGTGTGGCTGTGGCAGAACGGCCACGTCCTCTCCCAGCACCAGAGGGTCCACTAACACCACCACGACCATGTCCACGTCCGCGTCCCTTATTAGATGCTTTCCTCATTGTTTTCGTTCACCACAATTTTGAGAATGGCAAATTTGGGAATAGTTTTTCAACCCAGAACAAAAAGTGTGCTTTTACGGTCACTACAAATAACTTGACCAGCTAAAACAGTACAGATTTGGTTGAATAGAAATGTGAGGCCTGTTTTTTTTTTGCGCTGTGTGACAGGTATAGGTTTAATCACAGAATCAGACTTCTATCTGCACGCTAGCGTGTGTCTTAGGTTTTTCTGAATGACACTATCAGTACCTTCAATGTAAGATATCCTTTTTGGGATAGATTTCAAGTAGGCCTCAAATACCAGAAACTAGTTATTTTGAGAATGGCAAATTTGGGAATAGTTTTTCAACCCAGAACAAAAAGTGTGCTTTTACGGTCACTACAAATAACTTGACCAGCTAAAACAGTACAGATTTGGTTGAATAGAAATGTGAGGCCTGTTTTTTTTTGCGCTGTGTGACAGGTATAGGTTTAATCACAGAATCAGACTTCTATCTGCACGCTAGCGTGTGTCTTAGGTTTTTCTGAATGACACTATCAGTACCTTCAATGTAAGATATCCTTTTTGGGATAGATTTCAAGTAGGCCTCAAATACCAGAAACTAGTTATTTTGAGAATGGCAAATTTGGGAATAGTTTTTCAACCCAGAACAAAAAGTGTGCTTTTACGGTCACTACAAATAACTTGACCAGCTAAAACAGTACAGATTTGGTTGAATAGAGATGTGAGGCCTGTTTTTTTTGCGCTGTCTGACAGGTATAGGTTTAATCACAGAATCAGACTTCTATCTGCACGCTAGCGTGTGTCTTAGGTTTTTCTGAATGACACTATCAGTACCTTCAATGTAAGATATCCTTTTTGGGATAGATTTCAAGTAGGCCTCAAATACCAGAAACTAGTTATTTTGAGAATGGCAAATTTGGGAATAGTTTTTCAATCCAGAAAATAAAAAGTGCTTTTACGGTCACTACAAATAACTTGACCAGCTAAAACAGTACAGATTTGGTTGAATAGAGATGTGAGGCCTGTTTTTTTTTGCGCTGTGTGACAGGTATAGGTTTAATCATAGAATCAGACTTCTATCTGCACGCTAGCGTGTGTCTTAGGTTTTTCTGAATGACACTATCAGTACCTTCAATGTAAGATATCCTTTTTGGGATAGATTTCAAGTAGGCCTCAAATACCAGAAACTAGTTATTTTGAGAATGGCAAATTTGGGAATAGTTTTTCAATCCAGAAAATAAAAAGTGCTTTTACGGTCACTACAAATAACTTGACCAGCTAAAACAGTACAGATTTGGTTGAATAGAGATGTGAGGCCTGTTTTTTTTTGCGCTGTGTGACAGGTATAGGTTTAATCACAGAATCAGACTTCTATCTGCACGCTAGCGTGTGTCTTAGGTTTTTCTGAATGACACTATCAGTACTATCCATGTAAGATATCCTTTTTGAGATAGATTTCAAGTAGGCCTCAAATACCAGAAACTAGTTATTTTGAGTGGCAAATTTGGGAATAGTTTTTCAACCCAGAACAAAAAGTGTGCTTTTACGGTCACTACAAATAACTTTACTAGCTAAAACAGTACAGATTTGGTTGAATAGAGATGTGAGGCCTGTTTTTTTTTGCGCTGTGTGACAGGTATAGGTTTAATCATAGAATCAGACTTCTATCTGCACGCTAGCGTGTGTCTTAGGTTTTTCTGAATGACACTATCAGTACCTTCAATGTAAGATATCCTTTTTAGGATAGATTTCAAGTAGGCCTCAAATACCAGAAACTAGTTATTTTGAGAATGGCAAATTTGGGAATAGTTTTTCAATCCAGAAAATAAAAAGTGCTTTTACGGTCACTACAAATAACTTGACCAGCTAAAACAGTACAGATTTGGTTGAATAGAGATGTGAGGCCTGTTTTTTTTTGGCGCTGTGTGACAGGTATAGGTTTAATCACAGAATCAGACTTCTATCTGCACGCTAGCGTGTGTCTTAGGTTTTTCTGAATGACACTATCAGTACCTTCAATGTAAGATATCCTTTTTGGGATAGATTTCAAGTAGGCCTCAAATACCAGAAACTAGTTATTTTGAGAATGGCAAATTTGGGAATAGTTTTTCAATCCAGAAAATAAAAAGTGCTTTTACGGTCACTACAAATAACTTGACCAGCTAAAACAGTACAGATTTGGTTGAATAGAGATGTGAGGCCTGGTTTTTTTTTGCGCTGTGTGACAGGTATAGGTTTGATCACAGAATCAGACTTCTATCTGCACGCTAGCGTGTGTCTTAGGTTTTTCTGAATGACACTATCAGTACCTTCAATGTAAGATATCCTTTTTGGGATAGATTTCAAGTATGCCTCAAATACCAGAAACTAGTTATTTTGAGAATGGCAAATTTGGGAATAGTTTTTCAATCCAGAAAATAAAAAGTGCTTTTACGGTCACTACAAATAACTTGACCAGCTAAAACAGTACAGATTTGGTTGAATAGAGATGTGAGGCCTGTTTTTTTTTTGCGCTGTGTGACAGGTATAGGTTTAATCACAGAATCAGACTTCTATCTGCACGCTAGCGTGTTTCTTAGGTTTTTCTGAATGACACTATCAGTACCTTCAATGTAAGATATACTTTTTGGGATAGATTTCAAGTAGGCCTCAAATACCAGAAACTAGTTATTTTGAGAATGGCAAATTTGGGAATAGTTTTTCAACCCAGAAAAAAAAGTGTGCTTTTACGGTCACTACAAATAACTTGACCAGCTAAAACAGTACAGATTTGGTTGAATAGAGATGTGAGGCCTGTTTTTTTTTGCGCTGTGTGACAGGTATAGGTTTATTCACAGAATCAGACTTCTATCTGCACGCTAGCATGAGTCTTAGGTTTTTCTGAATGACACTAACAGCACCTTCAATGTAAGATATCCTTCTTTTTGGGATAGATTTCAAGTAGGCCTCATATACCAGAAACTAGTTATTTTGAGAATGGCAAATTTGGGAATAGTTTTTCAACCCAGAACAAAAAGTGTGCTTTTACGGTCACTACAAATAACTTGACTAGCTAAAACAGTACAGATTTGGTTGAATAGAAATGTCAGGTCTATTTTTTAGGCACTGGGTGACAGGCTCAACTTGCCCCTGATATAGTATATGGCCAAAAAATAACCACACTGTTGATGGTTAAATGCACTTGGGTGACACAGGCTCAGCCTGCACCAGATGTAGTATATGGCCAAAAAATAATCAGACTGTTGATGGTTAAATGCACTTCGGTGACACAGGCTCAGCCTGCAGCTGATGTAGGATATAGCACAAAATAACCACACTATTGATGGTTAAATACACTTGGTGATAGCTTGTGCTGGCGCACCACAAGTCACAAAATGGGCGCCGATCACCCCAGAAAAAAAGGGATCTAAAAACGCTCTGGGCAGCCTAAAAAAAGTGAGCAAGTCAATATTAGCACTTCAATGATCCACAGCTGCAGATCGATCACAGAATGAAGTCTTTTGGAGGAGTTAATCTGCCTAATCTCGCCCTAACGTCGCAGCTGCAACCTCTCCCTATGCTGCCAATCACAGCCATGCCAATAGTAGGCAAGGCTGTGATGGCCTCTTGGGGCAAGTAGTATGACGCTTGTTGATTGGCTGCTTTGCAGCCTTTCAAAAAGCGCCAAGAAAGCGCTGAACACCGAACCCGAACACGGACTTTTACGAAAATGTTCGGGTTCGGGTCCGTGTCACGGACACCCCAAAATTCGGTACGAACCCGAACTATACAGTTCGGGTTCAATCATCCCTACTCCTTACCACACATTTGGGCCCTTAGAATGCCAGGGCAGTATAACTACCCCACAAGTGACCCCATTTTGGAAAGAAGACACCCCAAGGTATTCGCTAATGGGCATAGGGAGTTCATGGAAGTTTTTATTTTTTGTCACAAGTTAGTGGAATATGAGACTTTGTAAGAAAAAAATAAAAAAGAAAAAAATCATCATTTTCCACTAACTTGTGACAAAAAATAAAAAATTCTAGGAACTTCTAGGAACTCGCCATGCCCCTCACGGAATACCTTGGCGTGTCTTCTTTCCAAAATGGGGTCACTTGTGGGGTAGTTATACTGCCCTGGCATTCTAGGGGCCCAAATGTGTGGTAAGGAGTTTGAAATCAAATTCTGTAAAAAATGGCCGGTGAAATCCGAAAGGTGCTCTTTGGAATGTGGGCCCCTTTGCCCACCTAGGCTGCAAAAAAGTGTCACACATGTGGTATCTCCGTACTCAGGAGAAGTTGGGGAATGTGTTTTGGGGTGTCATTTTACATATACCCATGCTGGGTGAGAGAAATATCTCGGCAAAAGACAACTTTTCCCATTTTTTTATACAAAGTTGGCATTTGACCAAGATATTTCTCTCACCCAGCATGGGTATATGTAAAATGACACCCCAAAACACATTCCCCAACTTCTCCTGAGTACGGCGATACCACATGTGTGACACTTTTTTGCAGCCTACATGCGCAAAGGTGCCCAAATTCCTTTTAGGAGGGCATTTTTAGACATTTGGATCCCAGACTTCTTCTCACGCTTTGGGGCCCCTAAAATGCCAGGGCAGTATAAATACCCCACATGTGACCCCATTTTGGAAAGAAGACACCCCAAGGTATTCAATGAGGGGCATGGCGAGTTCATAGAAAAAAAAAATTTTGTCACAAGTTAGCGGAAATTGATTTTTTTGGTTTTTTTTCTCACAAAGTCTCCCTTTCCGCTAACTTGGGACAAAAATTTCAATCTTTCATGGACTCAATATGCCCCTCAGCGAATACCTTGGGGTGTCTTCTTTCCAAAATGGTGTTATTTGTGGGGTGTTTGTACTGCCCTGGCATTTGAGGGTCTCCGCAATCATTACATGTATGCCCAGCATTAGGAGTTTCTGCTATTCTCCTTATATTGAGCATACGCGTAATGAGATATTTTTTTTTCCTTTCAGCCCAAGAAAAAGGAGGGGAAAGGCGTCTGCCAGGACCTAGGAGCTCCGCCCAACATCCATACCCACTTAGCTCGTATGCCCTGGAAAACCAGAATTCTCCATTCACATCAATCGATTTTTTTTTATATATATACAAAGTGTTTGCCAAAGTATATGAACACCGCCACCTCCTCAGCTCATATGCCTCGGCAAACGTATCTTTTACTGCAGAGGAGAAATCTCGTCTTGCAGCGCCGCATACACCGACTTGCGTGTAATCTGACAGCAGCGCAATGCTTCTGTCAGAATGCACATCAGTGCTGCAGCTAGTCGATCGGTTGGTCCACCTGGAAGGTAAAAAAAACAAAACAAAAAAGAAAAAACCAGGCCGCAACGCAATAAATTTATTAACTTTTGAACAGAACATATAAACTTTTTTTAACTTTTTTAACTGAACGTTAACTTTTTTACTTACCGGTAATTTTTTTTTTGTTTAGTTTTTTTTACCTTTATAGAACAAACCTCTCCTTCCCCATGGGACAATGTGCAAAGCGCAAATCGCCCAAAGATGTGGCGAAGTACGTTATGCACTTTATCCCAGGTGAAAGGAGAGGTTTGCAGCAGCTGTGAGTAAAAGGGCCCTAATAGCCCTGTGTGCCTGTCCTGTGAGATGCAATCCCTATGCTAAGTGTACCTGGGTGTGGTACTTCCGGAAACACTCTCCAAAGCATAGGGCAGGGTGGTCAGGACAGTCAGGACAGAAATAGCGGGTGTCACGCCTTATTCCACTCCTGCTACAGACACGACATCTTTTTCGGGGTTACGGTTGGGTTGAGGTACCAGGAACGACACTGGGGAAATGTTGCTCGTGTAGACGGCTAACTACACTGGTGGATGGGGCCACGGAACCTTCTGGATACAGGAGGTTCTCGATGATCTCTTCCTGGAATTTGAGGAAGGATCCTGTTTCTCCCAGCCTTACTGTAGAGAACAAAACTATTGTACAGAGCCAATTGAATTAAATATACAGACACCTTCTTATACCAGTGTCTAGTGCGTCGGGAAACTAAATACGGAGACAACATCTGGTCATTGAAGTCCACCCCTCCCATGAGCAAATTATAGTCGTGGACTGAGAGGGGCTTTTCAATGACACGGGTTGGTCGCTCAATTTGTATTGTCGTGTCTGCGTGAATGGAGGAGAGCATGTAAACGTCACGCTTGTCTCTCCATTTCACCGCGACCAGTTCTTCATTACACAAGGCAGCCCTCTCCCCCCTTGCAATACGGGTGGTAACGAGCCGTTGGGGGAAGCCCACGCGACTAGTTCGCGCGGTGCCACAGGCGCAAATCTGTTCTAGAAACAAATGCCTAAAGAGGGCCACACTTGTGTAGAAATTGTCCACATAAAGATGGTACCCCTTGCCAAATAAGGGTGACACCAAGTCCCAGACTGTCTTCCCACTGCTCCCCAGGTAGTCAGGGCAACCGACCGGCTCCAGGGTCTGATCTTTTCCCTCATAGATCCGAAATTTGTGGGTATAGCCTGTGGCCCTTTCACAGAGCTTATTCAATTTGACCCCATACGGGGCACGCTTGCTTGGGATGTATTGTTTGAAGCCAAGGCGCTCGGTAAAATGTATTAGGGACTCGTCTACGCAGATGTTTTGCTCGGGGGTATACAAATCTGCAAATTTCTGGTTAAAGTGGTCTATGAGGGGCCGAATTTTGTGGAGCCGGTCAAAAGCTGGGTGGCCTCTGGGACGGGAGGTGGTGTTGTCGCTAAAATGCAGGAAACGGAGGATGGCCTCAAATCGTGCCCTGGACATAGCAGCAGAGAACATGGGCATGTGATGAATCGGGTTCGTGGACCAATATAACCGCAATTCATGCTTTTAGTTAGACCCATGTTGAGGAGAAGGCCCAGAAAAATTTTAATTTCGGAAACTTGGACTGGTTTCCACCGGAAAGGCTGGGCATAATAGCTTCCCGGGTTGGCGGATATAAATTGTGTGGCATACCGGTTTGTCTCTGCCACGACTAAGTCCAAGAGCTCCGCAGTCAAGAACAGCTCAAAAAATCCCAGGGCCGAACCGATCTGAGCCGTCTCAACCCGAACTCCAGACTGGGCGGTGAAAGGGGGAACTAATGGTGCGGCTGAAGTTGGTGACTGCCAATCAGGGTTTGCCAGCACCTCAGGGATTCTAGGGGCTCTACGGGCCTGTCTGTGCGGTGGCTGCGACGGGGTAACTACTGCACGTGCCACCGTACCAGCTTCAACTGCCTTTCTGGTGCTCGCCACTTCACCATGTTGTACGGCAGTGCTGGTACTAGGTCCAGGGAGGGCTGCGCTGCTGGTGTATGCCTCACCACGTGATCCGGCAGCGCCAGCCCCACTCTGCTGCTCTTGAAGCGGATCCTGCGCAACCTGTGGTCTAGCGACACGGAGCCGGGTACGCCTGGTTCTGTCAGGGACCTCCACCTCCTCGTCCGAACTTTGGGTCAGAGAGCCACTGCTTTCTACAGGTTCATATTCTGACCCGCTAGATTCGTCAGATGAGGGTTCCCATTCCTCATCCGACTGGGTCAGAATCCTGTAGGCCTCTTCAGAAGAATACCCCCTGTTTGACATTTTGGACTACTAAATTTAGGGGTATTCCCTGAGACTACCCAAGAAAAAAAGCAAGCCTGTCTTACAAAGGGGAGGCTAGCGAAGTACCGGAGGCCGCTGCGGTTGATAAAAAATATCAAAACAGATTTTTTTATCGCCGCAGTGCTTGTAAAGTGAATGTGCAGTGATCAAAAAATAATAATTTTTTGTCACTGCGGTGTGGCGGGCGTGGGAGAACGCACGTGTGGGCGACCGATCAGGCCTGATCGGGCAAACACTGCGTTTTGGGTGGAGGGCGAACTAAAGTGACACTAATACTATTATAGATCTGACCGTGATCAGTTTTGATCACTTACAGATACTATAAAAGTACAAATGCTGATTAGCGATACGCTAATCAGCGAATCAGTGACTGCGGTGCGGTGGGCTGGGCGCTAACCGATCGCTAACTACCTAACCAAGGGGCCTAAACTATCCTAAAACCTAACAGCCAATACTAGTGGGAAAAAAAAGTGACAGTTTACACTGATCACTTTTTGTCTTTCACTAAGTGATTGACAGGGGCGATCAAAGGGATGATCAAAGGGTTAATTGGGGTGCAGGGGGTGATCTGGGGCTAAAGTGTGGTGTTGGTGCTACTCACTGTGAAGTCTGCTCCTCTGCTGGATCCAACCGATGAAAAGGACCAGCAGAGGAGCAGACAAGCCATATAACAGATCATATTTACTAATATGATCTGTTATATGGCTTGTGATTCGTTTTTTTGAAAATCGCCAGCCTGCCAGCCAATGATCGTTGCTAGCAGGCTGGTGACAAAATTGTCCTTTAACTTTTGCCGGCCCGCGATGCGCATGCGCGGGCCGGCTTTGAGCGAAATCTCGCGTCTCGCGAGATGACGCGTATATGCGTGACTCTGCGCAGCGCTGCCGCCTCCGGAGGCGGTTAAACAGATGGATTTAACAGATTTTCTTTCACTATCACAAATGCAGTGCCCACAGAATCTAACAGATGGATTTACTTGGATTGTACTTTACAGAATTTTTTTTTAATATGTCACTCCCTGGGTCCCTGAACTCACAGATGGATTCCCTATATTATTTTCCCTTCCCCTGGCACATATGCAGTACAGGTGTACTTAAAAAATGGGTATATGTTGCCCACTGAACTAAAAGAACAGGATGAAATTATTGTCCCTGGCACATATGCAGTGCTGGTGCACTGAACTTGCACAAAATGGCCGCTGACGCCCACCTTACTAACAGACAGATAAAACTTATTTTTCTGTGTCACTGGGCTCAGGGCAGGGTACAAAAATGTTGCATTGCACCCACAAAAAAAAAAAATCGCTGTAGATAGAGTTAACAACAAGTTCTGATAACAGATAGATTCTTTCCTATTCTCTCCCTCACAGCAGCAGCATCCTATTCCTACACTAGTAAGAGCAGAGTGACATGTGGCGCTACGTGACTCCAGCTTATATATAAGCTGGGTCACATGCTGCACTGGTCAATCACAGCCATGGCTTTACAGTTCGGGTTCGCTCAACCCTAGTTGACTCGATCTTTGACTTTGTCACACATGACATCAGACTCCCCCAGCCAATAGTCAATAGGTTCGTCAGACACAACCGTTAGTTGGCATGGCCCGGGAGCAGGCCCTGTGCCCTCACCTGTCCTGAACCTGCCTCTGTCATTTTCTGTTCCCTCAGCCAGAGAAGTAATGTATGCTGTGGGCTCATCTCAACTATACAGTGAGGACGAGCTACTAGAAGATAGTCAGCAGCTACTAGCAAGCCAAGATGTGGAGGAGACATCCGCCGCTTCCTCCAATAGATGGGCAAGTAGTGATGAGGAGAGTTGGTGTTGCGAGCGGTATGGCTCCTGACCCAGAGAGGGTTGAGGAGGAAATCAGTGACGTGCAGACAGTACTCGATGATGATGATGTAGCTGATCGCACTTGGGAGCCGGGTGACGAAGGGGCTTCATCATCATCGGGAGAAGAGGCTGGCAGTTTGCCCGTGATGCAGCAGTGGAGCCAGCAAGTTGCTAGCGTGGCTGGGAGTCAGAAGGGTGGCAGCAGTGGGAGGTTGGTATCCAAACGCTCCCGGGTGCCTATCTGCCCGGGAAGTAGTGGTGCACGGGTTCACGGAGGCAGCGGCGGTAGCAGTCAGTCATTGCGTAGTGTTGGGGGTAAAATCACCTTCTCAGCGGTGTGGCAGTGTTTTGTTAAGCCACCGGAGTAGGTCAACACGGCCATATGTAGAATCTGTGAGTAGAAGGTGAAGCGTGGCCAGGGTGCCAATGTTGGCACTACGTCCCTGCGTGAACATATGCAGCGTTGCCATAAAGTGGCCTGGGAGAACCGTGGCTCCGATGTGGTGGTCCAGCCTGCCGCAGCAACCGCTGCATCACTCAATGGCACGCACCTGATTTCAGGCAGTCAAGCACCCACCACCTCAGCTGAAGGGAGCTGTCTGTCCTTCCCATCATCTACTGGTCCTGATGCTCATGCTCCTCGTCATCCTGCTCCTCCTAGTCAGTCATTTTGTCAGCAATTGATCACCAAAGCGATTGCCAAGTGACAACAGTATGCATGCACTCATCCAACGGCGCAGAAGCTGAACGTGCTCCTGTCCAAGTTGCTGGTGCTGCAGTCCCTCCCTTTCCAAGTGGTGGACTCTGCACCTTTCAGAGAACTGATGGCTTGTGCAGAGCCGAGGTGGAGAGTCCCAAGCTGTAATTTCTTTGCCAAAAAAGCAGTACCAGCCCTGCACACACATGTAGAACAGAAGGTGGCCCAGTCCTTGAGCCTGTTGGTGTCTGCCAAAGTGCACAGCAGCTCCGACCTGTGGAGCTGTAACTACGTTCAGGGACAATACATGTCCTTTACTTCCCACTGGTTGAATGTGGTTCCTGCACAGCCACACCAGCAACTTGGCCAGGTGACGCCGCCTTCTGCCTCCATGTTGCCATGCCATTGGTCCTGCGACAATGTCCGCCTCTGCCTCCTCATCCTCCACCGTGTCCTCAGCCTCCACTGCAGGGACAAATCATGATGCCCCTCCAGCATACCACATGTGCAGGGAACGGCGGTGTCACGCTGTTCTGCACCTCGTTTGCCTGGGCGAACGGAGTCACACAGGGGAGGAACTTCTCCATGCCCTTCATCAAGAAATCGAATCCTGTCTTTCTGCGCAACAACTGAAAATCTGAACCATGGTGACCGACAACGGGAAGAACATTGTGTTGGCGCTGCGTCAAGGAGAGCTGAGCCATGCACCCTGCATGGCACATGTGTTCAATCTGGTTGTTAAGCGGTTCCTGAAGTCTTCCACCCATCAGCAAGACATCCTAAAAATGGGCAGGAAACTTTGCATGCACTTCAGCCACTCGTACACCGCAAAGCACACCCTACTTGAGCTGCAGTGGCAGAACAGCATCCCCCAACCGAGGCTGATATGCGGCGTTTCCACCGATTGGAATTCCACCCTCCATATGTTGGACCAACCTTACGAACAGAGAAAGGCCATAAATGATTTCACTCCCCTGTGTAACTTCGATGTCAGCCAGTGGCAGCTCATGCGTGACACCTGCCGTTTACTCAGGCCCTTTGAGGAGGCCACGCCTATCTGCGCCATCGTCCATCCTCTCACAGGTCTGACCAGGGGGGCCCTTTGTTCTCACGTTCCCCTGCCATGGCTGCTGGGGAGGGGTGGGATGGCAGGAGCAGTAACAACACCATCAGCATCAGCCTGAGTCTAGAGTCTCTGATGAGCAGCTTCCTTCACCAGCATAGTGCAGGACCTGATACAGCACGTGGTGGCATACTTGGACAGCACCCTGCCACCCAACAATGAAGATCCGCTGGATTACTGGGCAGCCAAACTGGATTTGTGGCCACAAATGGCCGAGTTTGCCCTGGAAAAGCTGTCCTCCCCATCCAGTAGTGTGGCATAAGAGCTGGTGTTTAGTGCGGCGGGGGCCATAGTTACCCCAAGAAGAACTTGCCTGTCCAACCAAAATGTGGAGAGACTGACCTTTGTCAAGATAAATCAGGCATGGATCAGCCAGGATTTCCACCCACCAATACCTGATGCATCAGACTAGATCATCCATGGTTCCACACCAACACTTAGACAAAAGAGACCTGTTTCTTCTTTCTACCTGTCTCAGCTACTATTCTGGCAATGTATAATGGAAAAATTTGCACCTGTTCTGTGTTTTTGACCTGCACCTGGTTTTGGCTCACAATCACTGATGGAAATCACTGATTGAACACTGACCATACACTGACTGTGAGAAAGTGGCCCAAGACATTGTACATTCAATGGCACATGGAATTATAAAAGTCGATGATAAGTGTAGGCAACGTAGTTGCCGTATTTGTGGGAGGGGAGGCTCCTGCACTTACTACTTAAGGCACCTCCGTGCCCTCCCCCCTGGCAGCTATCATCACGATTCCCGGCACTGCAGCGTGTGCCGCGTCACTTCCGGGTCACGTGGTGCATCAGCGTCCGACGGCCGCCGTCCTGCGTTCCACAGCGCTTCACCTCCGCATCCAACTCCAGCTCCCGTCCGGCAGGTATCCCGGCACAGGTAACGGTCGTGTGCCCCCTGGCTTCATGCCCCACGTCCAGGCGGTGGAGGGTTCGGCAGCCGTGCGCCACTTCGCGGCAGCCACCTTCACGGTTCTCGCCGCAGCAGCGTGTGCCGCGTCACTTCCGGGTCACGTGGTGCATCAGCGTCCGACGGCCGCCGTCCCACAGCACTTCACCTCCGCCTCCCGCTCCCGGCTGCAGCCCCAAACGTTTATCCTCAGTGCTTGCTTCCGGTGTGCTGCGGGGTTCATATACCCAGCGTGACAGCATCCACGCAGGGTGCATAGGGAATTGCATCGCCACATTCCGTATCCCATGTGTCTTGACATACCGTGGCTACAGTGTCGTCCACGGTCTCGATACCGCACCAGCCAGTACGCAATTCAAGGCATACCCACGCAGCATATGGGTGGCACATACTGTGTAGACGTCTGGTGTTTTATGTTCCACAGGTTGTTCACTATTGCCAGTCGGTAGTTGGTACTGTCTATGTCATTGCTGTATTTTATCCCATAATAGGTGTCTTCCCAGGCTCCAGGGGCTCGAACGGTCATAATATCTAACTCCTACTTATCCTGGTGCAGGTATATTTCAGTAACATGGTTAGGTCAGGCTTAGGTTTTTCAAAGCTGACCTGGTGCTCTGTTTCGCTTCACAGTCTAGTAGTCACGTACTTCATCAGTCAGGATCCAGTAAAGAGAATTTTAAAATTTTTTGGGGTTTTCCTTTCTCCCTTCTCTTCTCTCCTCCTCTCTCTCTCCCCCTCTCTCTCTCTATTCACCAGGGGCTCCACTCCTCACCAGGGGTTTCATGTACAGCCATAATTACAAAAAAAAGAGAAGGGGGGGGGAGTTCCCCCCACATCCTCAGGCTCACAGGCGGTCCTGGCACGTTCAGCCTCGTCAGTTCTGTCACGTCCTCAGAACTCACACGCAGTCCTGCCACGTTCAGCCTCGTCAGTTCTGTCACGTCCTCAGACTCTGACGATAGGCACGGCATATCTCAGCCGCGTCACTTCTGACACGTCCTCAGACTCATACGCCAATTCCGTCACATTTCGGCATCGTCAGTTCTGTCACGTCTTCAGACTCAACGTAAGACCTGTCACGTCCTCAGGCAAACTCGTCAAGTCTGTCACGTTTTTAGACTCGCTTCAAGCCCTGTCACGTCTTCAGGCACACACGTCAAGTCTGTCACGTCCTCAGACTCAGTCTAAGTCCTGACACGACTTCAGGCATACGCAACTCTGTCACGTCTTCAGAGATGACGCAAGTCCTGTCACGTCTACAAGCGCCAGTACAGTCCCAGCTCGATACGGCCTACAGCTTGCACATACATGCCTCCAGTCTCGCACGCGTCCACCGGAGACGCCCATTCACATGTAGACGTGGGCCCCCACGGCTATCAGCAGTCAGGGCTGTACATGCCCCGTCTCGTGGTACACAATGTGGCAGGCGGGTGTCAGGGTACACTAGAGTTGCCTGGCTTGTTGCGTGTCATTCTCACAGGCACTTCAATTGTAGGAAATTGTAGAATCCGCACACCTTGGTATGGTGGTGGGTGCTCGCAGAGGACTTCAGTCGCAGAATATATAAGGATAATCCACGGCACACCAATATCTTTTTACTTTGCAAATTTATTGTAGGTACATATTGGTATTTCACAAGATTTTGTCAATATATGACTAGTCGCGCCATAACTGTGATATAAGCAAAAATCACATATACATATATTTTTTTGTAGGCCTTGCTATGTCCCAACGTTTCGGTCCTGTCAGAGACCTTTCTCAAGGGATCTGAAAAGGAGTATAAATAAAGGTTTTATTTGGCGTCTCAAAATGGCGACCATAGTGCACTATTGACCCATATGAAAACATAAACGAAATAGGAAGAATTTATATATATATATATGCATGCATGTATGTATACATGTATGTACACGTGTATGCAATTACACACACACATACACACACACATACGCACACACCCATGCACAAAAAACCGCATGCAAACATATAGATCTCAGATTAATGACTTTGGTAAAGAGAGAGTAAAAGGTAGGTAAAGTAGGAGGGAGAATGAGGATATATGACTGGTCAAGTAGATGCTGTTTCTGATAAAGAGAGTACATGATAAATGAGATAAGGCTAGCGCATGAACCCTTACTCATCAGTAAGATATCAGTCAGAATTAGGAATCAATCAAAAAGGTGGGTAAGATTTAGTATGGTGAGCTTAAAAACGTTATGTCTATAGATAAATGGAGTAGCAGTTAGGATATGCGTATATAGTATCTCGATCTGTAGTGATACATGAACTTACCCTGGCCGGTTGGTAGAACTGCATGGTGTAGGCGCTGTGTATGTGTACCTCTGGTGGCGTTTTAAGACGAGCGGCCGGAAGTCATGTGTCTGCTTTGACCTGTGTCCGGGTTCAGCGGGTCACATGATCGTCAGTGACGTCATGTGAGCAGCGCGGCCGCAGGACACAGTGGGGCATGCGCACTAAGTGCTGGGATGATAGGTAGAGGTCTAGTATTGTGCTAGATATATGTGTTATATTACGTCTGGAGGGGTGAATAATGGTAATAATTGACTGGGGATCAGACAGCTGATTGATTCACAAGAAGGGGGAGGGGTTGTATGAAGAATATTAAAGATATTTGAAGTAGAGAGTGTTTGTAGTTCTATGCTGCTGCTTGAATAAGGGAGAATAGGGACAGTTGTCGAAGTAAAAAAGGGGTCACATACATATATAAAAGGAATAATTTGAAGCATAATGTAGCAATTCCTTTGATTCTCAGCATACTCAGATATAAAGTATAAAGAAAAAAGATGAGAAATAAATAACAAAAAAGACAAAAAAAGACAAAAAGAGACAAAAAAACAAAAAACGAAAGGCGAAAAAACATTATATAGTTCTTGGATTTTATGAATGAATATATAAGCATATAGGTATCTATGCGTACTAAAATCTTATACTATATTCTAATCTATAATGAGGTGGAGGGGGTTGGGGGTGGGGAGGGGAAGGGGTGGAAGGGAAAGGTAGGAGGGGAGGCGGGGGGGGGGGGGGGGGGGGGGGGGGGGGAATGGGGGAAAAGAGGGGGAAAAAAGGGGGAGGAATTAGTTTTCTCACCAACTTGTATATTGACTATGTTTATAATCCAACTAGGGAGCCTGAAATAAAGGAGAGGTACATACGTATTAATATCAGAAGTAACATTATAGTACCATATCAGTCCACAATATTCAAAGATAAGTATAAATATTTAGAGATCACAATAAAAGTCACATTCCCGATTAAGGCCTCTCGGGGATAAGGTGTCCAGTCGGTGTATCCAAAAGCTTTCTCTTTCTTTCAATGTTTTAATCCTGTTGCCGCCCCTCCATGGGGTATTAACTTGTTCCAAGACCTGGTAGCGTAAGGATGAAATCTGGTGGTGGTGTTCCTTAAAGTGCGCTGGGATTGGTAACAGTAATTGTTCAGTCCTAACGGTGGATTTGTGTTTGGAAATACGGTTCCTTATTTGTTGCGTGGTTTCACCCACATAACAAAGTCCACAAGGGCATTTAATTAGATAGACAACGAATGAGGAATCACAGGTATAGTAGCCTTTGATAGGGAATCTTTTGCCCGTGTGTGGATGTGTAATAAAGTTACCCTTAATCACACTTGAGCACTGTGCGCAATGTAGGCACGGGAAGGTGCCATATTTCGGATTTTGTAAAAAACGTTGCTTAGGTATTTTTTCTAAAGGTCCAATATCTGCACGGATGAGGTGGTCCCTAATATTTTGTGATCTTTTATAACAGGTGATAGGAGGAGACTGGAATTCTGGAATCTCGGGGTATGCTTGTGACAGTATAGACCATTGTTTTCTGATTGTTTGTTGGATTTTTGGAGCCAGGGGATGATATGTGAGAATGCATGGTATCCGTGGTGGGGGAATGGTGGTTTGTGGAGTAGTTTGTTTGCTTATTGACGATTTGTTAGTGATCAATTGGTCAGGGTAGCCCCTTTGTCTGAATTTGGTTTTCATATCCGCTTGTCTCTGTTGTAATGTTAATGGATCTGTTACTATTCTTTCTAACCTTGTGAGTTGAGATTTAGGGAGTGACGCTTTGGTGGCTCTAGAGTGGTTACTGGTATAATGTAGTAAGCTGTTCCTGTCCGTTGGTTTATTGTAAAGGTCAAATTGGATGTGACCTGATGGATCTTTCAGAACTAGGGTGTCTAAAAAACTAATTCTCTCAGTATTGGTTATGACTGTAAACCCGAGTTCAGGGTAGATGTTATCAAGGTAATGATGAAAATGTAAAGCACTTGATATAGGACCTTTCCACAAACAGAAAATGTCGTCGATAAATCGGAGCCATGTTTTTGCGTGCTGTTGGAAAAGATGATGTGTGTAGACGAACTGTTCCTCAAAGTGGATCATAAAGGCGTTTGCATAAGGCGGGGCTACATTGGCCCCCATTGGCCCCCAGGGGTACCGCAATGGGGGCCAATGTAGCCCCGCCTTATGCAAACGCCTTTATGATCCACTTTGAGGAACAGTTCGTCTACACACATCATCTTTTCCAACAGCACGCAAAAACATGGCTCCGATTTATCGACGACATTTTCTGTTTGTGGAAAGGTCCTATATCAAGTGCTTTACATTTTCATCATTACCTTGATAACATCTACCCTGAACTCGGGTTTACAGTCATAACCAATACTGAGAGAATTAGTTTTTTAGACACCCTAGTTCTGAAAGATCCATCAGGTCACATCCAATTTGACCTTTACAATAAACCAACGGACAGGAACAGCTTACTACATTATACCAGTAACCACTCTAGAGCCACCAAAGCGTCACTCCCTAAATCTCAACTCACAAGGTTAGAAAGAATAGTAACAGATCCATTAACATTACAACAGAGACAAGCGGATATGAAAACCAAATTCAGACAAAGGGGCTACCCTGACCAATTGATCACTAACAAATCGTCAATAAGCAAACAAACTACTCCACAAACCACCATTCCCCCACCACGGATACCATGCATTCTCACATATCATCCCCTGGCTCCAAAAATCCAACAAACAATCAGAAAACAATGGTCTATACTGTCACAAGCATACCCCGAGATTCCAGAATTCCAGTCTCCTCCTATCACCTGTTATAAAAGATCACAAAATATTAGGGACCACCTCATCCGTGCAGATATTGGACCTTTAGAAAAAATACCTAAGCAACGTTTTTTACAAAATCCGAAATATGGCACCTTCCCGTGCCTACATTGCGCACAGTGCTCAAGTGTGATTAAGGGTAACTTTATTACACATCCACACACGGGCAAAAGATTCCCTATCAAAGGCTACTATACCTGTGATTCCTCATTCGTTGTCTATCTAATTAAATGCCCTTGTGGACTTTGTTATGTGGGTGAAACCACGCAACAAATAAGGAACCGTATTTCCAAACACAAATCCACCGTTAGGACTGAACAATTACTGTTACCAATCCCAGCGCACTTTAAGGAACACCACCACCAGATTTCATCCTTACGCTACCAGGTCTTGGAACAAGTTAATACCCCACGGAGGGGCGGCAACAGGATTAAAACATTGAAAGAAAGAGAAAGCTTTTGGATACACCGACTGGACACCTTATCCCCGAGAGGCCTTAATCGGGAATGTGACTTTTATTGTGATCTCTAAATATTTATACTTATCTTTGAATATTGTGGACTGATATGGTACTATAATGTTACTTCTGATATTAATACGTATGTACCTCTCCTTTATTTCAGGCTCCCTAGTTGGATTATAAACATAGTCAATATACAAGTTGGTGAGAAAACTAATCCCCCCCCCCTCCCCCTTTTTTCCCCCTCTTTTCCACAATTCCCTCCCACCCTTCCCCCCCCCCCCCGCCTCCCCTCCTACCTTTCCCTTCCACCCCTTCCCCTCCCCACCCCCAACCCCCTCCACCTCATTATAGATTAGAATATAGTATAAGATTTTAGTACGCATAGATACCTATATGCTTATATATTCATTCATAAAATCCAAGAACTATATAATGTTTTTTCGCCTTTCGTTTTTTGTTTTTTTGTCTCTTTTTGTCTTTTTTTGTCTTTTTTGTTATTTATTTCTCATCTTTTTTCTTTATACTTTATATCTGAGTATGCTGAGAATCAAAGGAATTGCTACATTATGCTTCAAATTATTCCTTTTATATATGTATGTGACCCCTTTTCTACTTCGACAACTGTCCCTATTCTCCCTTATTCAAGCAGCAGCATAGAACTACAAACACTCTCTACTTCAAATATCTTTAATATTCTTCATACAACCCCTCCCCCTTCTTGTGAATCAATCAGCTGTCTGATCCCCAGTCAATTATTACCATTATTCACCCCTCCAGACGTAATATAACACATATATCTAGCACAATACTAGACCTCTACCTATCATCCCAGCACTTAGTGCGCATGCCCCACTGTGTCCTGCGGCCGCGCTGCTCACATGACGTCACTGACGATCATGTGACCCGCTGAACCCGGACACAGGTCAAAGCAGACACATGACTTCCGGCCGCTCGTCTTAAAACGCCACCAGAGGTACACATACACAGCGCCTACACCATGCAGTTCTACCAACCGGCCAGGGTAAGTTCATGTATCACTACAGATCGAGATACTATATACGCATATCCTAACTGCTACTCCATTTATCTATAGACACAACGTTTTTAAGCTCACCATACTAAATCTTACCCACCTTTTTGATTGATTCCTAATTCTGACTGATATCTTACTGATGAGTAAGGGTTAATGCGCTAGCCTTATCTCATTTATCATGTACTCTCTTTATCAGAAACAGCATCTACTTGACCAGTTATATATCCTCATTCTCCCTCCTACTTTACCTACCTTTTACTCTCTCTTTACCAAAGTCATTAATCTGAGATCTATATGTTTGCATGCGGTTTTTTGTGCATGGGTGTGTGCGTATGTGTGTGTGTATGTGTGTGTGTAATTGCATACACGTGTACATACATGTATACATACATGCATGCATATATATATATATAAATTCTTCCTATTTCGTTTATGTTTTCATATGGGTCAATAGTGCACTATGGTCCCCATTTTGAGACGCCAAATAAAACCTTTATTTATACTCCTTTTCAGATCCCTTGAGAAAGGTCTCTGACAGGACCGAAACGTTGGGACATAGCAAGGCCTACAAAAATATATGTATATGTGATTTTTGCTTATATCACAGTTATGGCGCGACTAGTCATATATTGACAAAATCTTGTGAAATATCAATATGTACCTACAATAAATTTGCAAAGTAAAAAGATATTGGTGTGCCGTGGATTATCCTTATATATTCTCACAGGCACAACTTGCATGATCACTCTTTCTTTCCTAAGTAGTTCACCAGGGTGCATGGTTACGGGCAGTCGTCACGGTCAGCCAGCCATAGTGTCATGCATTTCATATATTCTAGATGGAGCTGCCACACAACCAGGTTCCGACTGGATCTGCGTCATCCCAAGCCAGCGGGACGTACAGTCAGAAAGAGGCATTACGCCTTCCCTTAGGTCATGGACCATATCCAGAATTACCAAGGAACTGTTACGCAGAGGGATTCCTTTCCCTGCATCTGCCAGGAAGGCTGAACTTTTTTGCTTGCTACAGTCCGAACCAGGCTCGAGTCAAGAGATGTTTACGTCCAATACCATACAGACTTCCATTACCCAGTTACACGCGGCAATTAACAACATGGCGTCCTCCATGTCAGGCTTCCAAACCAGTCTAGAGGCAATTCAGAACAGGGCATCCACATTCAGCTCTGGCGCCCCAACACTCATGTCTCCGTCAGTTCCCTCGACGTCTGCAGCGACCCCCCCCCCCCCCAACTTCCCCAATGTCGCACCATCACATTTCATACCGGCCAACGTTAGGCAGGACATTCTAGACGGTAAGGACGTCAATTTAGCCTGTCTGCTCATCGCTACACACGAGGTACCCGATAATAAGACCATCGCCTGTGGGGAGGTGTCTGTCATCCTCAAGTCACGGAACGTCAGGCTAAACCGCAAACTCAGCATTACTGAGTTTGTGCTGGCGTTTAGCCTATACCGGGACGTCATCTGTTCCATGTCGCCCAGTCGCCGTGAAGAATTAGACCTGTACCTCTACAAAGTGGTAGATCTAGGCCACAAATACGGTGGCATGGCCTTCTACGAGTATCACAGGTCTTTTTCCGCAATGGCAGCAGCCTTGCTCACACAGTTCCAGCACACCGTCGACTGGGCAGTGACGGACACCGAGCTTTTTTGCCGCCATTTTGCAGGCTTGAAAGCCCCCGCTTGTTCCACTTGCAGTTCACACTCCCACACCGCAGAGTGGTGCTCCTCCAGCAATCCTCCGTCAGGCGGCTCCCAGACTAGGCATGCACCCGATAGCGTAATGCCCAAATCCGCCACAGGGGTTGATAAATTAGGCAGACCCATCAAGTACTTAGGCAAATCGCAAATTTGCAATAACTTCAATTACACAGGGTGCTTCTACAGCCAATGCCGGTTGCTGCATTTATGCACCAACTGCTTCAGGGCCCACCCCAAGACAGAGTGCCCCCAGAAAGGCCTTTACCCGGCATGACTAGGCAGGGTGCATGTAGACACGCTAGCCACATTCCTGGCTGATCATCCAGACCAACAGTGGGTGAGGTTCCTCCTAAACGGTTTCACCGTAGGTTTCCACACAGGCCAGATATCCCTACCACAGACCACGTACGAATGCAGGAATTTGCTCTCTGCTGTCAGGAACCCAGAGGCAGTCAGTGGCCTCATTCAAGCAGAGTTGGCAAAGGGCTACCTGATAGATCCTCTGCGTCAGCCCCCTTTCGATTGCTGGAGAGTTAGTCCGATAGGCATGGTTGTTGGCAAGTTCTCCAATAAAAAACGCCTGATTTATGACCTGTCAGCTCCACATTCTTCTGACGTGCCTAGCCTCAATGCTCTCATTCCCTCCGAGGAATTTGGCATGAAATATGCGTCCATAGACGAGGCAGTTCAGGTCATACTGTCTTTGGGGCAGCACACGTGCCTGTCAAAGGCAGATATCACCGACGCTTTTAAACTGCTGTCCATTCACCCCCAACTATGGCAATGGCTAACTGTGTCACTTTTGGCTCAAAATCAAGCCCTTGGTTGTTCGATCAGTTTGCCAGCAGTCTACACTGGATCCTTGAGCACACCTTCAGTGCCCATCACGTCATCCACTATCTAGACGACTTTCTGCTGATCGAACCTCCGTCACGGCCTCCCGGGGACCTAGGGGTCCTGACCGAAGTGTTCAGCAAACTCGGTGTTCCAGTAGCGGATCATAAGCTCGAGGGCCCACACACCAGTTTGACTTTTTTAGGTATCCAACTAGACACCGTCACGTTGCAAGCTAGTTTGCCTCCGGACAAGCTACGTAGAATCAGAGATAATATCCATGAGTTAGCTTGCGCGGGCATTTGTTCCAGAGTGGAGCTCCAAAGTCTGCTTGGCATGCTCAATTATGCCATGAGGATCATCCCGCAAGGCAGGACTTTCATCTCCAGACTCCTTAGCCTTCTTCCATCAACCACCGACCAAGATAGCCAGGTGAGGCTAGATCAACAAGCTCTGGCCGATCTAGTCATGTGGGACCAGTTCCTTTCCAACTGGAACGGTATTTCATTGTTTACTCCCTCAGTGTCCAGCCACTCCCCCGTCCTCCACTCCGATGCTTCATCAGCTCTGGGCTTCGCCGCCATTTACGGCAACCACTGGATGGCCAGCGCTTGGCCACCCGAGGTTACTACCATACCTGGGTTTTCCCAGTCATCCTCGTTGTTCGAGATCTACCCCATTGTCGCTGCAGCACAGGCGTGGGGAGCTTACTGGCGCAAGAACACAGTGTTGATTCTGACCGATAACGAAGGTCTGGCAGCACTGATCAATAAGGGTAGGTCAGACTCGAGTGAGATCATGGCCTTCATGAGACGGTTCATCTGGTTGGCTTTACAGCACCAATTTCATTTCAAATGCGCACATATTCCCGGCAAGGAAAACGTGGCAGCAGATGCTCTATCTAGAGGTAAACGGCAATTTTTCTTTCAGATTCCACCAGAGACGGACCCCGTACCAACCCCTACACCATCGTACAACCTGTTAGTCATGCCTTGAACACGCACCTGGTCACAGCCAGGCTCCTCATGCAGAGGTCATTGTCCGAGAACACGGCCAGGATGTACAAGACGGCGTGGTCCCATTTTTCTAGGTTCCAGCTAAAGTGTCCACAACTGGGCATGGACGATATTACATATTTACTCGCATTTATAGCTTTTTGCCACTCAGACCTCAAACTAGCACACAACGCACAATCAAGTCATACTTAGCCGGTATACAACATTGCTGGCATATCTCCTACCCAGATAGACCCTCGCTATTCTCCGCTCACCCTATTAAAACGATCCTCAAGGAGATCCAGAATTCAGCAGCCGTCAGCACAATTTCCAGGAGACCCTTCTCCGGGGACATGTTTAAGTCCTTAGTGGCCATCCTAGATACCAACCCCTTCGGATTAAGGACTAGCGCCTTAGTTAAAACCGCCCTGTATCTATGCTTCTACGGCTTCCTACGACCCGGGGAATTCACGTGCCCTATTTCCCGCAATACTTTCATTCAGAAATTACATTTACAACACTTAGGCTCCCACTATGTGCTCACACTTAATCATACCAAAACGACCAGACTCGGCGAGACCACCAAGGTTAAAGGGCTTCTGTCAGCCCACTAAACCGTTTTTTTTTTTTTTGTTTACTAATAATCCCTATACTGCGAGCTCTGCATACATAAGTTAAATAATCATTTTGGTTCAGTAGAATTTGATAAAAAACTATTTTTAAAATATGCAAATTACCTTGCTACCAGCAAGTAGGGCGGCTACTTGCCGGTAGCAGCCGCATCCTCCGATCCTAATGACGCCCCCTCCGCATTGTGATTGACAGGGCCAGGGAACGGAATCGTTCTCTGCTGGCCCTGCCTGTTAGCATTCAAAATCTGGCGCCTGCGCCTGCGGCCGTACCTATCTTCAATCTGCGCAGGCGCACTGAGAGGCGGCCACTCGCTCGGCCGCTCCATCCTCAATGCGCCTGCGCCGATGACGTCACCCGGCGCAGGCGCATTGAGGAGCGAGCGGCCGCCTCTCAGTGCGCCTGCGCAGATTGAAGATAGGTACGGCCGCGGCGCAGGCGCCAGATTTTGAATGCTAACAGGCAGGGCCAGCAGAGAATGATTCCGTTCCCTGGCCCTGTCAATCACAATGCGGAGGGGGCGTCATTAGGATCGGAGGATGCGGCTGCTACCAGCAAGTAGCCGCCCTACTTGCTGGTAGCAAGGTAATTTGCATATTTTAAAAATAGCTTTTTATCAAATTCTACTGAACGAAAATGATTATTTAACTTATGTATGCAGAGCTCGCAGTATAGGGATTATTAGTAAACAAAACAAAAAAAAAACGGTTTAGTTGGCTGACAGAAGCCCTTTAAGTATTTTCCCACAGGCAATGCATGGTGCCCAGTAGCAGTATTTAACAAATGGTCGGTGCTGATCAAACACGACGCACCTCACTCCCCTTTGTTGGCTTACGATTCCAGCCCACTCACTATCCAGACTTTACTTAGGTTCATCCGCGCATTGTTGCCGGGACTGGGTGTGGATCCTTTGAGCATCACCGGCCATTCATTCAGGATAGGCGCAGCATCAGCCGCCTCTAAAAACAATGAACCGGGTCACATTATAAAGAGATTAGGGCGGTGAAAATCATTATACTACACTCGCTACATCCCCGACCCTAAACGCGAGATGTCTTTAGCTTTCCGGAATTTGTTACTGTAATATGTGTTAATACAGTACTTTGTTCACATTACTGTGTCGCGTATTTTTGGCCCCTTTAGGCTACCCTTTACAGCAGTTCCGCCACTACTCTACTGCTATGCTTAGGTCACGGTTGTTCTGATAGTCGATCCGAGTACAAGTGTAGGCAACGTAGTTGCCGTATTTGTGGGAGGGGAGGCTCCTGCACTTACTACTTAAGGCACCTCCGTGCCCTCCCCCCTGGCAGCTATCGTCACGATTCCCGTCACTGCAGCGTGTGCCCCTCCCACCCAACCCCTTTTTATTATCCTTCCCTATAGGGTGGCCCCCTTTAGGCTACCCTTTACAGCAGTTCCGCCACTACTCTACTGCTATGCTTAGGTCACGGTTGTTCTGATAGTCGATCCGAGTACAAATTATCACTATGGCATATATGACATGTCCAACATATTCTGTGTATAAATCATCTGTAATGCTTATCCTCGATTTACATGAATGTAAGAAAATACTAAATGTTTTATTACAGTAGGGGAACTTTTCTTTTAAAGTAAGTGCAATTAAAGTACTGTAAATGCAATTTGTCTGATTCTGCCCGAAATAGCTGAGTGCTTGTATTAAGCTTTCTCTGGCACTCCAATAGAGGGGAATGGAATGGCAGTGCAAATGCTTATCCTGCTGCTCCATTATTTTCAAGGCCCTCGCTGGGTATGGAATCCCTGTTCTCATGATTGGTGGGGATTCCAGTGGTTGAACCCACACGATCTACATATTTATATCCTGTGGACAGGAGATAACTTGGCTGTTGGTGCAGATGAGGGAGCACTTTGGACATTGCTGCCAACAGAGATACATTATATTTGCTGTGTATCTTTCTCCTTGAATGTGTGCATGCAATCATGGGTACCAAAATCTTCAGAGAAGAAAGAACATGATAAATGAGTCATTTTGTTGTTTTCATGTGGCTGGGTTTAGCTACAGCCTAAGGGATTTAGCCATCATTTTTCAAAAGTATTTGTTCTTTTCAAGCAAGTTGACAGTAAGAGAATTGTCTTTTATTTTCTTACTAAATAGAATACTGAATGTTCCTGGGGACTTAATAGATTATCACTTGAAATAGTATCATTTAGTCAATTTCCTTCTTGCATTACTACAGTGCTATGTTCTATACACTTTTTATATACTGTATTAACAGCGTTATAAAAGTTACTACTATGATTCTACAGGACAGTACTGCCAGAATATACCTATATGCTAAATCATAGCAGTTCTGAATGCACACCCAGCTATAGGCGTAAGAAGATTATTTACCTAATACTTCCCAGTACTCTTTTTAATCATTATTTTCAAAAAGTAATAGGGGAAAAAAGTTTACTATGAAAAAGATAATAGAAAGTTACCACGACCATGACACAACAAATCCTAACCTTTCCAGTTTCTGCACGACAATCACTATAATTAAGTATATAGGATTATCTTGGATCTAGTGGCAATTGTAGTATGACTATTAACAGGAGCGTACACAAATCTCATATGGTCCCCTTCTGCCCCACATAGTTTCTCAGTAGACATGAATCAAACACTCCCAGGTAATGTGACATGCCAAAGCGAGACTCCCCACATTTCTGATGAAATAGCATTTTTTTTGTGGAAATATCTAATAATTAAAAAAGTTTAAAAAATGTAGTTGCACTCAGCCACACCTGTTTTATCCAATGTCCAAAAGTAGAATAAAATAGACCAGATGCTGTATTAATATGAAGCTCATTCTGAACACCATATTTCTCAATATACAGGGTGGGCCATTTATATGGATACACCTTAATAAAATGGGAATGGTTGGTGATATTAACTTCCTGTTTGTGGCACATTAGTATATGTGAGGGGGGAAACTTTTCAAGATGGGTGGTGACCATGGCAGCCATTTTGAAGTCGGCCATTTTGAATCCAACTTTTGTTTTCTCAATAGGAAGAGGGTCATGTGACACATCAAACTTATTGGGAATTTCACAAGAAAAACAATGGTGTGCTTGGTTTTAATGTAACTTTATTCTTTCATGAGTTATTTACAAGTTTCTGACCACTTATAAAATGTGTTCAATGTGCTGCCCATTGTGTTGGATTGTCAATGCAACCCTCTTCTCCCACTCTTCACACACTGATAGCAACACCGCAGGAGAAATGCTAGCACAGGCTTCCAGTATCCGTAGTTTCAGGTGCTGCACATCTCGTATCTTCACAGCATAGACAATTGCCTTCAGATGACCCCAAAGATAAAAGTCTAAGGGGGTCAGATCGGGAGACCTTGGGGGCCATTCAACTGGCCCACGACGACCAATCCACTTTCCAGGAAACTGTTCATCTAGGAATGCTCGGACCTGACACCCATAATGTGGTGGTGGTGGTGATCTTGCTGGAAAAACTCAGGGAACGTGCCAGCTTCAGTGCATAAAGAGGGAAACATCATCATGTAGCAATTTCGCATATCCAGTGGCCTTGAGGTTTCCATTGATGAAGAATGGCCCCACTATCTTTGTACCCCATATACCACACCATACCATCAATTTTTTTGTTCCAACAGTCTTGGAGGGATCTATCCAATGTGGGTTAGTGTCAGACCAATAGCGGTGGTTTTGTTTGTTAACTTCACCATTCACATAAAAGTTTGCCTCATCACTGAACAAAATCTTCTGCGTAAACTGAGGGTCCTGTTCCAATTTTTGTTTTGCCCATTCTGCAAATTCAGTGCGCCGATCTCGGTCATCCTCGTTGAGATGCTGCAGTAGCTGGAGTTTGTAAGGGAGCCATTTGTGAGTAGCTAATATCCACCAAATCCACCCATCTTGAAAAGTTTCCCCCCTCACATATACCAATGTGCCACAAACAGGAAGTTAATATCACCAACCATTCCCATTTTATTAAGGTGTATCCATATAAATGGCCCACCCTGTATAATACACTGCTCAAAAAAATAAAGGGAACACAAAAATAACACATCCTAGATCTGAATTAATTAAATATTCTTCTGAAATACTTTGTTCTTTACATAGTTGAATGTGCTGACAACAAAATCACACCAAAAAAAATATGGAAATCAAATTTTTTAACCCATGGAGGTCTGGATTTGGAGTCACCCTCAAAATTAAAGTGGAAAAACACACTACAGGCTGATCCAACGTTGATGTAATGTCCTTAAAACAAGTCAAAATGAGGCTCAGTAGTGTGTGTGGCCTCCACGTGCCTGTATGACCTCCCTACAACGCCTGTGCATGCTCCTGATGAGGTGGCGGACGGTCTCCTGAGGGATCTCCTCCCAGACCTGGACTAAAGCATCTGCCAACTCCTGGACAGTCTGTGGTGCAACGTGACGTTGGTGGATAGAGCGAGACGTGATGTCCCAGATGTGCTCAATTGGATTCAGTCCATAGCATCAATGCCTTCGTCTTTCAGGAATTGCTGACACACTCCAGCCACATGAGGTCTAGCATTGTCTTGCATTAGGAGGAACCCAGGGCCACCCGCACCAGCATATGGTCTCACAAGGGGTCTGGGGATCTCATCTCGGTACCTAATGGCAGTCAGGCTACCTCTGGTGAGCACATGGAGGGCTGTGCGGCCCTCCAAAGAAATGCCACCCCACACCATTACTGACCCAATGCCAAACCGGTCATGCTGGAGGATGTTGCAGGCAGCAGAAAGTTCTCCACGGTGTCTCCAGACTCCGTCACGTCTGTCACATGTGCTCAGTGTGAACCTGCTTTCATCTATGAAGAGCACAGGGTGCCAGTGGCGAATTTGCCAATCTTGGTGTTTTCTGGCAAATGCCAAACGTCCTGCACGGTGTTGGGCTGTAAGCACAACCCCCAACTGTGGACATCGGGCCCTCATATCACCCTCATGGAGTCTGTTTCTGACCATTTGAGCAGACACATGCACATTTGTGGCCTGCTGGAGGTCATTTTGCAGGGCTCTGGCAGTGCTCCTCCTGTTCCTCCTTGCCTAAAGGCGGAGGTAGCGGTCCTGCTGCTGGGTTGTTGCCCTCCTACGGCCTCCTCCACGTCTCCTGATGTACTGGCCTGTCTCCTGGTAGCGCCTCCATGCTCTGGACACTACGCTGACAGACACAGCAAACCTTCTTGCCACAGCTCGCATTGATGTGCCATCCTGGATAAGCTGCACTACCTGAGCTACTTGTATGGGTTGTAGACTCCGTCTCATGCTACCACTAGAGTGAAAGCACCGGCAGCATTCAAAAGTGACCAAAACATCAGCCAGGAAGCATAGGAACTGAGAAGTGGTCTGTGATCACCACCTGCAGAACCACTCCTTTATTGGGGGTGTCTTGCTAATTGCCTTTAATTTCCACCTGTTGTCTATCCCATTTGCAAAACAGCATGTGAAATTGATTGTCACTCAGTGTTGCTTTCTAAGTGGACAGTTTGATTTCACAGAAGTGTGATTGACTTGGAGTTGCATTGTGTTGTTTAAGTGTTCCCTTTATTTTTTTGAGCAGTGTATAAATACTGTATTAACATTCAGCCACTATAGGAATATATCTAATAAATACACTCTATCCACTACTTCAGAGAAAAACAAATAATAAATAAAAATAAATATGGAAAACTGCATCAAGATACAATATACACTTAAAGGATAAAAAAACAGATGAATGCAATAATATTGATTGTGTATCTGACATACTTGAAGCAAATTATCTTATTACTTGAAATTGCAAATCGCGATTCATATGCTAATGCCGCCCTTCATTAAGGTTGCAAGTACATACAAAAGGATCGATTAATGGTGTACATTGTAGTATTATACCTCAGTATCGCTGACTACACTGCCTGCGCCTGACTCTGGTGAACAGCTGATATGTGTGTAGGGCTCGCAAAGCTGGCCACGCACAGATAGACTGCTGGGTTGATCGAATATAGTAAAATACCCATATCCCTGCCAGACTCAATTTTGGCACAGTACGATAATGCAATATATCTATCCTCACTAACTATTGACATCAACCTGTCTGCCACAGAAATATAAATATAACACCTGAATAGGTGTCTATAATTACTGAATAAGGGGACAGGATCCCTTGGTTGCCGCTGGTAATTACTAGCAGCTACTAGTTCAGTAGATATAAAACCCCGCTGCACACTGACAATTTTAAACATATTTTTTTCTATTACACTTATGTTTTAAGAATGATGAAATAAAGATATATATTTTAATATTAGATAGAGACCCCTAAAGGGATTTGGTTTGGTCTATTGACCGTGGTATACATTGTTTACTGTATATGGTGTTACTTTACACCCTACCCCCCACTCTCAGTATGGCTACAATAGGATCTAAGGCCCCTTTCACATGGGCGAGGAGGGGCTGGAGGGGTTAAAAATAGGGCTGGAGGGGTTAAAATTAATTAAAAAAAATTTAACTCACCTTAATCCACTTGTTCGCGCAGCCCGGTTTCTCTTCTGTCTTATTCTTTAAGGAATAGGACCTTTGATGACGTCACTGCGCTCATCACATGGTCCATCACATGATCATTTACCATGGTGATGGATCATGTGACGAACCATGTGATGAGCGTAGTGACATCACCACAGGTCCTTTTCCCGTGCACAGCACAGAAGAAGACAGAAGAGAAGACGGGCTGCACGAACAAGTGGATTAAGGTGAGTTAAAAATGTTTTTTTATTATTTTTAACCCCTCCAGCCCTATTGTACTATGCATTCTGTATTAAGAATGCTATTATTTTCCCTTATAACCATGTTATATGGGGAAATAATAATAATCGGGTCTCCATCCCGATCGTCTCCTAGAAACCGTGCGTGAAAATTGCACCACATCCGCACTTGCTTGCGGATGCTTGCGATTTTCACGCAACCCCATTCACTTCTATGGGGCCTGCGTTGCTTGGAAAACGCATAAAGAGGAGCATGCTGCAATTTTCACGCAATGCACAAGTGATGCGTGAAAATCACTGCTTATCTGCATGGCCCCATAGAAATGAATGGGTCCGGATTCAGTGCAGGTGCAATGCGTTCACCTCACGCATTGCAGCCGCGCGGAAATCTCGCCCGTGTGAAAGGGGCCTTACAAGTGAAGTACTTGTTTATTAACTAAAATCAGGAAAATAGCTAAAATAATGACCAGCAATAAAAAATAGCAATGAATAAAAAATAGCAATAAATTTTAAATAGTGATAGATGCAGGAGCATACACAAACAAATAAATTACAAACCGGATTCCAAAAAAGTTGGGACACTATACAAATCGTGAATAAAAACTGAATGCAATGATGTGGAGGTGCCAACTTCTAATATTTTATTCAGAATATAACATAAATCAGGGAACAAAAGTTTAAACTGAGAAAATGTACCATTTTAAGGGAAAAATATGTTGAATCAGAATTTCATGGTGTCAACAAATCCCAAAAAAGTTGGGACAAGGCCATTTTCACCACTGTGTGGCATCTCCCCTTCTTCTTAAAACACTCAACAGACGTCTGGGGACCGAGGTGACCAGTTTCTCAAGTTTAGAAATAGGAATGCTCCCCCATTCCTGTCTAATACAGGCCTCTAACTGTTCAATCGTCTTGGGCCTTCTTTGTTGCACCTTCCTCTTTATGATGCGCCAAATGTTCTCTATAGGTGAAATATCTGGACTGCAGACTGGCCATTTCAGTACCTGGATCCTTCTCCTACGCAGCCATGATGTTGTGATTGATGCAGAATGTGGTCTGGCATTATCTTGTTGAAAAATGCAGGGTCTTCCCTGAAAGAGATGACGTCTGGATGGGAGCATATGTTGTTCTAGAACCTGAATATATTTTTCTGCATTGATGGTGCCTTTCCAGACATGCAAGCTGCCCATGCCACACGCACTCATGCAACCCCATACCATCAGAGATGCAGGCTTCTGAACTGAGCGTTGATAACAACTTGGGTTGTCCTTGTCCTCTTTGGTCCGGATGACATGGCGTCCCAGATTTCCAAAAAGAACTTCGAATCGTGACTCGTCTGACCACAGAACAGTCTTCCATTTTGCCACACTCCATTTTAAATGATCCCTGGCCCAGTGAAAACGCCTGAGCTTGTGGATCTTGCTTAGAAATGGTTTCTTCTTTGCACTGTAGAGTTTCAGCTGGCAACGGCGGATGGCACGGTGGATTGTGTTCACTGACAATGGTTTCTGGAAGTATTCCTGAGCCCATTCTGTGATTTCCTTTACAGTAGCATTCCTGTTTGTGGTGCAGTGTCGTTTAAGGGCCCGGAGATCACGGGCATCCAGTATGGTTTTACGGCCTTGACCCTTACGCACAGAGATTGTTCCAGATTCTCTGAATCTTCGGATGATGTTATGCACAGTTGATGATGATAGATGCAAAGTCTTTGCAATTTTTCACTGGGTAACACCTTTCTGATATTATTCCACTATCTTTCTGCGCAACATTGTGGGAATTGGTGATCCTCTACCCATCTTGGCTTCTGAGAGACACTGCCACTCTGAGAAGCTCTTTTTATACCCAATCATGTTGCCAATTGACCTAATTAGTGTTAATTGGTCTTCCAGCTCTTCGTTATGCTCAAATTTACTTTTTCCAGCCTCTTATTGCTACTTGTCCCAACTTTTTTGTGATTTGTTGACACTCTGAAAATTGGAATCAACGTATTTTTCCTTTAAAATGATACATTTACTCGGATTAAACGTTTGATCTGTCATCTACGTTCTATTACAAATAAAATATTGACATTTGCCATCTCCACATCATTGCATTCAGTTTTTATTCACAATTTGTTTAGTGTGCCAACTTTTTGGGAATCCGGTTTGTATATGCACACATGTATATACACATATATATATTAAATTTTACTACTGAAAAATGCTAGTAGAAAGGGGATTAAAAGGTTAATCGACAGGAGGCCAGTGGGGCGCTGCTCAACACCTAATGTCATTGTATTTAATTAATATTAAAAAAATTGCAGCATCTCTGTAACCCTTAACAGTAATCTGCCATTTTCTTCACTGCCAGGTCTTTTTATAGCATGGTCATGGAAACCAATCACAGGCCGGTTCTCACGGAAATTAAGGTTAAATACATTGTTAACCAATATGACATAATTGTTTTGACAAGCTGTCATCACCAATTAAGCTGGATTGCCAGAGAACCGGCCTGTGATTGGTTCCCATGACCGTGGGAACTAGAATGTGATTGGCTAAATATTCTGTATTGAGCGATCAAGAGCTATAAAAAGACCTGGCAGTGAAGAAAATGGCAGATTACTGTTATTAGGATACAGAGATGCTGCCATTTTTTTTATATTAATTAAATACAATGACATTAGGTGTTGAGAAGCACCCCACTGGCCTCCTGTCGATTAACGTTTTAATCCCCTTCTACTAGCATTCAATTATTTGCTCAGGGGATGAAGTGATGAGATCGGTTATTTACAGTTCTGTATGGTACTTTCTATGGTTCAGTTCAGCGCCTCCGTTTTTTTAATTATTTATAATAAAAAATCGAATTATAAATTTTTATTCATAAAAATACAAGTATTGTGTTTGCAGTGATCTACCAGCGCTGCACCGACTTTCCCCGTGTGTAGTGTGTGTCTGCCAGCCTTAGGATGTGCTGTCATTAGTCCTCCTTATGATGTGCAGTGTGTGAGGCTGGTGGTCACAGGTCATGGCTCTGCCAGCTCTCCAGGGCACAGGAGACCCTTTCACTGCTGGTGCCCTGGAGCGCATGGCATCAGTGTGTACAGAGACACTGTATAGTGCACGGGAACTAACTAAGTGACTGTACAGTTCCATGCGCCATCTGGTGTTCACAAACCAACATTGCACCCTGAATTTTCTCAATGGCTATTTACGCGATTTGGGTTTGCTAATTGAATTGGAAATCGCTTTGCGCTGCTGCGATTCTGAAGGGAGCGCTAACGATGGTATATCTGTATGCCAGGAGGCTGTGTGCAACATGTACCCCAGAGTCTCTAGATCACTTACGCCAGGTGGAAGTGGGAGACACTTCGACGGAGGCTCTGCTGGACTCAGGGAGTCTGGTGACCCTAGTAAGGGCTACCCTGGTGCAGTACACTGAGTATACTGGCTGGAAAGTCATCACTGACTGACTTTGTATGTTCTGGCCCTAAAACATCAATGAAAGCATGGGGGTGTCTTTACTCCGTAATCCCACCATTGTGTAATGCAAAGCCCGCAAATAAAAGGGTGGCTTAATCCTGTATTCCCTTCCCTACATCATAGCCTGAAGAAGTTTGGCTTATAGCACGTTCACTATGATGTCTATGAGGAAGCTAAATATAAGGCTCTAAGGCTTGAGGTACCATACCTTAGGCAAACGCTCAGAAGGGGAGGTATTTATCGTCTCCAGGTCTTCTGGCTAGTCACAGGAGGAGGGTCTTTAATCCCGTGCGCTCCTGGAAATGAGACACCTCCAGATGGGAACAATCCGGAACATTAAACAAGCGGGAAGGAGCAGTCTAGGGCTTCTAACGATTCCCGAAGCAGCAGGGGTACCTGTGAAGTAATTACTGGACCTGTCTGGACTTACCATTTGGTCCTACCCGGGTGTAGGCCATTGGTGTGAAAGGTCCCTATGAAGACAGTCCGTATGAAGGGGGGAGAGAACAAGAGCTGTGAAAAGGCACACTTTAAGTAAATTGAGACATTTTTTGTTAAGTGCAATGGTTAAGTGCAATCATGTTAAACAGTGCATAAATTCACATTGTGGCATCTGGATGGATACTACACACAATGGGCAGGACACTTAAACGCTACATAACAGTAAACAGGTACACTGGTGCAAAATATTAAATAGCATGAGGATGGAGTGCAAGCGTTTATGTTGCCATAAAACATTTTATATAAGAGTAGTGCAATTTATAAGTGCAAGGATAGGCTCAACAATAACTTGAGTCCTTATTCCTAGGAGTGCTTGAAGTTGCAGAATCCTCTGGAAACTGATAAAAGTTCTTTGCAATCCACAGGGCAAAAGTTAATTGTAATTCAAAGGGTTAAAAGTTAATATAAAAATAGCAGCAACAGGCTATCAAGTAACCTGAGAAAGGGGATAAAACTTTCAACTTGGACGTAAGGGTTAAGTGATGATGGGGGGAGTCCCAACTAGCATGACCATCTGGATGAGGACAAACAATGGCAACCTGGAACAAAACGGTTAAAACACACAACATGCCAACAGGTCCTCACCCGTCAGGTAGCAGTCCACGGAGTGGCTCCCAAACAATGTCATTGATGATTTTTTAGTAGTAGGGACACCTTACAGGTAGGTGTCCAGCTCTTCATCACTACTAGAGCTGCTGAAGCGCATTAGAGGTTGCTCTAGCCTCTGGTGGTAGCTTAGAGTAGCGTTGGTGGTGGTGCGCCACTGCCCTCTACCGGTGACTGTAGAGGTTGGCTGTGCAGACAGCCTGGTGAATGCTGCAGCAGCTTGCCGCAAATCGGAATCCACAGCCGGTGCGGGAAGGGGCAGAACTTCTGGCTGCAGAGGCTCGGGAAGGCCTGGAGCAGATTGCGAGAGCTGTTTCCAGGGCAGCATGTAAGGCGGCATAAAGCACGGCTGTACTTTAGGGTTGAACATGAGCACACTGTTATTTATCTGTCCCACCCTCAGGGTTGGTGGTGGCGACAGATCCGGTATTAGTGGAGCCGGTGCAGGTTGTGCCTTTTCTTTGAATAACAAGCGGCCATCCGGGGTTTCTTGCAAACAACGAGTCCTGCCCGCAGAGCCTGGATCCTCCTGCCAGGTCTCTGGGGTAATGGCAGGGGAAAGTGGTTTCTGCAACAGGGTGACTCCCGCAGCAAAGAGTCCCTGCATGGAACGCATGGGGGTGTACTCCACCTGGTCCCCAATATACAGGTTGTGCCTTTCCTGGGGCAGATAATGTCATTTCACCGAGCGGCGGCCCACAAATACTTCGGTGCCCGAATAATTGTCCTATAGGAACCCTACACCTCGCTCCACAGAAAACCATAAAACCGTCCCGGTTCTCCTGGTCAACTTGGGGTCTCCCGACTGGGGGTCGTCTATCACTTGTTTGACGCACTCCTCAACGGCGGATATGTATTCCCATACCGTCTGGGCAAATGCGGTAATCTCGTGGGGAACATAAGGGTTGAGACTACGCAATTTGTCATAGCTGGGCGGCGGAGTGGAATCACCGGCCGCCTCCGCCGCACCAGTAGGTGACGGACGCGGTGCAGGCCTGGGCCTAGCGGCAGGTGCTGGGGTCTCTGGGCGCGGTGCAGAGGCGGACACGGACCGGGCCGGGGCCTCAGGGAGCGCGGCAGCTCCTACCTTTTGTTGCGGCCGGGCGGCCGGTTCCGGTGCCTCCTGGGTGCCATCTGGGGGTGCCATCTTTGTCTCAGCCAGTGACTTGTTAGTGGCGATGGGTGCTGCGTCAGCGGCGTCCTCCGCGGGAACAGTCTCAACGTCGACCTCCATCTGGCTTGGCACGTCGTCTTCCGCGGGGGGCGCTTGACAAGGCGGAGGGATCCACAGCCTCCGGGAATTCCATCAGGTCTGGGCCTTGTGCAGCAGGAACCGGGACCTCAGCAGCTAGGTAAGGCAGGCGGTCTTGCTCTTGTTGGCAGGGAGGAATCCACAGCCTCCGCGGTGGCAGCAAATACAGAGGGCCCACTCTTCTTTGAGACTTGGGAGACCTGGATCTCCGGTGGGGACTCTGGGTAGACTGGGTCGTCTACAAAGATCATTTGGCTCCACTTAGGCTGGGGAAATGCCATCTTGGCGACCTCTTGCATCCAGCAGACAGCGAGTTCTAAGGGAGTGGCCCAGAGGGTGGAGTCTTTATCCCCTCGGTCCACAATAGAAAGTTCACTTTCGACATTTTCGCGTCTTTGAGGGGGCGTGTATTCGACATCTTCGCCATCTTGGAAATCCTGGATGAGCTGTTGCGCCATGAGGGAAACATGGCCGATTAACCCTTGCAGTGCCAATATGTACAAGGCTGCTTTCTCGGGTCCGGTAATATAAGTAAGGAAGTCCATTTTCAACAGTTTTTCTACAATCTTAAGCCCTTGTAATGTTGTGTAACATGCGATTTAAGTCCGTTTTAGCACACAATTAGATCCGGTTCTGTAGTTAGGGATGGACAAACAATTTCAATCCGATCCTGTTCGTGACGCCACTTGAATGCAATGAGCAGGACAGTGGGTCAGTGGGAATGCTATGCAGTGGGTCAGTTTATATGTGTATAAGTTTGTGACGCCAGTTGCAGCTTGCGCAGGTACTGTAGCAGGGCCCTTTAAGATGTTATGAGCTCACGTACCAGGTGAGGAATTCCAGAGGGGGATAATGTCTCTGTGTAGTGTCAACAGTGTCTCCTACCTGTAATACGGCTGGACTCCTGTATCCCGGCTCACATGCAACAAAATTGAGTGTTGTTAATAGGAGTAACTGAGGAATGATGGGATTCCACACATATAATAGGGTCCAACTTGTCTTTACTTGGTGGTATGATATGCAGCTTTGATCCAAACAATTTACAGCAATAGCCTAGGGTCCCAGCAGGTTTTGGCAATATGCGGCAGGAATTTATATGTATTCTGCATCTATTCATACGCCTATTAGAATCTGGCAGGTATGTATCTTCTGCTCTGTCTATGGTCTGATTGATATGGGTCTGACTAGCTGATGAGGTACTTATCTTCTCCTTGTCTTGGGATCTTTACTTACAGGACTGCTCACAGGGTATGGTGGTTTCTTCCTGGAGATCTGATAGTTCTGTGAAGGGCTGCTTTCTTTGTCTACCAGCTGAGGTAAGGGACTCAGGCTGGGAAGGTTGACCTTGGCCTCAGCCGAGGCTTGGATCCTTGGTTGGGGCCCCTGGTTCTGGGAGCTCCTACTAACACGACCTACCCCAGCAGGGGGGTGGCTCACACTCTGACTAACTTCCTTCTCCCCCTCATAAAGCATGGCATGGGACATCCCACTCCTGCTCATGTAGGGAAGACTAGACTGGAATGGACTGTTCCAGGCTAGAAGATAACTACGACCTGCTGCATACTGCTGCCACCTGCTGGTGTACATTAAGAACTACAGCAAATATACATTACAGGCACAAAAATATACATTTTGGCAAATACACAGTTACGTTACACAAGATGATAAAACACATTCACATTTAACATTATGAAGCAGGGGAACAGAAGTTTTAGTGACATACTTCAGGATGTTACACATGTAAGGATCCAGTGGCAGGTAATACAACTGCACCAAGTGCATCAGTTTGACTTGGGGTCAAACCCAGAGGGCAGAGACTCAGTGATGAAGTTTGCCGAGGGCTCACTAGTTGTACCTCCAGGATGGTCCCAGTGTACCTGGCTACTTCCCTGCAGAGACTGACGGTGCAAGCACCAGTAGACCACACAAACATGAGGACTGTAACCTAGGCACACGAACTGGAACCCAAACAGCCACAAAGGGCACAGTTCAGACAAGACATAACGGGAACTAGAACACAAGCAGATGCCTGGTAGAGATGGCCTTGCGGTCGCCCCGGCAGTCGTTTTGTGGCAAACTTTGCTCGTAGGCGGTTCGCCGAACAGGCGAACATATGGCGATATCCGCCGACGCCACGTTCTTTGCATTGTGCAGAACTTTGACCCATGACACATCCATCAGGTGGGACAGGACAGCCAATTGAGACAGTTCAGCACATGGACTCACCCCCTACCTTATAAATAAACCTGATCTGGCAGCCATTTTACATTCAGTTTTCTGCCAGTGTAGGGAGAGGTTGCTGTGTGGAGCAGGGACAGACTGTTAGTGACACCAAATGCTAGCTAATAGGGGCACAAAAGTACTTTTAAGGACTGGTATAGGTGTGCTATCGATGGGTGTGATATACTTATAATATACTTTCTAACATATTTACCGGCTTCCTGCAAATACTCATTATTGGGTTCTATATACCTGTTTCTACAAAATACTGTTAGAGTGGATTGATATACCGGCTTCCACCAAATATTGATTGAGGTCTGCGATACACCAGCTTCCCACGAATATTGATTTAGGGGTATGATTTACCAGCTTCCAGCAAATACTTATTAATGGGTACTATATACTTGTTTCCACAAAATACTGATAGAGGGGATTGATATACCGGCTTCCACAAATACTGTTCTTCTATAGGGACTTTGTCACAGGGTCATTTTGAAAATGACAGGCAGAGGAAGAGGCAGGCCATTCCGCAGGGGTTGTATGGGTTGGGCAGGTGCACCAGGCCGGAGCCTAAGTGGGAAGTTGGAGATGGTGCGTTGTATTATGTCAAAGGACGCACCAGAGTTGGTTGAGTGGCTCACACAGCCTTCCGCTTCTGCACCATCCTCATCCTCTGTATCAGCACCCTCCTCACTCTCTGCTGTGTGCACCCCAAAGACACCACCACCACCACCACCATAGCCCCTCCACTCGAGTCAGACAAATTATTTTCCAATTCATTCCCAGACCTTACCGATGCGCAGCCATTCTTGGCATCGGATGAGGAAGAGGAGGTAGCAACGGCCACCATCCAGCGGTCTGACGACAGTACCAAGATTAGCCCAAGGAGGGTGGTCCCTGCTGTTGCTGCCTACTCCGAGATCTCTAATGTCAGTGGTGGTGAAGGTGACGATGATGACATGTCGATAGACATCACGTGGGTGCCTACAAGAGAGGAAGAGGAGGTGAGTTCAAAGAGAGAGACGGAGCAGCAGACAGGGAGGAGGAGGAGGAGAAGCAGGCAGAACTCGCAGTGCACAGGAGGCAAAAAGCAGACTGCAAATGTATCTGGAGCGAGCCATGCACGCGCTCCCAGGATGTCGGCACATGGCTCCGCAGTGTGGGCTTTTTTTAACGTGTCAGCTGCTGACAATAGTGTTGCCATCTGCAGCCTGTGCTGTCAACGCATAAGTCGCGGTAAGCCCAACACTCCCATAGGGACGACCGCCTTAAGGAGGCACCTGGCCTCCCATCACCAAGCCCAGTGGAAGCAACACCATCAGAACCCACAAAGCCACACTCCCGGCGGTCCACGTCCTGCCTCTTCTCCTTCTCCTCTATCCTCCACTCTACCTTCCACCGTGCCGTCGTCGCGTTCATCTGGCAAAAGGCAGGCTTCCGTGGCCCAAATGTTTGAACGTAAAAAGTTGATTACGCCAGATAACACTCTTGCCCAATGGCTGACCGCCGGCTTGTCAGAACTGCTAGCCCGCCAACTACTGCCATATAAACTGGTGAACTCAGAGGCCTTTAGAAAATTTGTGGCCATTGGCACACCGCAATGGAAGATCCCCGGAAAGAAATATTTCTCCCAGAAGGGCATCCCAGAGGTATATGGCCATGTTCAGCCGCAAGTGAATGTATCTCTGGCACAGTGTAGGTGCCAAGATACGCGTGGTCTAGCAAACACAAGCAGGGAAGGTACATAACTTTTACTGCCCACTCTGTGAACCTTCTGATGGCTGTCAAGCATGCAACCCGTGGCACCCGTGTGGATTTGGTGTTACCACCACGGATTGCATGCAGGCCTGCCTCTTCTTCTCCTCCTCCTACTCCATCCTCCGTCTCCTTCTCGGCTGACTCCTCCTTTTCCACTGCTACCGCCTCTTCCGCTGCACCCCCACAGCTCTTCAGAACCTATTAGATATGCCAGGTAAGACGTTGCCATGCTGTGCTGCGACTGTTGTGCCTGGAAGCCAAGAGCCACACCGGTCCTGCACTCCTTTCAGCTTTGCAGTCACAGGCCGATCAATGGCTAACCCCGCTCAATTTGACAGTTGGTAATGTGGTGTGTGACAACGGTGTCAATCTGCTGAGCGGCAGGGAACAGGGCAAAATGACACTGAATTTAGTCATGCAGCGATTCGTTGCCAACTACCCCGGGGTCCAGAAGGCCAGGAAAATCTCTGGCCATTTTAGATCTTACACTGCCATGGCTCGCATTGCTGACGTTCAGCGGCGACACCACTTGCCTGTCAGACGTCTGATTTGTGACTGCCCAACGCGCTGGAACTTCACCTTGTTTATGCTTGATAGGCCGCTCCAGCAGAAACGTGCCGTTAACTACTACCTGTATGAACTCTGCGGTAGGACAGGTTCTGGGGAGCTTTTTTTTTTTTTCACCATGCCAGTGGCTGCTCATGCGTGACGCATGCAGACTTCTGCGGTCATTTAATGAGATCACCAAATTGGTCAGTCGCAGCCAGGGTGCCATCAGTGACATTGTACCTTACGCCTTCTTTCTGGAGCGTGCATTGCGTTGTCATTGATCAAGCAGTCGAGTAGCAGGAGCAGGAAGATAAGGAAGTCGCAATGTTTAATGAATTCCCAGGGGAGGCTACTCCATCTGAGACGTCAGCAGGAGTCTGAAGAAAAGTCAGAGGAGGATGGAGCCTTGGGGGAAGAGGAGGAGGAGGAGCAAGAAGAGCAGGCTTTAAACTTTTCTGGGATCCCTTGTGTTGTCCATGGATGGGGGGAGGAGACCGAGGACGACATTCTGGGCGATGAGCAAGAGCTCCACCGCTCCACCGCTTGAAGAGGGACCCCTGTATAAAAAAGCATAAAGAGTAAGGACCAGTACTGGGTGGCAACGTACTTAGATCCCCAGTACAAACACAAACTGGGGGTCATGTTACCAGCATCACAGAAGGCTGTCAGAATGCAGCATTTCCAGGTCTTGTTTTGAGAGATGCTGCAATATGCTGTTGCGGGCTCTGGCAGAGGAATTTCAACCCACAGAGAAACAGTTGCGGGTACCAATCCTACAGTGCATGCAAGAAGAGGGTGGTTTGAAGATGTGTTGGTCACTTTGGATATGAGATCATTCTTGCAGCCAACCCATCGACAGCCGCCCTCCGGATCCAGCCTCAGGGAATGCCTAGACCGACAGGTGCCCGACTACATTGGGTTATCGGCCGATGTGGACGCTCTGAGAAGTGAGGAATCCCTGGACTACTGGGTGTGCAGGCTTGACCTGTGGCCAGAGCTGGCACAATTTGGCCCTTCGTCGAGTGTCCTGTCCGAAAGGACGTTCAGCACAGCAGGTGGGATCATGACCGATAGGCGCACTCGCCTAGCTCACAACAGTGTGGACTACCTTACATTTCTAAAAATGAATGAGGCATGGATCTCAGAGGAATTCAACACCTGTGATGACCACGTTTAATTGAATTTCCTCATGCCAGCCCACACATATCCGCCACCACAGGTGGCGCACCGCCAATATATACAGACCACACAGCTGCTGTGGGGTCCAGAGCGCATGGAAGGCCCCGCACCCGAACATCTGTATTATAGTTATATCGGGCATTGAGGCGGCCCACTTGTCTTCCGTCCCGCTTTTCCTCTGTTCAGGTAGGTGTGCGGGCCCCTTCATCCTCCCTGCCCTAAGGGGTTAAAAATAAAAGAACACCTCATCCACTTGATGGCGCAGCCGGCATCCTCTTCTTTCTTCTTTCTGCAGGACATGCAAAAGGACCTGCGATAACATCATCGCACTCACCACATGATGAGCGCAGTGACGTCACCGCAGGTCCTGCTGAATGACGATAAAAGAGGATGCCGGCTGCTCGATCAAGTGGATGAGGTGAGTTTTCTATTTATTATTTTTAACTAATTAAAATGTGGCTAGCTGCCAAAAGTGAATATATCTAGATGGGGACTTTCACCTAGCTATGGATACTGTGCAGCATACAGTTATAGCTGCTATAGCTCAGTGATATATATCGAGACACTGTCCCCCATTTGTTGGAGGGTGGGGATGTTAGGTGCGCCTTATTGAGATATAGCACCACTGCTATTAGCATTCAGTAATCCCCTGAGCCTAACATACGTCTCACTGGGTTCCTGGCTTTGAGGTGTGGTATACAAAGAGTTGCCACCTGCTTAACAATCCCTATACCCTCCTTTGAGGCTGGCTACAGATAAACTGATTCCCTAACTCGCGTGCTTCTATTTAGCAGGCACAGTTCATAAGGGGGCCTGTTGGCATACAGAAGAGCAGACACAGTTCATAAGGCAAGGGGGGCTATGGTGGCACTGGTTTACGATTGTGCCAGCACCACCATAACACCCCCCCCCCCTCATGAGCTGTGCCTGTGTGCTGCTTATAGTGGACATTTCCCTCAGAAAATGAATGGGGCCAATTGGAAGCATTTTTTTCCCGGTATTGAGACCCTGTGATAGATCTCAAAACCGGAAAATAGAAACGCAAGTGTGAAAGTAGCCTAATACGTACCCCGTTGCCCGGCACCTGCGCCGCTCCTAATGCCTACATGGCTGCCACTGCTAAGAGTATGGAAGGGGAGGAGCCAGGGCAGGTGGTGGGATGGGCCAGTGGTGGTTAGTGGGTGGAGTTAGTGGGGCGCCATTCAGATTCTTGCTATGGGGCCCAATGATTTCTATGTACGGGGTGGCCGCCAACCAGAACAAATAATGGTCCCTGTCTTATGTAAATACAGTGGCATAAAAGGCCTTTTCTGTCCGGTGAATACCTAATGTTTGGGGCCACGGAGGAATTCAACACCTGTGACGACCATGTGTTATCAAATTTCCACTATTATCATTTTATTTTTTTTCAAGAGGAGGGATTTTGTTAGCCTTTTTTTTTTATCCAATTTTATATTTTTAGTTCTTTTAAACATATGTATTTGACATGTATTTGGCCTGCAGTAAAATTTATATCCAATGACCGTCTAATATAATCACTTGTTCTTTTCTGTACGTTGAATGAATAATTTTTGAGGCCTGTACTCCACTGGCCTGAAGAAAAATTTATATCCAATAACCATCTAATATACCTCCAGCCACATAATCACTTGATGTTTTCTGTCCGGTGAATGAATAATTTTTGGGGCCTGTAGTCCACTGGCTTGCAGTAAAATGGATATCCATTGACCGTCTAATATAACTCCAACCACATAATCACTTGATCTTTTCTGTACGGTGAATGCATAATTTTTGGGGCCTGTAATCTAACTGGCCAACAGTAAAATTGTTATACGGTGACCGCCTAATGTACCTCCAGCCACATTATCAATTGTTCTTTTTTGTACTGTGAATGAATAATTTTTGGGGCCTGTAGTCCACTGGCCTACAGTAAAATTGATATCCAATGACCGTCTAATATACCTCCAGCCACATATTCACTTGATGTTTTCTGTCCGGTGAATGCCTAATGTTTGAGGCATGTATTCCACTGGCCTACAGTAAAATCGATATCCAATGACCGTCTAATATACGGATGTAGCAGGGTTAACGCCCATGCTTTATGTTATCTAAGGTAAATGCAACTAAATGCGTTAAACATTTTTTTTTTAATGGCTTTCGTTTCAAGATAACGCAATGAGTTAAGAAATTTGTGTTAAGAGTGTGTGTGCTACCCCTGCTACATCTGTACCTCCAGCCACATAATCACTTAATGTTTTCTGTCCAGTGAATGAATAATTTTTGGGGCCTGTAGTCCACTGGCCTGCAGTAAAATTGATATCCAATGACCGTCTAATATAGTGATGTAGTAGAGTTAACACTCATGCTTTCTTAGATTTCTGAGATGTGTTATCTAAACTAAGCAAACACCTTCAATTGCTTTTCAATGGCTTTTGTTTCAAGATAACACAATGATTTAAGAAATTTGAGTTAAGAGTTTGAGTGCTAACCCTGCTACATCTGTACCTCCAGCCTCATAATCACTTGATGTTTTCTGTCTGGTGAATTCCTAATGTTTGGGGCCTGCACTCCCGTGGTCTAAAATAAAAAATTTCTAGGCTCTAGCAGGGCACATTTTTTTTTGCATGGGAATTTTTTTTTGTGGGAATTTTTGCCATTGAATGGGGCCTGCTGACAACTTGCGATTCGCGAGCATTTGTTCGCCAAATGTCCCGGCCGATGTACGTCCATCACTAATGCCTGGACCCCATGCAGAACGGATGCATGGTGGTCAAAGATAGAACAGCCCACACAGGCAGCCAACCATATGCCTGGTCCCCATGCGAAATGACACATGGTGGTCACAGACAGAGCTGCTCAAACAGGCAGATGTATGGACCCCATGTGAACGACACATGGCGGTCACAGACTGGGAACACACACGCAGCAAACAGGCTCTGGATGGCCCAAACAAACTACCAGTATAGAAGATCGTTGAGCAGCTTCCACAGTTTTCATGTGTGCCACCTGTGTCTGGATGTTGGACATCGAAAGTGGAAGCTGCTTAATGATCTTCTCTACTGATGGTCTGTCTGGGCCATTACATTGCACATTTCTGTCTCTGCCTGGACCATTTGCACATGCTTAGTACAAAGAAATTTGGTATCATGGTGACAATTACGTGTCCTGCCATTGACAGCCAACCATTTTCAGCTTTGCAGTGGCATTGTGAATGAGAAACCTGGACTGCTACAGACTGGAGCATAATTGTTTTTCTGGTCCAACAATAGTAAGGTTCAAGTATGGAGGCCTTGTTGTGAGAGCTTCAATCCTGGCTTTGCTGTGAAATGACATAATGCCACAGCTACTAGTGTGATGATGTTGGGAGCCATCACATACGTTGTTTACCCTTAGTAGTGATACTGCCAAGCGATATTTGCAGAACTTCCTGCAGCCAAATGTGTTGCCTTTCATGGCAGGGCTTCCAACTGGCGTTTTTCAACAGGTGTAGCATGGTGGCTGGTAAAGTACTGGAGGGGGTGTATATTTCACCCAGAATGCTCAGATGGCTGGGATAAAAGAATCCAGGAAAGCTGGGTGGTTTCAGCAAGGTATAGTTTGCTGAGGAACTTTTCTTTAAAGTATTTTATGGGCTGGGATTTTTATGGAATGGCATTTAGGTGTTAGAAGTGGTACATGCCATTCCCTCTCCACTCCAGTAGAACACTTTCCTCTAACCTGAAGCAAACCGAGGTGTAGCTGCTGGGCTCATTACTGTGGGGAGAAATGCAGAGCTGAAATGCTCATTCAGAGTTAGTACCTGGATATTGCATGACCTACTAGCTGTATAAAGCCTGATCCCCCTGTTTGTATTGATGCTGAGAGATAGGTGAGGAAACCTTGTATATAGTTAGCACCCAGATGGGCAGGTATTTTGTTTTTCATAACTGGTCTGGTTTATGTTGCCGTGCGCTCAACCAAGTGAATGTTTAGCTTGGATACCACTGTGCTGCTTGTAAAATAATATTTGGACTTTTAACCTGTTGGAGCCTGTGGATCTGTCATCGCCAACCCCACACCCAGATCGCGACACCAGATAATGCTTGCCTATACACACCAAGGTTTTCCCAGGAATGTTTCCACCAGACTGCAAAATTGCCTGCCCGGTCACCATATTTATTGGCAATCAAGCATTTATAGGACTACCCGGGATGCCAGCTTTGACAGCCTATGAGTGTGCAAAATCTGTGGGTATACAGGGAGTGCAGAATTATTAGGCAAATGAGTATTTTGACCACATCATCCTCTTTATGCATGTTGTCTTACTCCAAGCTGTATAGGCTCGAAAGCCTACTACCAATTAAGCATATTAGGTGATGTGCATCTCTGTAATGAGAAGGGGTGTGGTCTAATGACATCAACACCCTATATTAGGTGTGCATAATTATTAGGCAACTTCCTTTCCTTTGGCAAAATGGGTCAAAAGAAGGACTTGACAGGCTCAGAAAAGTCAAAAATAGTGAGATATCTTGCAGAGGGATGCAGCACTCTTAAAATTGAAAAGCTTCTGAAGCGTGATCATCGAACAATCAAGCGTTTCATTCAAAATAGTCAACAGGGTCGCAAGAAGTGTGTGGAAAAACCAAGGCGCAAAATAACTGCCCATGAACTGAGAAAAGTCAAGCGTGCAGCTGCCAAGATGCCACTTGCCACCAGTTTGGCCATATTTCAGAGCTGCAACATCACTGGAGTGCCCAAAAGGACAAGGTGTGCAATACTCAGAGACATGGCCAAGGTAAGAAAGGCTGAAAGACGACCACCACTGAACAAGACACACAAGCTGAAACGTCAAGACTGGGCCAAGAAATATCTCAAGACTGATTTTTCTAAGGTTTTATGGACTGATGAAATGAGAGTGAGTCTTGATGGGCCAGATGGATGGGCCCGTGGCTGGATTGGTAAAGGGCAGAGAGCTCCAGTCCGACTCAGACGCCAGCAAGGTGGAGGTGGAGTACTGGTTTGGGCTGGTATTATCAAAGATGAGCTTGTGGGGCCTTTTCGGGTTGAGGATGGAGTCAAGCTCAACTCACAGTCCTACTGCCAGTTTCTGGAAGACACCTTCTTCAAGCAGTGGTACAGGAAGAAGTCTGCATCCTTCAAGAAAAACATGATTTTCATGCAGGACAATGCTCCATCACACGCGTCCAAGTACTCCACAGCGTGGCTGGCAAGAAAGGGTATAAAAGAAGAAAATCTAATGACATGGCCTCCTTGTTCACCTGATCTGAACCCCATTGAGAACCTGTGGTCCATCATCAAATGTGATATTTACAAGGAGGGAAAACAGTACACCTCTCTGAACAGTGTCTGGGAGGCTGTGGTTGCTGCTGCACGCAATGTTGATGGTGAACAGATCAAAACACTGACAGAATCCATGGATGGCAGGCTTTTGAGTGTCCTTGCAAAGAAAGGTGGCTATATTGGTCACTGATTTGTTTTTGTTTTGTTTTTGAATGTCAGAAATGTATATTTGTGAATGTTGAGATGTTATATTGGTTTCACTGGTAAAAATAAATAATTGAAATGGGTATATATTTGTTTTTTGTTAAGTTGCCTAATAATTATGCACAGTAATAGTCACCTGCACACACAGATATCCCCCTAAAATAGCTAAAACTAAAAACAAACTAAAAACTACTTCCAAAAATATTCAGCTTTGATATTAATGAGTTTTTTGGGTTCATTGAGAACATGGTTGTTGTTCAATAATAAAATGAATCCTTAAAAATACAACTTGCCTAATAATTCTGCACTCCCTGTATGTGCCAAAGTATACCATAAGGAACCTATATGCCTCCATGCCCAATCGTATGTCATCTTATATCATTCAATTCCAACAATTCTCTCTTGGTGCTTTATTTTTTGTTGAATTGAGCACTACACCTGTTGATATAGACAGGGAATGCTATGCCATTCTGTGTACTCATTTTCACAAAATTGGATTTATAAAGCATCATCTGCTGTTATAAATAGGTAATCCGTGTTATGTTTTGCTCAAGAGCTAAATTCCCTGTTTAATTCCATGGGAAGCAGTAATTGCTGTTTGTTTGTATACCACTCCAGGACTCCTCCCTTCAGAAATCAGCTTTAAACTTTCCACTCTTTAGAAGATATGATCTGTATGATTCCTTTGTTCATGTAGGAGGGCATTTCTGGGAATGTGACTTCAATGTGGCTGTGAAAGATAACAGATGTGCCACTCTTTCCCTATGACACCACCGAAGAGCCTGAGAAAGACTGTGAAGCTGATTATGGAAATTGATCTCGATAGAAATGCTAAAATGAAAACAAGTCCTTCATCATATCCTATAGTACAGTGTATCGCCAAGAGGTCTGTACGCTGCAATAAGAAAGCCTCAAGCTAATTTATTAGCTCAATCTATTTATGCCCCTTCACGGTATAAAGAAAATACAAGCAACAGCTTCTTTTGCTTTGCTATATAGTAAGAATCATTCACCTGCAATCCTTCCAATGTTTAGTACACAGTAAACATGAGCTGCATGACACAAATGATAAGCCAACCTCACTAGATACTGTGATGGTCATTCTGGTACTATTCTGTCAAAGGTAGATCTTTCAGCAGCAGCCCCCTCCTTATTCAAAGCTAAAGTTATGTTCAAATATCTGCACTACATGTCTAAGATAGATAGCTGTACTCACATTTGCATATGTAGTTATGGAGATCACAATTGTGAACAGAAATATTTTTATTTCTCCTATGATTGTCATGTGTGCCAGTCTCCTTTAGGGAACATAATTCTTTCAATAGAAACTGTCATGCAAAAGTTTTGGAGATGGGATATCAATGAACACTGTAATAATTTTTTTTAAATTGCTAAGCCTTATCAAAATCTGTTAACATCTTGTTTTAAATAACTGCCATACATTACAATACAGGGGATTGCAGACACTTTGTGGGGTCAAATATGCTTCAATGACACTCTACTGCTTGGATGGAGATGACCACCAATATGCAATCTGGTCAAGTAGAACACCTTTGAAACAATTAGGTTTGGGAGTCCATTTCCTCTCACCTATTGCACATAGTCAATGTTATAACAGACTTTGATCCAAATTTCAGGAAAAATTGGATTTCAAATCAATTTTTTCTGAAATGGTGGTAAAAAAAAAAAAAACGTGCTCACCTCATCCATTTGCTTGTCGAGAGGCCATTGCGGCCATCTTGATTAAAGAAACCTTGCAAAATCTCAAACCCGGCCAGCATGATGATGCGTGATTTCGCATAGTTTCTTCAATCAAGATGGCCGTGCCGGCCTCTCTGCGAGCAAATATATAAGGGGAGTATGTATATATTTTTTTAACCCTGATTAACCCCTGAAAGGCCTCAATTTTAATGTCAGATGCCATGATCAGTGTGAAACACGGCATCTGAGAGGTTCAATGATGGGAGGCATGGGGAATAATAGCTCAATCGCCGTTAACGGTCATTCCGCCCGCTACATAAAATGGAATGCGATTCATGACGAAGTAATTCATAATTAATCAAATTTCTTTGTGAAATTCACAAAACAGCCAAATCGAATGTTTGATAACTTCGCTCATCTCTAATCTGCACTAATCATTAATTTACTTATAAAGGGCTTGAAAATTGAAATGTATCATAAAATTTTTGACAGTTTGCAAAATAACTCTCTGAGTGGAGCTATGAGAGAAGAGATAAGGTCAATCAATCTGTGTGAAGGGGCAGAGGAAGGCAAAGGCCATGTTGCAACTTTTATTACCATTTGGTTCCGACTGTGCAGTGCAAACTTTGTCTTAGGCATCATTTTAGATGAAATCCTGCCCGCGTATATTTTTCATTTTCATAAAAAACATTAAGGAAGGACTGCTCCAGAAATGCTAATCATATTCATGTTTGCAGATCAGAAATAGCAGGAGCTTACGTATGGCGAGCACATGTTTGAGAACCAAATATAAACATTAAAATACGCTTGAACTTTCAATAAATACATTATTTTTAACAGTCAGTTAAATGAACATATGGATAGAAAAAACATGTTTATAGAAAGCCTAACAGGTAAAAAGAATAAATAAAGTAAATGTCATGGCTAAAAATAATTAACTGGTGATTCCTATAGTATTATACAGTACATTTGCATTAGTCAGAAACTACATATTACTATTATTTCAATAAAAAAAATTCATGTATATTAAATCTACATAGTCCTTTACAATGGCCATGTAGCAACTGTTTTTATTGAATAAAGTGGCAACTCGGTGATGTACTATAACAAGTTCTATATTTTAGATACTTAACCCGCTGAGAACGTGGCTATTTTTGGTCTTGAGGACACAGCAACTTTCATGCTTTTACATTACATTTACAGTACTCTTTATTTTTATAATATTCTTTTTTTTTGGGGGGGGAGGGTAAAAAACCATTCTTCAGTCTGGTTCCTATCAGCTTCAGCTACTGTTTCCTATGAGAGTGAGGTATCCAGTGACCCGTTTTGCTGAGTAGGGTGTTATTAGCTCCTTTTTCTCTCTCAGAGGTACAAAGTACTTTTATATATCAGAATTGGGCTGCTCCCTGAGCAAATTTCCCAAAGCTCCTGCAGCAGTGAGGTTAAAACGCTCCCTTACGGCACCATGTTGCTTCACTCTCTCACTCCAACTCTCTACTCAACTAAAGCTTCATGCAACCCATCCCTTGGTAGGAAGTGGTACTAGCCCACTACTGCCCAAAAGGGGGAGAATGAAATGGTAAGTTTCATTCTGACTAAGGATCTGATACTTTGCTGTTGGTGGTACAGTTGGTGGTGCAAACCAATACAATGGTGGCAAACCATTTGTGGTGACAGGTCCTCTTTAACTCTATTTTGCTAGTAACTATGAATTCAGCAATGACAGATTTTTATTGTGTTCTATGTTTTACTACTTTTGCATATCAGGTTAATGTTTCACCATATTCTGAGAAGCATTGTATATATACTTTTTACATTGATGGAGCTGTGTGAAGGCCTGTTTATAGGGACAAGTTGTACATAGTTTTCATTGGTACTATCTGGGGGTACATATGAATTTTTGATTACTTATACTGTTTTTGGGAGGAGAAATGGACATAAAGCAGTAATTCATGCATTTTTTATGTTTTAAAGGAGAACTAAACTCTGAAAAACATCAATAACACAAATAAGCAGTTTAGGAGAGATCTTGCAAAGAAATTTTTGTTTCCCCACTTTTCTCCATTTTTGACAATAGAATGGCTAGGTGAACAAAAAATTCTGGAGAGGGGCGAGGATTAACCAGCCACACTGAAATGTGGGCAGATAGATCTGCCTGCTCTGCTGTGGCAGTCCCTGCTGTTGATCCCCACAGTCTCTTTCTCTCCTACTCCCCTGAGATCTATCATCTGTCTCATAGCCTTTTTATTTTGCTCATTCTACTCCAGACAATTTCATTTCACCCTATTTACCCATTGAGACAGAGTTCAGCAGTGCAGAGAAGCGGTGAAGGATCTGTAAGGACCGTTGTAATGTCATGATGTGGACAGGGCTCCTGTGCTATGTGAGAGCTTAGTGGTTTCTCTCTATAAGCTTACAAATACTAAGAGTTGTAGTTCCCTGTAATGTCCTCTGATAGTCCATAATAACATCCTAGCAATGCTGGAACTTGTAGTTCTCTCCTCTTACTGTATATCCCTTTCCATTTAAAAGACACTGATGCCCCAAAATAACAGTCTGAACATGCTAGGAGTCGTAGTTCTCTCTTCTTAGACCACTCTTCCTATAATATCCACTGATGCCCTATAATAACAACTTTACATGCTGGAGTAATAATGACTCTCACTAGAGAGGACAGTCACTAATAGATTTCTGACAGTTAGAGAAGACTTCCATCAGAACAGGCACTGTTTCTGCAAACTCTTGTCTGGGTTGCATTTGTATATATTTGAGTGGGAAGGCGGATTTATCTTGGTAAATTTAGTATTCCGAATTACTAACTAGGAGATTCCTTCCAACAAAATGGCCACCCTCCCTGTGTAGTCAAAAGTTATCCAGATTAATCCCAGCCCCCTCCTACTATACTTCCTGACTCACATGCACTAGCACTAAGCTTACATGCACATGCACTAACAAATGCACTAGGGGGAGAAGAGGGGTAAAAAAAAATCTCATGGCCAAAAATATAGTGTAAGGTAGACATTTCTGATATATGAGAAATCACTGCCTAGTGAAAAGCAAAACAAAAAATACTGATTAAAAATAAGGAGGTAAGAAAAACACCTACAGTGTATAAGTACAGGTAAATTAGGTGTTATACAGGGGAAATGAGCAGTATTAGTTGACTGTCTAAGTCCCCTTACCATCAATTAGCCCCACTTGATGGTTAGTATGTGTTGGTGATATTTGTGGTCCTGAGCAGGCACAGGCAATTACCCATTTCAAACACCCTGCCTGGTAATAAAGGTATGACTACAACCCGGTATGTGAACTTTATTCACTGAGTCCAAATAAATGACTGAGGTTGCAGTCAGCCCAACTTCACATGTGAGTCAGAACTGTGTTATTGACACGGGATGTGTCTTTATCAGACATACACTCTCCCTATAGTTCTCTTTTCTCTGTCTATAAATAGTTAATTAGACCACCCTGAAGTGCCAGTGCTGATCCCTCAGTGTGCTGTCTATGTTGTCACTGTTCCTTGCATTGTCTACACTGTGCTCTTCTGCTCATTGATTACTAGTGCTCACTGCTGAACTAATTGTAAATTCTAAGTCTCCTCTGGTTTAGCGTGCTCAACACGTGTTTCCACAGTATGCGTGTGTCATCAGGAGCAATCGAGGCTAAAGCATTGATGGCCACCACATGAATGGTATGTGGTAGGGTCTCCAGCTCTAGTGTGGTCGTAAGGAGGCCGCTGAATTTGGATTTGTAAGTACAAATCCTCACCCCCAGCGTGAGGGTTTGGCCAGTATTGTCAGTAGCATATTATTGTGGTGCACCTTGGGCTCCTATATGCTGGAATATATTGGCCAAAGTTTTTAACATCAGCATGAGGGTTTGGCCAGTATTATCAGTAGCATATTATTGTGGTGCACCTTTTGCAGTGACTTATGGATTTTTATATTTTCATCCACCGATTATTCCATCATGTGTAGGATGTTTTTGTGGTGCATGTGGTTCGCCGCCGACATCCTTCATTGTATGCATTTTTGCTAGTGATTGCCACGGATCACATGCGGAGGGATTACTCCCCCGGGTATAAACACGCTACAGTGTTTGGGGTTATGAGCACTTCCTCCCATTTAGGCCACTTCATTCTGTGATTTTTTTCTTGATATATATGGAATGTGCCATAGTTTATCGTTGGTAACATTCTGTGCACCTGGTAGCCTGTGTCACATGGCCTGGTATAGGTGCGGCTTGCAGCCTTAACCTACCCTCCCATTGTATTGGTGATCTTACTATGGAGGCATGTGGGAGTTTGGCTGTGAGCCGGACCTCAGCACCTATCAGACTGTGTTCACACACTGTCGATATGTTCCTGACTGGAATATATTGGCCAAAGTCTCCGTTTTTAACATCAGCTTGAGGGTTTGGCCAGTATTGTCAGTAGCATATTATTGTGGTGAACCTTTTGCAGTGATTTATTGTTGTAATTGTACTGACCCAGAGAATGAATGGCACGGGTCAGATTTGCAGCATAGGTAACGCCGTAGGGAGAAAACCCGTACAACTGTGGAGGAATTGCGTTTTTGTTTTCTAATATCACACAATTTGGATTTTTTTTCCCACTTCCCACTACATTGTATACCATAATAAATGGTGGCATTAGAAAGTACAACTTGTCCCACAAAAAACAAGCCCTCATATGGATATTTGAACGGGAAAATAAAAAAGTTCAGGCTCTAGGAAGACAGGGAAGAAAAAGGAAAAGGCAAAAAAAAAAAAAACTCTGGTATCCTTAGGGTTAAAACAGCAGACACCCAGCGGCTATACCTCCACAGCACTTGCCATTTTTAAAGACCAGACTTCACTCGTACATGTATGGTGGATGTCCGAAAAGGTTTATGCGTTGTACAGGTCATCAAAATTGTGACAATACCAATTATACTGTGTACTAATTTTTATATTTTCAATAAAATATTAATGGGGAATAAGTTTTTTGTTGCTTTATTCTATTTAATAGTTTTTAACTGATAGGTACACTATGTGGATCCCATAAGGCCTTTGGCTGCTATGGAATCCATCATTAACCTGTATTTCCATGAAGGCGGTGCCATTGGTCACTATTCGGGCCATTAGCTGGATGTCAGCTGTTAAGTTACAGCTGGAACCCACTACTGATGGTGCAGGCACAGCCGTAGTGTACAAAATCTAATAAGTTCACCTTATTCCAATTTTAGCATTGCACTTTGTGTCCATCCCAAGTGTAACCCTGGCTTATGATTGCTGCTCTGTGTGGGTGTATGAACAGATGCTCTGGAGTTCAGCTAGTCCTTTAATAATTACACGCACACCAATGTACAGTTACATGGTGGTGAAGTCTAAAGGGTATGGAACAGGCTCATGTGCTGAGCCTACTCCATACGCAGCAGTTGCTGGCTGTGTAACACAGTAGGTACCCAGACGCAATTACTGAGATTAGCAATAACACCGATCCAAGTCATTTAATCCTTCAGATGACATGGTCAGCAGTGATAGCGGCATCAGTTGGGTTTGGCAGAAGGAGGGGCTTCCCTCAGCCTTCTGATCAGAGCCTCCAATGCAAAAATCGTGGCACTCCAATTGCTTGCCATGACCGTCTAGGGAAAGTTCCCAGGGCTGTCATGGCTAACTGCCTGAAAAGACATGCATGAGGCGCAGCTTTTCAGGCATATATCAGAATCCCATAGACCGCAATATTATTCTATTTCAGTCTATGCGACAAGCAATCAGAATATTACATGTTCAAGTCCCCCGAAGGGACTAAAAATTACAGTAAAAAAAAGTTTTAATAAATGCAAAAAAAAATTAATATTGAAATCACCCCTTTTCCCAATTTTACCTATAAAAAATAAATAAGAGTGTGTTCACATCAGCGTTATGGATTCCGTTTTTGTTTTCCGTTATAACATGGTTATAACGGAAAATAACGGAATCCATAAGACGGAAGTCAAAATGGAAGCCTTTAAGAGGCATTCCGTTTTGATCCTTCATAATACAAGTCTATGGGCAGCAGAACGGATCCGTCCTGATTTCCATTATGCAGGAGTTCAGTCCTGCATAACGGAAACCAGACTGATCCATTATGCTCCGTTTTTCTTAGCTGAACAGAAACTTCTTTATTCGTCACCCATGTGACGAGCATTTCGGCATACAATTTGCCTTTATCAAATAACAGGTGATGATAGCTCAATACAACATATACAATGCACCATTTAAATACACCTTTTGAATAGCCCACCCCTAGTCATGTGAGCGGTCATGTGACTGTGATTGAAGGCATACGCCCCCAGCCACATGACCAGTCACCTGACCGTGGCGTCATGTTGCTATGTAACCCCGTGTAAATGGAACTCAATCAATAGGAAATAAAATAGAACACGGCAGAGTATGTATCTACATTCATACATTACTACAGCGTCTGAGTCATCAATGATCCATTATGGAACCAAATACAAACATATTATAGTATACAGATATTCTTTTAAATGAAACTACTCAATGAATATTCTTTGTTGAGGCCTTTGGGGGCTAGCGTCTCGAGCCGGTGGATCCAATATGCTTCACGCTGGTGGAGCATCTGGATACGATTTCCTCCACGTCGTGGTAGGGTCACTTCCTCTATAATTTGGAAACGTAATTGTGAGATATGATGTTTTTTCTCAATGAAGTGTTGAGGAATGGGTAACAAAATATTTTCTTTCCTGATTGTGGATTTGTGTTTTCCCACTCTATCTTTTATGCGCATTGTTGTCTCTCCAACATAGCATAACCCACAAGGACATTTTAGTAAATAGATAACAAAACTACTGTCACAAGTAAAGTGACCCCGTATTGGGATTTGTTGTCCTGTATGTGGGTGTGATATGTTGGAGCCCTTGATAACATTTGAACAATGAACACAGTTCAGACAGGGAAATGTTCCCTTCCTGACTGTGGAGAAAGTGAGCTGTCGCAAGGACGTCCTGTCACTACCTATGTCCGCCCGATTGATCTTATCTCTGATATTGTAATTACGTTTATAACACATCATAGGTAACTCCCTATATTCCTGAATTGTAGGGTATGATCTTTGTAAAATATGCCAGTGTTTATTGGCAATTGCTCTTACTCGATCCATCCAGGGGTGATATTTAACAATAAGTGGTATTCTCTGTGTTTTCTCATTTTTTTTTTGTATTATTATGGGATTTTCTACCTTATGCCTTTGTTCATCTAACAGCTTAGACGGATAACCTCTATTGACAAATTTTTGTGTCATTTCCTGCATCCTCAAACTACGTGTATCAGGATCCATTACAATTTTGGCCACTCTTTTAAATTGCGAAAAAGGTAGTGATTTTTTTTATAGCTACAGGGTGATTGCTGTGGAATGATAACAGGCTATTTCTATCAGTTTCTTTGACATATAAGGCAGTTGTAATCCTGTTATTCATTCCTCTAATTACCCATGTGTCAAGGAAGGAAACACGGTGTGGATCTTGGTGCAGTGTAAACTTCAATTCAGGTCTTATGCTGTTAATATGATCCATAAAGGACATCAGGGTCTCAGTGCCGCACCGCCATACGCTAAAAATATCGTCGATAAAAAGTTTCCAACATATACAATGGTTTTGATATAGCACATTTGGGTAGATATACTCTCTCTCAAAATGTGCCATATAACAATTTGCGTACGGCGGTGCGGCATTGGACCCCATCGCGGTCCCACACCGCTGCTGGTAAAATGTATCTTGAAATAAGAAATAATTACGTCGTAGGACAATAGAAAGTAGAGACAGAAAAAAATCTAGTGCTCTAGTCTAATAATGCTTGAACAGCCAACAGGCCTTTTTCATGGGTTATACTTGTATATAAGCTACATACATCCAGGGTGACTAGGATACAGTCCTGCGACAGCTCAATCTCTCTTATTGTCTCTAAAAAGTGTTGTGTGTCCCTCAAATATGAGGGGGCCTTTTTAGTAAGAGGGGTCAACACTTTATCCAGAAAGATTGCAGGGGGAAAAAAGGACTGAATCCGTGGCTGCAACTATTGGGCGTCCTGGGGGCCGTTCCAAGGATTTATGCACCTTGGGAAGTGTATAGAACACGGGTGTTACAGGGTGTTGGTTGATTAAAAATTCTGCTAACTTTTTGTCAATAACATTTTGTTGTAAATTATCATCAACCAAAGCCTGTAACTCCCGCTTTATTGTCCAGACCGGATCCCCCTGCAATATTTCATAGACATTCTGATCAGACAACTGTCCCAGTATTTCCTTAATATAATAATCCTTGTCTAATATGACAAGGGCTCCCCCTTTGTCCGCGGGTTTAAAGATCAGGGAGTCATCATCGGTCAAATGATTGACTATCTGTCTCTCCTCAGCGGATAAATTGTGATGTACATAGTAATCTCCTTTTTTATACTTTGTAATTAACATGGAAATATCACGCTGTACCAATTGTATATATGTTTCACTCGGATGGTATATTTTCGGAGGCATATATTGGCTTTTCAGCCTTAAACCAAATTGTTGCAGATTTAACATCGATTGTGCATTCTCAATCGGAACAATGTCATGTGAAGCTACATTGGATTTTACCAGCAGCGGTGTGGGACCGCGATGGGGTCCAATGCCGCACCGCCGTACGCAAATTGTTATATGGCACATTTTGAGAGAGAGTATATCTACCCAAATGTGCTATATCAAAACCATTGTATATTTTGGAAACGTTTTATCGACAATATTTTTTGCGTATGGAGGTGTGGCACTGAGACCCTGATGTCCTTTATGGATCATATTAACAGCATAAGACCTGAATTGAAGTTTACACTGCACCAAGATCCACACCGTGTTTCCTTCCTTGACACATGGGTAATTAGAGGAATGAATAACAGGATTACAACTGACTTATATGTCAAAGAAACTGATAGAAATAGCCTGTTATCATTCCACAGCAATCACCCTGTAGCTATAAAAAAAAATCACTACCTTTTTCGCAATTTAAAAGAGTGGCCAAAATTGTAATGGATCCTGATACACGTAGTTTGAGGATGCAGGAAATGACACAAAAAATTGTCAATAGAGGTTATCCGTCTAAGCTGTTAGATGAACAAAGGCATAAGGTAGAAAATCCCATAATAATACAAAAAAAAGACAGAGAAAACACAGAGAATACCACTTATTGTTAAATATCACCCCTGGATGGATCGAGTAAGAGCAATTGCAAAATAAACACTGGCATATTTTACAAAGATCATACCCAACAATTCAGGAATATAGGGAGTTACCTATGATGTGTTATAAACGTAATTACAATATCAGAGATAAGATCATCTGGGCGGACATAGGTAGTGACAGGACGTCACTTTCTCCACAGTCAGGAAGGGAACATTTTCCTGTCTGAATTGTGTTCATTGTTCAAATGTTATTAAGGGCTCCAACATATCACACCCACATACAGGACAACAAATCCCAATACGGGGTCACTTTACTTGTGACAGTAGTTTTGTTATCCATTTACTAAAATGTCCTTGTGGGTTATGCTATGTTGGAGAGACAACAATGCGCATAAAAGATAGAGTGGGAAAACACAAATCCACAATCAGGAAAGAAAATATTTTGTTACCCATTCCTCAACACTTCATTGAGAAAAAACATCATATCTCACAATTACGTTTCCAAATTATAGAGGAAGTGACCCTACCACGACGTGGAGGAAATCGTATCCAGATGCTCCACCAGCGTGAAGCATATTGATCTACCGGCTCGAGACGGTAGCCCCAAAGGCCTCAACAAAGAATATTCATTGAGTAGTTTCATTTAAAAGAATATATGTATACTATAATATGTTTGTATTTGGTTCCATAATGGATCATTGATGACTCAGACGCTGTAGTAATGTATGAATGTAGATACATACTCTGCCGTGTTCTATTTTCTTTCCTATTGATTGAGTTCCGTTTACAGTGGGTTACATAGCAACATGACGCCACGGTCAGGTATCTGGTCATGTGGCTGGGGGCATATGCCTTCAATCACAGTCACATGACCGCTCACATGACTAGGGGCGGGCTATTCAAAAGGTGTATTTAAATGGTGCATTGTATATGTTGTATTGAGCTATCATCACCTGTTATTTGATAAAGGCAAATTGTATGCCGAAATGCGCGTAACATGGGTGACGAATAAAGACGTTTCTGTTCAGCTAAGAAAAACGGAGTGCTGGTCTTTCTAATATATTTCTAGAGTGATCCGACCTATTGACCGCGCACCCGGACCTTAAAGAGCGCAGTGCCGTCCATTTGTTTGTATTAATTGATCCATTATGCTGTCCATAGACTTGTATTATGACAGAATGCGAAGAAAATAAATTGGTTGGTCCAGCTTGTATTCGTGGTAATCCAAAGGCTTTATTCAATATTCAATAAAATCCAGGTACAAGAGTGCAGGTCTACATGTTTCGGGCACAATACAATCTTAGCCCTTACTCATGACAATTTCCAGTACACTGAAAGAGGTTTTTATAGAGAGGAGGGAGGGACTGACTTCCTCACCTGAGGTAATCAGGTTGAGGTTCAGCCACTCCCATCCACAAATCAACACTTGATTAAAAACATACCATAAATTCATGTGGTTCATAAAAACATATATTCAGAGAAATAACAGTGACATATTCAGAGAAATAGTAATAAAAAAGCAAAATAAGGAAAATAAGAAAGGGAGGAATAATGTATGATCAATAAATTGAGGATCAATATTGTAGGATGAGGTCAAGTTTTTTGTTGAGACCATGGGGTTGGCGACTTTCTAACTGGAAAATCCAGTAAGATTCTCTATTTAAAAGTTTGCGTTTTCTGTCGCCACCTCTTAAAGGTTTTTTGACTTTTTCAATACCTTGTGCTGACATACATGAGACATCCCCACCATGCACTGTGGCAAAGTGGAGACTTGCCGCAGATACATTGCGATTTGCATGGTGCGGTATGTCTGATATATGTTTTCTAATGCGCGTTTTTATGGCATTTGTTGTGCATCCTATATATTGTAGCTTGCATTTGGTGCATGTTATGCAGTAAATGGCAAAGGTGGTATTACAATTGAGAAAGGAATGTATCTTGAAAACCTGACCGTTAACAGTGGATTCAAAATTCTGGCTAATTTTCATGTATTTGCAACAAATACAGATGGAATGACCACATTTATAGTTCCCTTTTGTAGATAACCATGTACTTTGGGTGGAACGAAGTTTATCATTTCTAAAGAGGGAGGGGATTACTGAGCTGGCAATGGTAGGTGCTTTTTTGGCTGCACATTTTACGCCTTTTTGTGCCATTGCTGCCCATGCTTTGTCGCATGCCAGAACTGGAAAGTGTTTTTTTACAATATTACAGATTTGAGTGTATTCTTTGCTGTATTGTGTTACAAAGATATTTTTTCTTTCCTGATTCAATGTCTCTCTAGTGTTGTGATTGTGTTTTTTTGCATTTGTACTAAGTAGTGAATTCCTGTCAATGTTTGATACTTCTCTGTTGCATTTATCCAGCATTTTTTGTGAATAAGCCCTATGTGTCAGTCTTTTGGTAATGTTTTTTGCCTCTGTTTTGTAAGCTGACTCGTCACTGCAGTTTCTCTTGGCTCTAATTAGTTCTCCCTTGGGTATATTTCTGATGGTGTGTATGGGGTGGCATGATTTTGCATGCAATAATGTGTTACCAGCTGTTTGCTTTCTGTGTGTGCTAGTATATATGGAGGCTGTGGCGGAGTCCCCCCTGAGTCTGAGATCTAAAAATTCAATGTTGTTGGTACTGTATTGAACGGTAAATTGAATACCATTTATACATGAATTCAGATAATCCGTGAATGGCGGTATGGCAGCCACATCACCCGACCAGATAAAGATCAGGTCGTCGATGTAACGGCCATACCACCTCACATGATCCGAGAAGGGGTTGGTGTCGATGAGGAGAAAGCTCCTCTCCCACCATGCCATAAAGATATTAGCTATGGAGGGGGAGAACTTGGCCCCCATCGACACCCCCGATGTCTGCAGGAAAAACTTTCCATCAAACATAAAATAATTTCGTCTCAGGAGGAAGTCCACCACAGCCACCACATACTCTGATAGCACCACAGAGAAATTCCCAAAGTTTTCCAGAAACCAAGTCAGGGAGGTATGAACCATGTTATGGGGGATACTGGGATAAAGTGCAATTACATCCGCAGTGACCCAGGAACATTTCTGGGACCATTCAAGCTTCTGCATTGCTTGTAAAACTGATTTAGTATCTCTTAAAAAGCCAGGAATGTTGGGGATCAAAGGCTACAGTAACGAGTCAACCCACTGACAGAGGCGTTCAGAGTAAGACCCTATACCCGAGACAATTGGTCTCAGGGGGGGTGGAAAAATTAATTTGTGGACTTTTGGTAGGGCATGTAGGATGGGGGTGACAGGAAAGGCAACAAAAATATAGTCCTGTTCTTTTTGACTGAGAATGCCTAGGCTGAAACCATGCAACAACAGAGTTTTTAGTTCTGATTGAAAAGAGGGGAGCGGGTCACTTGATAGACTCATATACGTCTTGTCATCTTGTAACATCCGATTAATTTGACATCTATAGAGTTCACTATCAAGAATGACCACAGCTCCCCCCTTGTCAGCCTGTTTCACAACAATATCATCTCTATTTTGGAGATTGCGCAATGCTAATGATTCTTTCCTAGACAAATTGTCAGTGTAGAGGTCATTATGCTGTGAAGCTACAAGAATGCTCAATGAGACAAGATCCCTTTCAACCAGTTCCTGAAATCTATCCAGTGCATGAGACCTAGATTGCACCGGATAGAAATCACGGTTGGAGGGGTTAAAGTCTGATGAACAGTGCATAGTATCAAGAGGGAGACAAGTGTTTTCCAATTCAATTAAATCATAGATGTGTAACATTTCATTGAAGGACATACTAGTAACACTGGATGTCTGGTCTGGTATAGACAAAGCAATAGTTTCATTAAGGTCTGGTTTAACATTGGAGGCGAGCACACTGACCGCAGCATCGCATGGACTACACAGCTGTGAGTCAATTGATTGAAAATGCTGCTGCAGGGTTAAGCTGCGGGCCAGTCTGTTCACGTCCAATATGGTTCTATATAGATCAAAATGACAGGATGGCGAAAAGGTGAGACCTTTGCCTAGAACTTTAAGTTCATGTTCCGATAAGATGCACGCCGACAGATTGATTATCTGTAGTTCGTTTTCCCCCGTCTGGATCTTGCAGGATAGCGACGGCCTTCGATGTCTCCGTCCCCCTCTGCGTTTTTTGACATTTGTTTGTGTGAACCAGAACCTTGTGTGGAGCGGATGCTTGGTGTCTCCATCTGAAGTTGATTAGTATCACTTTCTGATTCAGCAGAGTCAGCCTCGGTTGAACTGAATGAAACTTTGCGACGTTGGGCTTTTTTGGATCGTAAGACTCTCAGAATGGATCTCGGTGTATGTGACCGCATTCCTGGCCAGGTATATACTTCTTTGCGATTGTAGTCAAGTAAATCTCTGTTGAATTTAGATTGCTTCATTTGCATGAGGGCTTCCTCAGTTGCTGCAAGGTCCTCCTTTAGTTTATCATCAAATTTCAAGAATGCTGGATTATTAATGTGTTCCAGCAATGAATCTTGTGTAGTTTTGATCTCCTTTCTTAAATCTTCCAAGGTTTGTTTTTCATTTTGAACAATTAAGTCCATGAGTTTTAGGGAGCAATTTGATAGGATAGATTCCCATTCCGTTAGAAATAAATCTGAATAGATGGTAGATGGTTTCTTTTTTAAGCGTAGGCCTCTGGGGATCATTTCTTTTTCAATATACTTTTTAAGTGACGTATAGTCCCACCAGGTGCGAAGCTCTTTTAAAAGCAGTTTTTCTAGTGTAGACATTAGTGTAATGGAACGCAGACTGTCCTGGATATCTTGCTGTGGCTGTTCAAAAATGGCATTAATTTTCAGGAATCTTTCCTGTTCATCCTCCATCGGACGCAATGAAGCGTGTGCCATAATGTTAGCCAGTGTCGCAGAAAAAACAAATGAAGATAGAAAGCTGTGGAAGGGAGTGCACGCTCTCGGGTTCTTTAAAAGGCATTCCGTTTTGCTTTCCGTCATAATAGAAGTCTATGGGAATCATAACCGATCCGTCTGGTTTCCGTTATGCAGAGCGGAAAAAAAGTCCTGTTGACAAGACTTTGTTTTCCACCTTGCATAGCGGGAACAAGACGGATCCATTATGATTCCCATAGACTTCTATTATGACTGTACAAAACGGAATGCCTCTTAAAGGCTTCTGTTTTGACTTCCGTCTTATGGATTCCGTTATTTTCTGTTATAACCACGTTATAACGGAAAGCCATAACAGAATACATAACGCTGATGTGAACCCACCCTAAGCAATAAAAAAATAAACATGGTATTGATGCATCTATTAAAATATAAAAATATTTTTCCTGTGTAGTGCACACTGTAATGGGGAAAAAAACATTGAATTTGCCATTTTTGGTCACCTTATACCCTGTGGTAAGGTGCAGGGTATCGTAATGGATGGCAGATACGTGTCACCGAGGTTCCTGGCCTCGGTGAGGTAAGAGACGGATTTTATGTGTTAACAGCAGAAGCTGTTGACACCTTTAATACTTAGTGTGGCTGCAAAGCCAAATCCGGGCCGGCTTTTATTGGGAGTAGGTAAAGAGTTGGGCGGGTGCCTACTCCCCACGTTCCAGGACCAGGTTTTGGAGCTGGGATTTAACCACTTCAGCCCCCCTAGCTTAAACACCCTTAATGACCAGGCCACTTTTTACACTTCTGACCTACCCTACTTTTACCGTTTATTACTCGGTCATGCAACTTACCACCCAAATGAATTTTACCTCCTTTTCTTCTCACTAATAGAGCTTTCATTTGGTGGTATTTCCTTGCTGCTGACATTTTAACTTTTTTTGTTTTTAATCGAATTTAACGATTTTTTTGCAAAAAAATGACATATTTCAGTTGTAAAATTTTGCAAAAAAAACCAACATCCATATATAAATTTTTCTCTAAATTTATTGTTCTACATGTCTTTGATAAAAAAAAATGTTTGGGTAAAAAAAAAATGGTTTGGGTAAAAGTTATAGCGTTTACAAACTATGGTACAAAAATGTGAATTTCCGCTTTTTGAAGCAGCTCTGACTTTCTGAGCACCTGTCATGATTCCTGAGGTTCTACAATGGCCAGACAGTACAAACACCCCACAAATGACCCCATTTAGGAAAGTATACACCCTAAGGTATTCGCTGATGGGCATAGTGAGTTCATAGAACTTTTTATTTTTTGTCACAAGTTAGCGGAAAATGATGATTTTTTTTTTTTTTCTTACAAAGTCTCATATTCCACTAACTTGTGACAAAAAATAAAAACTTCCATGAACTCACTATGCCCATCACGAAATACCTTGGGGTGTCTTATTTCCAAAATGGGGCCACTTGTGGGGTAGTTATATTGCCCTGGCATTCTAGGGGCCCTAATGTGTGGTAAGTAGTTTGAAATCAAAATCTGTAAAAAATGGCCGGTGAAATCCGAAAGGTGCTCTTTGGATTGTGGGCCACTTTACCCACCTAGGCTGCAAAAAAGTGTCACACATGTTGTATTGCCGTACTCAGGAGAAGTTGGGAAATGTGTTTTGGGGTGTCATTTTACATATACCTATGCTGGGTGAGAGAAATATCTTGGCAAAAGACAATTTTTCCCATTTTTTTATACAAAGTTGGCATTTGACCAAGATATTTATCTCACCCAGCATGGGTATATGTAAAATGACACCCCAAAACACATTGCCCAACTTCTCCTGAGTACGGCAATACCACATGTGTGACACTTTTTTGCAGCCTAGGTGGGCAAAGGGGCCCACATTCCAAAGAGCACCTTTCGGATTTCACCGGCCATTTTTTACAGATTTTGATTTCAAACTACTTACCACACATTAGGGCCCCTAGAATGCCAGGGCAGTATAACTACCCCACAAGTGACCCCATTTTGGAAAGAAGACACCCCAAGGTATTTCGTGATGGGCATAGTGAGTTCATGGAAGTTTTTATTTTTTGGCACAAGTTAGTGGAATATGAGACTTTGTAAGAAAAAAAAATAAAAAATAAAAATCATAATTTTCCGCTAACTTGTGACAAAAAATAAAAACTTCCATGAACTCACTATGCCCATCACGAAATACCTTGGGGTGTCTTCTTTCCAAAATGGGGTCACTTGCAGGTCGGATGCGGACCCATTTACTTCAATGGGCCTCAAAAGATTCGGACAGCATTCCATGTTGTGCCCACTTTCGCACGTCCATTCCGCGGCATCTGCAAAAAAATAGAATGACTGCTCTATTGAGGGCCGGACGTTCTGTAAAATGTGGAATGCACACAGTTAGCATCCGTGTTTTGTGGATGCTCAGTTTGCGGACTGCAAAACGGACATGGTCATGTGCATGAGGCCTAAAAATTAGTTTTTTAGTCAAGGACAGTTTTCTTCTGAGTTTAGTGCAGCAGTCTTCCGTTGATGCAAGTTTTGTAAAGCATTGGTCATTTCTATCAGCTAACAACAATATTATGGGATGTTCAGGTCTCACTTTGTGGAGAACAAGATCACATTAGGCTACTCTCACATCTGCGTTTTTGCGGCTGCATTCGTTCAGAATAAATCCAGTTGTATTATATTGAAAATAAAGAAACTGTGCATCTGGCACCATTGACTTACATGGTTTCTGGTGCAGGATCCAGCTTCTTCAGCTTCCCATGCCGCACACAAAAAGGTTGCTTGCAGCGATTTTGTGCCTGGCAAGGGAATGCAACAAACCAGAATGGAATGCATTCTCATTCAACGCTGTTGTGAAAATAGCCTTAGATCAGGGATGCTCAACCTGCGGCGCTCCAGCTGTTGTAAAACAAAACTACAACTTCCACCATACCCTGCTGTAGGTTGATAGCTGAAGGCTGTCCAGGCATGCTGGGAGTAGTAGTTTTGCAACAGCTGGAGGGCCACAGGTTGAGCATCCCTGCCTTAGATGAATGTCTTGGCAGCAGTCTGTGCAGTGTTTATGCCATATGGAGTTATTAGCTTCCTAATAGCTTCATATTATTAGGTATAAGGAAATACCATCCAATTTGAGTATGTGATATGTCCTTGGAGACCCCTTTTCTAGGACAGGGGAATTGCCACTGGAGCATAGCTGACTCAGAATAAAAAGGTTGTCCCAGAATGACAGCATATCAACATCCTACTTGATAGGTGATAAATGATTGTTAGGTGGAGGTCCGACCTATGGTAACCCCACTGATCATGAGAATGTGGGTCCTATGTCTCCCGTTTAACAGATTGGTGGTTGAGCAGGCACACTTCCACAAACAGCAGTACCACAGTGGCAGTGAGCAGCAAAGGGCATGCTCAACCACTTCTCCATTCATGAGGGGGACACAGGCCCCCTATTCCCATAATTGGTGAGGTTTCCCAACGGTTGTACCTTTTAATAGAGGGCCACCAATCAGAGGCTTACCACCTGTTCTTTTATCATTCTAGGACAACTCCTTTAACATCCACCCCTTTTTTTTTTTTTTTTTCTTAAACTTACACTGTAATACAGGATATGTAATAGTAACGTTATGTTTAATATAGCTGTACTTCATTTTTCTGGCACAGAAAATACTAGTTGAAAACACAGTATTTCGAAATAACTTGAAACAGTGGGGAAAAAAAAATCTCCAAGAAGATAATGAGGCTTTAATATACTATACAGTAGTACAGTAGATAGACGTTTTTCTAGCAAAATTATCACAAATAACAATAACTTAAGACAATGAATGGTACTTGTACCCCCTGATAATCAGGTATATCAATATTTTATACAGTGACTAATACAAAGTGTTATTAACAGCAGGTCCTGAAATGGTTTTGGTTATCTATCTATCCATCTCAAAGTCTTAGAAATACTTCAGTGTAAGAACATATTAAAAGAAAATCTTTTGGAATAGTGCATAACAGAGAGATTAATTGAAGTACACTTAAAATGTGGTAGTATAATACAAACAAGTAACTATAAGTTAAGCAATCATAAATATATTCCAAATATATTAGCTGTATGTCTGGTAAATCCAATATCAAGGAAATCCACTCAATATACCAAAGCGCTCCTTCCACTTTCCATATTCAGTCCTGTGAAGTTATATTTACTTTAGCGTAGGGTGTGAAGGACTGAAGTGAAGGGACTAGCTGATGTTTGCTCTTACTGCCTCTATGCCTTCACAATGAACCTCACTTTGAAATAACTATTGTAGCTATAAAGGGGTTTTCCAAAACCAGCAGAGCTGCAATACTGCTCTCAGAGGTGGTGCTGTGTTTTGTTTTTTGGCAGAAGACAAGTGTTTTTTCGTTCCTGGACAACCCTTTTTTAGCCGATCTGCAGAAACTGCTGGAGCAGATTTATCAACATACCGCAGCTGTAAACCTGAAGTCGGATTACCTGTTTTCTTCCTCCAGTAATCTCCTACACTATAAAGACCAAAGAAATATCATCTAGAAGGCTGAATAGGAGTGTCACAGTGTGCACAAAAAAGTTTTTGGATAGTTTGGTAGTTGTTTTAATTACTGAAGTTATTGATGTCAATAAACAATTATACAATGTCAATACAATTATCCAAACAATTTAGCTGTAGAAACAAACTTTTATACGTACAACACTCTAAAACACACAAATCCATATACTAATTACATACAGTTGTAATAGTTAACAAGCATGTACCATATTAAAATAGGTGGATACAAATACTCAACCAATGACTGAAAGAATTTACACATTACACAATATCTATAGACCCGCACTTGATGATCGATTGTTTGATGACATATTGAAAGTGGCAGCTGGTATAAAATTACTGTTTGAGGTCAAGTGTATACTTTTTTCCTGTGCAGTCAGCGGCGTAGATTTGCATTTCCATGGTGTTTTCCTTGATATAGAGAAACATAAAAAAGCAAGATATTATATCAGAACTTTCCACTTAACCATAAAGCCTAGTTCACACATGAATGTGTTTTGTTTATTGATCTGTATCAAAACCAGCCGTAGAGCCTACACACAGTGGAAGCTCCATTGCTGGTTTTGGCTCACAATCACTGAAGTGTGAATGATGCCTAAAGCAGAAAAATAATAGGACAGCTTCAAAGGACGTTTCTGCACATGTTGGAAAAACAAGCAAAGGACTTCTGCATCCCATATTTTAACAGGTAGTGCGAGCCTGTGCCTGCTCTGCTAAGCTAAGAGAGCTGACATGCTCCACTCAGCTAATCCTGGCATAGTACATGGGTATAGGGTACCCATGTGCTATGCCAAGAGCTAGTAATCGTCCAGGGAGTACGGACAGGAGCAGCAATATGAGCTCCTGCTGCCCATTCATAAAATGTACTCCGTACACCGCTGAGCTGTCAGCAGTGTACGGAGAACTGGGTTTTAAGCGCACAGTGAAAGTGCTTTAGGTAGGAAAGAGTGTAGTAAAAATAGAAAATGAATAAATAAAGTATATTAGAGATCGTTTTATTAGGGCATTAGGGACAACATATTAAAAGTTTGTGTAAAGGTTTAGTTACTCTTTAAATGATGAAGTCTGTAAGGAAACAATCAAAGTCCCTGGGTAGCATAGTGGCTCAGTGGTTTGGACTGGTGCCTTGCAGTGCTGCGGTCCTTGATTTTAATCCAACTAGGGGCAATATCTGCATGGAGAGTGCATTCCCTCCCTGTGTTTGCATGGGTTTCCTCTAGGTACGGCGATTTTCTCCCACACTTCCAAATATACAAATTGGCTTCCTATGAAATTGACCCCGTGTCAGAATTATAATAATTCTGGTGGATCGTATGCCAGTGGAGTTAGCTTCTAAGACTGGCGTTAGAAACGCCAGTCTTAAAACATTCCCCATATTGTGTTATGGTCCCTACAAAGATACCTATCATTCCTCCCCTACAACATCCACACGCTGCCCTGCGATAAAATGCATTTAGTGATGCAGTAACGTGTACGCATTTCTGTACACTCATACTTGGGGTGCATGGAAGCAAAGTATAGTGGCTCACGTCACCACTACATGTGCACCCAGTCAATGTGTTCTACCTCTAATGGGGTAGGTGTAACATTTCACAAATCTCGCTGTCCCTACGATTTGTTAGTTTTTTTACCAGTAAATATCCTTAATATATTTACTATGTTGCTCCAGAAAGTGTCAGCCTGGTTCTTAACTACATTTACACCCCAAGTTATATTCTATTTGGTACTTTGATACAGTTCAGACTTCATGCAGTGTCCTGGAAGACCACCGCAAAGTGTTAACATACAATACTTTATGCACTCTGTACGTCTGTATACACAAGCTGTATATGGAGTGAGAGGTCCTTGGCTACTGTTGTTGGGCAGAGCTGGCCCCACCTCTTCCTCTCTGTGAGAAAGTAAGTTAGCCTAGTGTTAGCCGCAGTCGATGGAACAGTAAAAAAATATGTGGTGCACGGCAAAGGGAGTCTTCAGGCCCTGTGCATTACACACCATAAGGGTCCATTCACACGTCCGCAATTTCGTTCCGCATTTTGCGGAATGGAATTGCGGACCCATTCATTTCTATGGGGCAGCACGATGTGCTGCCCGGATCCAGAATTGCGGATCCGCACTTCTGGGTCCGCAATTCCGATCCCGAAAAAAAATATAACATGTCCTATTTTTGTCCGCAATTGAGGACAAGAAAAGGTCATTTTCTATGAGAATGCCGGCGATGTGCGGTCCGCAAAATGCGGAACGCACATCGCCGATGTCCGTGTTTTGCGGATCCACGGATCCGCAAAACACACACGGACGTGTGAATAGACCCTAAATGTGCCAGCCCTTGAGGGAGGAGAATTACTGAATGCATCAAAAAGTTCAGTGACCTTACAAGGATTGCAAAGCGTTTGTCAGAGAAAGGTAACGTGTCTACATTGAAGCTAGAGACATCTCTGCATGCTGGTGGGAGTAAATAAGCTCCAGGCCTTCTACTATATCAAAAAGGACAGAAAGCATCTACTGTCTAGAGACTGTATTCCACTCAGAGTGAGAGAGATCATTTGCACCCCTTGGTCGATTTGGGAAAATTTGCAGAACATGAGAGAGACACTCATACCCCTGGGACTGTAAAGACTGCATCCAGTGTGTACAGTGCTTTTGTGAGCCACCTACCAACTGCTGCAGTAAAGACTATACCTTAGTTCCTCAAAGCCTACCTCATTATTGTCTCTTTCCACAGAAGACCCTGCCTTGCATCGCTAACACCAAGAGCACCCCTAAACACCATCAGGCAGGGGTGTACCAATGTCATGGAGTGCCCTGAATGGCATAAAAGGTGCACTCTTCCCATCACTGCACGGCCCAGGCAGTGTCAGAACTGTGAGTACTACTACTCCTACCCTCTGCACCGCCCCTGAGACTCACTGAATTCAGATGAAATGAAAACAATTCATTCATTTTATTACTTATTTTCTATTGTATATATATATATATATATACACTGCTCAAAAAAATAAAGGGAACACAAAAATAACACATCGTAGATCTGAATTAATTAAATATTCTTCTGAAATACTTTGTTCTTTACATAGTTGAATGTGCTGACAACAAAATCACACCAAAAAAAAAAATGGAAATCAAATTTTTTAACCCATGGAGGTCTGGATTTGGAGTCACCCTCAAAATTAAAGTGGAAAAACACACTACAGGCTGATCCAACTTTGATGTAATGTCCTTAAAACAAGTCAAAATGAGGCTCAGTAGTGTGTGTGGCCTCCACGTGCCTGTATGACCTCCCTACAACGCCTGTGCAGGCTCCTGATGAGGTGGCGGACGGTCTCCTGAGGGATCTCCTCCCAGACCTGGACTAAAGCATCTGCCAACTCCTGGACAGTCTTTGGTGCAACGTGACGTTGGTGGATAGAGTGAGACGTGATGTCCCAGATGTGCTCAATTGGATTCAGGTCTGGGGAACGGGCGGGCCAGTCCATAACATCAATGCCTTCGTCTTGCAGGAACTGCTGACACACTCCAGCCACATGAGGTCTAGCATTGTCTTGCATTAGGAGGAACCCAGGGCCAACGGCACCAGCATATGGTCTCACAAGGGGTCTGAGGATCTCATCTCGGTACCTAATGGCAGTCAGGCTACCTCTGGCGAGCACATGGAGGGCTGTGCGGCCCTCCAAAGAAATGCCACCCCACACCATTACTGACCTAATGCCAAACCGGTCATGCTGGAGGATGTTGCAGGCAGCAGAACGTTCTCCACAGCGTCTCCAGACTCTGTCATGTCTGTCACATGTGCTCAGTGTGAATCTGCTTTCATCTGTGAAGAGCACAGGGCGCCAGTGGCGAATTTGCCAATCTTGGTGTTTACTGGCAAATGCCAAACGTCCTGCACGATGTTGGGCTGTAAGCACAACCCCCACCTGTGGACGTCGGGCCCTCATATCACCCTCATGGAGTCTGTTCCTGACCGTTTGAGCAGACACATGCACATTTGTGGCCTGCTGGAGGTCATTTTGCAGGGCTCTGGCAGTGCTCCTCCTGTTCCTCCTTGCACAAAAGCGGTGGTAGCGGTCCTGCTGCTGGGTTGTTGCCCTCCTACGGCCTCCTCCACGTCTCCTGATGTACTGGCCTGTCTCCTGGTAGCGCCTCCATGCTCTGGACACTACGCTGACAGACACAGCAAACCTTCTTGCCACAGCTCGCATTGATGTGCCATCCTGGATAAGCTGCACTACCTGAGCCACTTGTGTGGGTTGTAGACTCCGTCTCATGCTACCACTAGAGTGAAAGCACCGGCAGCATTCAAAAGTGACCAAAACATCAGCCAGGAAGCATAGGAACTGAGAAGTGGTCAGGTCACCACCTGCAGAACCACTCCTTTATTTGGGGTGTCTTGCTAATTGCCTATAATTTCCACCTGTTGTCTAACCCATTTGCACAACAGCATGTGAAATTGATTGTCACTCAGTGTTGCTTCCTAAGTGGACAGTTTGATTTCACAGAAGTGTGATTGACTTGGAGTTACATTGTGTTGTTTAAGTGTTCCCTTTATTTTTTTGAGCAGTGTATATATATATATATATATATATACACGAGAGAGAGAGACATTTTGACACAAAATTGAAGTTAACCCAACATTATCTTACTATACTAATATTTTACATTTAGGGTACATTCACACGACTGCTCCATGTTTTGCGGTCCGCAAATTGAGGATCTGCAAAACACGAATACCGGCCGTGTACTTTCCGCATTTTGTGAAAAGAACAGGACCAGCCCTATATAGAACTGCCTATTCTTGTCAGCAATTGCGGACAAGAAGAGGACATGCTCGATATTTTTTGCAGGGCCGCGGGACAGAACTACAGACGCTGTCCGCATCTTTTGCAAGCCCATTGAAATGAATGGGTCCCACCCATTCCGCAAATTTGCGGAACAGATGCGGACCCAGAAATACGGTCGCGTGATTGTACCCTTATACAGTGCAAAATGTCACATTTTCTCCTGGTTCATTTCTGTGTTTTAGGACAATATATTCTATTAACATGAAACCACAAACAGCCAGCTGCATGTTTGAATGATTACGTCCATTAATCAGTCTGCAACGTTCAGATAATCATTGGGCAGTGAACACTGATAATTTGCACAGTTGCTCACAAAGCACATAAAGAGAGAAAAAAAAAAAAAACAATGACAGAAAATCAAACCCCATGCACTTGTGAGAATAGCACAGACATGATGAGGGTAACTGTGGGGGTTGGGAAGAGACGCAGCGTGGAGCTTATTTACAGCAGCCAATTTATTTTTCAGCTGCATTTAGTTTTTACTCCTAAGAACAGATAGAACAAACTATTAAACGCAAGGATCCTTGAATGACTTTAAGCCATTTGCAAAGTGTGACAGGCACCCTGAGAACAAAGATTTACAACAGTTTTTATTCTTATATCCAATTTTCTATCTCTCACTTGATGAAATTACTAGGGGGAAATTTCATATGCATTCTAAAATTAATCAGTTTATTCTTTGTTAGATCTCTTTCCTTCATCTTCTTCATATATAGAAGTTTAAATCCCGGTAGAGATGACTCAATTAATACTTTTAAATAATGTGCTATGCTGCTGCAATGCAGGTTATGATATTAAAAATAGCTTTATTACATTCAATAATTTTTTCCCTTAAAGGTCTGTTAATCCCATTATTAGATAACAGAGCTACTTTCACACTAGCGTTCAGGTGTCCGCTTGTGAGCTCCGTTTGAAGGGGCTCACAAGCGGCCCCGAACACATCCGTCCAGCCCTAATGCATTCTGAGTGGAAGCGGATCCGCTCAGAATGCATCAGTCTGGCGGCGTTCAGCCTCCGCTCCGCTCAGTAAGCCGACACCTGAACGCTGGGTGTCCGCCTGGCCGTGCGGAGGAAAGCGGATCCGTCCAGACTTACAATGTAAGTCAATGGGGACGGATCCGTTTGAAGATGACACTATATGGCTCAATCTTCAAACGGATCCGTCCCCCATTGACTTTCAATGTAAAGTCTGGACTGATCCGTTCAGGCTACTTTCAGACTTAGTATTTTTTTTAAACTATAATGCAGACGGATCCGTTCTGAACGGATCCAAACTTCTGCATTATAGGAGCGGATCCGTCTGAGCAGACATCGGACAGACCCGCTCTGAACGCAAGTGTGAAAGTAGCCTAAGAAGATAATACAATTCACCCATAGGCCATAATATTAAAATAAAAAGCAAAGCAACAGCTCAAGTTAAGTTAATGTTAAGTGTTTAGTCTGCTGCATTCAGATGGATTACAAAGTTCATGTTTAACCCCAAAAAATTTTTGCCTCTTATTACTGACACCACACCTTCAATCACCAATCTAAGGCTACTTTCACACTAGCGTTTTAGTTTTCTAGTATTGAAATCCGTCAAAGGGGCTCAATACCGGAAAAAAACGCTTCAGTTTTGTCCCCATTAATTGTCAATGGGGACAAAACGGAACTGAACAGAACGGAATGCTTCAAAATGCATTCCGTTCCATTTTCCTATACCAGAGAGCAAACCACATGTTGCAGTTTGCTTTCCGTGCTGGGATGCGGATCCGTCATGATCCCCAATGCAAGTCAATGGGGACTGATCCGTTTTCTCTGCCACAATAGAAAATGGATCCAACATGACCCACAATGTAAGTCAATCGGGACGGATCCGTTTTCACTGACACAATAGAAAACTGATCCGTCCCCATTGACTTTCAATGGAATTCATGACGGATCCGTCTTGGCAATGTTAAGGATAATACAACTGGATCCATTCATAACGGATGCAGATGGTTGTATTATCAGTAATGGAAGCGTTTTTGCTGAACCCTGCCGGATCCAGCAAAAACGCTAGTGTGAAAGTAGCCTAACACCTCTTGTCATTGTACTAACCAGAGGTGGAGCAGAGAGTCATCTGCATGTAAAACGTGTTCCCTCACAGGAAAAACACATTTGGTTAGCAGGAGCTTTGGACCTGAACTTAAAGGGGTTCTCCAGGAATGAATTAAAATGGCAGACAGTAATCTGTCCTAGAATGTGAGCAGAACTTGTTGCCTCCACTTGCAGAGCTGCCTGGGGGAAGGGGAGGGGGTGAGGGTCAGGGTCTCACTATACACTACACTTTGGTACTTTCATATACTAAATATTGGTGAGTTTTTCTGTCAGGCTGCTCAGACATCATGGCATATCACAGGCAGGATCATGTCATTACCATCTATTGTAGAACAGTGTGCAGGGAGGACCAGAAGCCATGTGGGCGATCCTATTGGTGATTGACCTGTATACAAGGTTAGCTGTCACTCATTCATACAGTATCTCACAAAGGTGAGTACACCCCTCACATTTTTGTAAATATTTTATTATATCTTTTCATGGGACAACGCTGAAGATGTGACACTTTGATACAATGTAAAGTAGTCAGTGTAAATTTGGTGTACCCTCAAAATAACTCAACAGACAGCCATTACCAAACAAACAAAAGTGAGTACACCCGCAAGTGAAAAATTGTGCCCAAAGTGTCAATATTTTGTGTGGCCACCAGCACTGCCTTCACTCTCTTGGGCATGGAGTTCACTAGAGCTTCACAGGTTGCCACTGGAATCCTCTTCCACTCCTCCATGACAACATCATGGAGCTGGTGGATGTTAGAGACCTTGCGCTTCTCCACCTTCCGTTTCAGCATGCCCCCCAGATGCTCGATAGGGTTTAGGTCTGGAGACTTTTATGGGCATTCTTGTGCATCAGCTTTAGAGGAGGCTTCCTTCTGGGACGACGCAGTCCAATTTGATGCAGTGTATGACGTATGGTCTGACCACTGACAGGCTGACCCCCACCCCTTTAACCTCTGCAGCAATGCTGGCAGCACTCATATGTCTATTTTGAAAAGACAACCTCTGGATATGACACTGAGCACGTGCACTCAACTTCTTTCGTCGACCATGGCGAGGCCTGTTCTGAGTGAAACCTGTCTTGATAAATCGCTGTATGGTCTTGTCCACCGTGCTGCAGCTCAGTTTCAGGGTGTTGGCAATATTTGTGTAACCTAGGCCATCTTTGTATAGAGCAACAATTCTTTTTTTTTCAGATCCTCAGAGAGTTCTTTGCCATGAGGTGCCATGAGAGTGTGAGAGCGATAACACCAAATTTAACACAACTGCTCCCCATTCACACCTCAGTCACATGACACCAGCGAGGTAAAATGGCTAATTTGGCCATTTTCACTTAGAGGTGTACTCACTTTTGTTGCCAGCGGTTTAGACATTAGTGGCTGTGTGTTGAGTTATTTTGAGGATACACCAAATTTACACTGTTATACAAGCTGTACACTGACTACTTCGCATTGTATCAAAGTGTCATATCTTCAGTGTTCAGCAAAAGAAATCCCAGCAAGCGTTCTTGTCTTCAATATGTTATACTCTTTAATCCAACTACAAAATTAACAGGACGCGTTTCGGCCCGTCCAGCCTTTCTCAACTGCAGTTGAGAAAGGCTGGATGGGCCGAAACGCGTCCTGTTAATTTTGTAGTTGGATTAAAGAGTATAACATATTGAAGACAAGAACGCTTGCTGGGATTTCTTTTGCTGGATTATACATAGGTGTTGCCCTTTCCCGTGCAGTGTGAATTTGGATCGTGAGCTGTTGATTTTTCTCCTATATTTTCAGTGTTGTCCCATGAACAGATATAATAACATATTTACAAAAATGTGAAGGGTGTATTCACTTTTGTGAGAATCTGTAAGAAAATTAAGCAGCAGTGCACACGTGCAATCACTGCTCCTTTCAAATAGGAACTTGATACCCCAACATTAGTGATCTTGGGGGTCCAACTGCAGAAATTGGTCATGCCATTCTGGGACAATGCCTTTAACCCCTTCAGGACCCTGCCATTTTTCACCTTAAGGACCAGGCCATTTTTTGCAAATCTGACATATGTCACTTTATGCAGTGATAACTTTAAAACGCTTTTACTTATCCAGGCCATTCTGAGATTGTTTTCTCGTCACATATTGTACTTTATGACAGTAGTAAAAATGCCAAATTTACCCAAAATTTTGAAAAGTTTGAAAATTTCCAAATTAAAATTTCTCTAATTTTATAATAGATAGTAATACCTCCAAAAATAGTTATTACTTTACATTCCCCATATATCTACTTCATGTTTTGATCATTTTGTGAATGCCATTTTATTTTTTGGGGATGTTGGAAGGCTTAGAAGTTTAGAAGAAAATCTTGGAATTTTTCAGAAAATTTCCAAAACCCCCTTTGTGAGGCTTACATAATAGAAACCACCCAAAAATGACCCCATTTTAGAAACTACACCCCATAAGGTATTCAAAACTGATTTTTCTAACTTTGTTAACCCTTTAGGAGTTCCATAAGAATTAATGGAAAATAGAGATAACATTTCAAAATTTCACTTTTTTGGCAGATTTTCTATTTTAATAAAAAAATTTCAGGTACAAAGCAAGGGTTAACAGCCAAACAAAACTCTATATTTATGGCCCTGAATCTGTAGTTTACAGAAACACCCCATATGTGGTCATAAACTGTTGTAAAGGCACACAGTATTGCGCAGAAGGAAAGGAACCCATATGGTTTTTGGAAAGCAGATTTCACTGGGATAATTTTAAGCTGCCATGTCACATTTGAAGACCCCCTGATGCACCCCTAGAGTAGAAACTCCAAAAAAGTGACCCCATTTTAGAAACTACACCCCTCAAAGTATACAAAACTGATTTTACAAACTTTGTTAACCCTTTAGGTGTTCCACAAGAATTGAAGGAAAATAGAGATGAAATTTTGAATTAAAATTTTTGGGCAGATTTCCCATTTTAATCCTTTTTTTTCCACTAACAAAGCAAGGGTTAACAGCCAAATAAAACTCAATATTTATGGCCCTGATTTTGTAGTTTACAGAAACACCCCATATGTGGTCGTAAACTGCTGTACAGGAGGACAGCATTGCGAAGAAGGAAAGGAAAGCAAAATGGTTTTTGGGAGGCAGATTTTGCTGGACTGTTTTTTTTGACCCCACTATGGGATAAGGTGGTACATATGATTTTTGGTTTCTCTATATTACACTTTTTGTGAGGCAAAGTAACAAAAAATAGCTGTTTTGGCACTGTTTTAATTTTTTTGCTAATTATAACGTTCATCTGACAGGTTAGATTATGTGGTATTTTTAAAGAGCAGGTTGTTACGTATGAGACAATACCAAATATGACAATTTTTTGGGTTGTTCGTTTCAGTTTTACATAATAAAGCATTTTTTTATTTTTATTGAAAGCCGTGTATAGTCTTGTGTATAGGCAATTTTTTTTCGGGATGAGATGACGGTTTGATTAGTACTATTTTAGGGTGCATATAACTTTTTGATTGATTGCTATTACACTTTTTGTGATGTAAGGTGACAAAGAATGGCTTTTTGACACCGTTTTTATAACTTTTTTTATGATGTTCACTTGAGGGTTAAGATCATGTGATATTTTTATTGAGCAGGTTCTTACGGACATGGCAATACCCAATATGTCGATTTTTTTTATTTATGTAAGTTTTACACAATGATATAATTTTTGCAACAACAAAAAAATGATGTTTTAGTATCTCCATAGTCTGAGAGCCATAGTTTTTACAGTTTTTTGGCGATTGTCTTAGGTAGGGTATCATTTTTGCAGGATGAGATGACTGTTTGATTGGCACTATTTTGGGGTGCATATAATTTTTTGATCGTTTGCTATTTCACTTTTTGTCAATTTTTTTACACCATTTTCATATTTTTTATTTATGCTGTTCACCTGAGGGATTAGGTCATGTGTTATTTTTATAGAGCAGGTTGTTACGGATGCGGCGATACCTAATATGTATACTTTTTTAATATACTTAAGTTTTACACAATAACAGCATTTTTGAAACCAAAAAAATTATGTTTTAGTGTCTCCATAGTCTAGGAGCCATAGTTTTTTTTTCTTTTTTGGGCGATTTTCTTAGTGTATAATTTTTTGCAGGATGAGGTGACGATTAGATTGGTACTATTTTGGGGGGCATACGCCTTTTTGATAACTTGGTGTTGCACTTTAAGTGATGTAAGGTGACAAAAAAATGTTTTTTTTAGCAGTTTTTATTAGATTTTTTTTTGACGGTGTTCATTTGAGGGGTTAGGTCATGTGATATTTTTTATAGATCCGGTTGATACGTACGCGGTGATACCTAATTTGTCTACTTTTTTTTTTTTCCCTATTTTTTTAAATAAAATTTACTTTATTTTGGGAAAATGAATAACAATTTTTTTTTGCACTTTATTTTTTGTCCTACTGTGGGACTTTAACTTTTGGGGGTCTGATCCATTGGCTGTAAGTGTATTACAGACTGTAATACACTAACAGCCTGTTTGCCTGTGAGATCCACGCGGCACATCAAGGGTTAATGCGCCAGCATCAGTGATTTCACCGATGCCGGCGCATGCCACAGGGGTCTGGCTATCAGGGACTGCCAGACCCCGGCTGCGGATTGGGTGGGTGCAGGAGATGTACAGCGCCAGTCCTTACGTCACGGACATCTGCGCCGTAAATGTACGGCGCGGGTCCTCTACGGGTTAAACTACACAGATAACTTTGGCAAACAGTATACAACACCAATAAACAAAGACAGTTTAGAACTTTAGGACAAGATGCTTGTAAAGATCAAAAATCCAAGAGAGAAAGGAGTTAGTGTAAAAAATGTAAAGTCTAAGCATTCATTTACTAGCTGGGCCCCTTGCCAGTGGTGCTGTACTTTTCCCTTTATAAGATGCAGTGCATCTTATAAAGGGAATACTAGCAAGCGCTTCCATAATGGAAGCGCTCACTAGTCTGCAGGAGGAGGGGAAGAGAAGCATTGTGAGCGCTGTCCAGTACTTACCCCTCCTCCTGCTCGCTCTTCTCAGGGCCCACTCTGCTGTGTCCTGGCTGCCTGCAGCGTCAGGAGATACAGAACCCACTCTGACCTGACGATGCAGGAGGTCAGCTGACTGCAGCGCGGGCCCTGAGAAGACAGCCAAGACAAGGAGAGTGGCGGCAGGAGAGGTAAGTTACTTTATTACTTTAAGGTCTGATCTGAGGTCTGATATAGAGGTCTAATGAGGGGTCTGGAGAGGTCTCACTGGGGGTCTGGAGTGGCCTATGGGTGGTCTGGAGGTCTGACTGGGGGGGTCTGGAGGTCTGACTAGGGGGGTCTGAGGTGGTCTAATGGGGGGTCTGGAGGTCTGACTGGGGTCTGAAATGGTCTAATGGGGGTCTGGAGGTCTGACTGGGGGTCTTAAATGGTCTAATGGGGGGGTCTGGAGAGGTCTGACTGTGGGGTCTGGAGAGGTCTGACTGTGGGGTCTGGAGAGGTCTGACTGTGGGGTCTGGAGAGGTCTGACTGTGGGGTCTGATTGGGGGTCTAGAGGTCTAATGGGGTCCTATATGGGGGTCTGGAGGTCTAATGGGGGTCTTATCTGAGGTCTGATATTGGGTTGGGGTCTTACATGGAGGTCTAATGGGGGTCTGATTTGAGGTCTAAAACTGGGGTCTTATATGGGATCTGACAGAGGTCTAAAGGGGTTTGGTCTGAGATGGGATCTGTGTGGTACCAGTATTTTCAGGGGGACTATTTCTGCAGGAAAGTATTGGGGAGCACAGTGGACACAGTATTGGGGGTGGCAGGATGGGGTGGTGAGAAGGTGAGGAGGAGGATGGAAAAGTAGGAAAGTAAGATGTCTGTTTGTTAAACTCTGCAGAGACGAGGCGCGGCTGAAAGAAGTCACCATGGCGGTCTGGTCTGACAGGAGAAGAAGAGGAAAGAGAATATCTAAATCAGAGAAGAAAAGTCACTGGATGTAAGAGGTACATATGTGGCGCTGTGTGACCCTGTATGTTCTGTAGCGCTGTATGTAATGTTTTCCAAGTATGTCTTTAAAGGGGTTGTCCGCTTTTTTTTTTGTATGAGCGCTGCCTTGTCTGCTCTGTTTACCTGCTCATCACTGCAAATGCTACAGCAAGCAGGTGAACAGAACAGAGAAAGCAGCTCTCATATGAGCGCTGCCCTCTCTTCAAATAGCTGATTGTCGGGGGTGCCTTGAGGACCCCGGCTGATCTGATATTGATGACCTATCCTCAGGAGAGGTCATCAGTAGTAAAAAGGACAACCCCTTTAACAGTAGGACTGGAGGCCATTTCAATATTTGCCTTGGGCAGCAGAAAAGCTAGGTGCTAGGTGCACCAGCTCTGATTGAAGGGGGGGGGGGGCCCAAGCTGAACTCTTGCACCAGGGCCCATGAGCCTTTAGCTACCCCCCCCCCCTCCCCGCCCCCGGCTGGAGAGATGCAATAAAGACATTGTTTAGTAAATATTTCAACTTGACATGAAGAAAATGTTAGCAAAATACTGGCTTGCAACTTGGGTTAGTGCACCACAATTAGGCACATATAAATGTTATACCCGTTATGTGACGACCAGCATTTCTTCTTTTCAGGTATTTTGCCATCTTCTCTTCTAACAGAAACATATAAGTATTAAATACTTGGTTTAAATTGGCAATGTAAAAAAATGTATCTGCCAATATGTAAAAAAAAAAGCCTGTACAAGTAATATTTTAATGAATCTTGTTATACATGGAGCAGCACTATACTTCCTTAGTGCAATGAGAAGACTATGAAGGACATTTATCAAGACCGCCTAATTTATGAGGAGGCGCCTCCTTTTGGAAATATGTTGAGGGTGGTGTTAAAACGTCACGTGTAACAAAATTTGTCACAATGGTCTCCGGGCATAGCCAAGCCCTGTAATCGACTGTCTCTGGAACTCCCATTGAAATTAACAGAACAGCTGCAGGGGGTATGGTCTCCCCGTTCTTGCGATCAGTGGGGTCCCAGCAGTAAGATAGGGGATACCTTATTGTAACTGGAATACCCCTTTAAGGGTATGGCCACACGATCAGGTTTCCTGATGCAGTTCTGAAAGCCAAAATCAAGAGTAGATTATAAAAGGAGAGAAAGTATTAAGGATGGATATAACACCTCCTCTTTTTTGAATCCACTCCTGGGTTTGGCTTAAAAAACTGCATCAAAAAAAAAACTGAACGTGTGGCCATACCATAAGAATGGAGGAAAGCTATTAATAAAAGTACTACTTCTTTCTTTGTCATTAGTGATTTCAGAAACCCTTACCTGGACCACGTCTGCTGATGTCACTATCATAGCCTTCAATAAATTCTCCGGGACAGCTTTCAGTGGCACTTCCGGTACCTCCTCGATCACTGCCAAGACTGGTCAGACTACCTGACAAGCCACTGGAGAGAATCCCACCAACATGTTTCTTGTGATTACCACCTGAAGTCAGAGTGGGCTCAGTACTGGAAACTAACAGGAATAAGATATGAATGTTTTACATATACAGCCTATATACATACACAGTAGATACATGGGGCATAACAAGAAATGACTGGGCCCCATAGCAAACATTTGAACGGGCCCCCACCCAGCTACACTCCTGAGAGATCACCCACTCATGCCATACAATTCCAGTGCTGAGTGTAACACCAAAAATGACATGCTGTAAGGTTATGCAAATCAAGGAAGTAGCGGGTGTTACTAATATCTGCAGATGATCATACTTTCAAGCACCTAGCTCTAATGTGTGGAATGTGGGAAGGGCATAAAAGTCAGATTGAAAGCAAAGGTTTTTTTAGCCACCAATTATCAAAGCTCCACCTTCCTGTAAGTCATGCACCTAGTTTTGTGTTTTTGCTTACACAGATACAATGGCTCATCCATATGACGGCTGTGCTGAGCACTGGATCTTGTCCAGTGTAAGGAAAAAAGCACAGATACAGCTACATGTGCATAGATTACAGAACTCACAGGAGCACCATGACCCTTTCAGTGCGATGACCAGCAGGGGCACTGGACCCCCACTAACAAGACATGTACAACCTAATTTCCAGTGGAAATCGATATACTGCACAGGCAGCAATATGGTAAGATGAGGGTCAGAGCAATGTAGAGGAAGCAGGGAAAGCGGGAGATGTTACTTGCAGTCCTATGTACCATATATAAAACAGAGATGCATCTAACTACAGATGGTAGATGTCACCTGCACTCTGAGTAAAGATAATGTAGTAGATGCTACTTGCAGTCCTATGTAACACCAAACATAACACAGTGATAGCTCTGAGTATGGATGGTAGATATCACCTGAAGTCCTATGTAACACCACATATAATATAGCTGTAACTCTCGGAGTACAGAATGTAGTAGATGTTACCTGCAGTCCTGTGTAACACCACACATAACACAGTGATAACTCTCCGAGTAGAAATAATGTAGCACTGAACAGAGGAGTCAGACTGTGGTATGCTGGGCCTGGACCCTGTATCCCTTAGGGTACTTTCACACTAGCGTTTTTCTTTTCCGGCATAGAGTCCCGTCCTAGGGGCTCAATACCGGAAAAGAACTGATCAGTTAAATCCCCATGCATTCTGAATGAAGAGTAATCCGTTCAGGATGCATCAGGATGTCTTCAGTTCAGTCTTTTTGACTGATCAGGACAGAGATAAAACCGCAGCATGCTACGCTTTTATCTCCGGACAAATAAACTGAACACTTGCCTGAATGCTGGATCCGGCATTTTTTTCCATAGGAATGTATTAGTGCCGGAATCGAAACTGATTAGTTTGTCCGTATGACAAACGGACAAACAGATACGTTCTTGCAATGCATTTGTGAGATGGATCCGCATCCAGATCAGTCTACAAGTGCTGTCCGGTTGCATGCAGATTGCCTGATCCGGCAGGCAGTTCCGGCGAAGGAACTGCTTGCCGGATCACTCTGCCGCAAGTGTGAAAGTCCCCTAAATAATTAATAGTTAGGCCTCTTTCACACGGGCGTGTCCGGATTAGGTCCAGATGCGTCCCGGTGCATTGTGGCAAACCCGCGTGAGTAGGAACGCAATTGCAGTCAGTTTTGACTGCGATTGCGTTCCGATTTTCAGTTTTTATCGCGCGGGTGCAATGTGTTTTGCACGCGCGTGATAAAAAACCGACTGTTACCCAGACCCAAACTTCTTCACAGAAGTTCAGCTTTGGGTTAGTTGTAGTGTAGATTGTATTATTTCCCCTTATAACATGGTTATAAGGGAAAATAATAGCAGAATGCATAGTACAATAGGGCTGGTACAATAATAATTTAACTCACCTTAATCCACTTGTTCGCGCAGCCGGCATCTCTTCTGTCTTCATCTGTGAGCAATAGGACCTTTGATGACGTCACTGCGTTCATCACATGGTCCATCACATGATCCATCTGTGATGAGCATAGTGATGTCATCAAAGGTCCTATTGCTCACAGATGAAGACAGAAGAGATGCCGGCTGCGCGAACAAGTGGATTAAGGTGAGTTAAATTATTATTTTATTTTTTTAACCCCTCCAGCCCTATTTTACTATGCATTCTGTATTCAGAATGCTATTATTTTCCCTTATAACCATGTTATAAGGGGAAGTAATAATGATCGGGTCTCTATCCCGATCGTCACCTAGCAACAGTGCTTGCTTGCGGATGCTTGCGATTTTCACGCAACCCCATTCATTTCTATGGGGCCTGCGTTACGTGAAAAAATCACAAAGAGGAGCATGCTGCGATTTTCACGCAACGCACAAGTGATGCATGAAAATCACCGCTCGTGTGCACAGCCCCATAGAAATGAATGGGTCAGGATTCAGTGCGGGTGCAATGCGTTCAACTCACGCATTGCACCCGCGCGGAATACTCGCCCGTGTGAAAGGGGCCTTAGTTATCCTCCTCCATTTCCTGGCTGATCTCCCGGCCCATGCCCTCTGCTGGCGAGAGACCCTGCTTAGGCTGTAGCTACGCCACTGAGTCTAAACACATTTTATACAGTTTTTAAAAAACTGTGATCATTATAAAAATTTTGCACCCATCTACAACAAGTTCACTATCCTTCCGTAGACCACTGATTTTAACGCTTTCTCTTGGTGCACCAGGAGATGGCTGATGAGTCCCCATGTCAGTAGGAGCTACCAAGGAGCACAGAGAAAAAATAAGTAGGTAAAACTCCCCTCTTTGTGCCCTAGACATAACCACAAGCAATTTACCAATAAATCTTATGAAGTTCTACAAAAATGGAGCTTACATTTAAAAGACTGTGAAATATTCATGATGAAGGCAGGGGACAAAGTTTCTAATTAATTACTTACCGGAGTCAATTCTATTTTTTCGGCACTTTTCATTTCTGGAATCAAATGATGCTTTATCATCCAAACTTGAAGAACTTAATTCGGAGTCACTTTCACTGTCACTGGAAGCCACTGCAAAACAAGACAGCACTACATTGCTCCACCTGCAATATTCACAAATATGACTGCAAATACAATAACCTAAGTCTCACGTAGCAGCCAATGTAGTGGCCAAAACACAGGCTCAACATACCCGTGATGCAATCAAACATGTGACTTCACTTTTTCATATTAAATGTTTAAAAGGGCATTGCTATGTTACTGTTCATTGACAATGACCATGGTTACAAAGTACTCCCAAAACTGTGCAGCCATTATCATACTGTCGCAGTTGCTAAGAAATGACAATCAATGCAGTGGTGGAATACCTTCTTTTAAAAATAACAGGAATAATGAGACATACAAATTTAAATATCTCTGTAAATAAAAATCCTAATTAAAAAAACTTCATCTATGACATGCAATACATGATCCCTTTAAAGTATTCATGGACATTTTAAAGTAGTAATATAAATTATTTTTGTGCCCATGACAAAAATTGGACAAATGCATCTGATGGCATGAAACTGTTTCTCTGGGGATTTTTCTACGGGTACTATGAGGTGGGCAGATATTTTTTCATTCACAAGCAGCAAGCAATGATTTAGTGAGTAATTTGCATTTGCAAATATTTTTTCACTTTTTGTTATGTTCGTTTCGCTTTTTCTGCGATTGTTGCTCATTTGCCGCTAGAGCATTTACATTGTCAACGACTGACAGACAAGGGGATATGACAGTGATTAACAATAATCTTTCAGTCAGGTAGATTTGCCCAATTGAAGGAAAAAAAATAGTCTATCACTCATTGTTCAATTGCTGCATGCAATTACATGCTGTGATAATTTCTCAAATTTTAATGATATGAAAATTTTAACGATAATCAGCCCATCTGATTAAATGTAAAGGCACTTAAATGTAGTTAGCATATGAACTTCAGTCTGCGTTGGCATGCTCTGTGACAAATTTATCAAATGTCACATGTTGCTTGATAGACCTTGCACATCTCTTACTTCATCCCTCTACTTTGAGACTTTTAAAAAAAAGTGATAAATCTGGAGTGAAACTCATTGACAAAGCTAACTATGCCCACTTTCCCACCCACTTTTCAAAACTAGAGATATTTTAGAACTGCAAAAAGTCACAAACTTTTTGTGCACGTAACCAGTAACCCCAAAAAGTCACAAAAGTCCTATTTTGCTACTTTTTTTTAAGCCAGAATTCGGGAGTACAGGGAGTCCTCTATATAATTATATACAGTGGCAAGCAAAAGTTTGGGCACCCCTGGTCAAAATTACCGTTACTGTTAAGCAAGTTGAAGATGAAATGATCTCCAAAAGGCATAAAGTTAAATATGAAACACACTGAGCTGATTGCTCAGCTGCTCTATTACTCTGTGCTAGTGTTTCTAATGGAGTGCCGCTCTATTTAAATCCCTTCCTGGCCATACACCAGTGCCAGTGATAGTCTTTGACTCACTAGCTGTGTTCCTAGTTCTTGCTCCTGTGCTTATTTGGATTGCTTGTGCTTCTGACCATTCTCTGTCTCTCGTTTGGTACTGCGTAGTCCATCTGGTTCTGATCTTGGCCTGTCTTATAAACACTGATGCAGGTGATGCAAATTTCAAAGCTTTATTAATACCCAGACTCCTCTAACCTTGTCCCAAACAGCAGACATGGGTTCTTCTAAGCAGCTGCTTGAAACTCTGAAAATTAAAATAGTTGGAGAAGGCTATAAGAAGATAGCTAGGCATTTTCAGGTTGCCATTTCCTCGCTTTAAAATGTAATTAAGAAATGGTAGTTAACAAGAACAATGGAGTTCAAGAGAAGGTCTGGAAGACAAGTGAAAAAAAAGAAGAAAAAGAAACCACTGCTTGTAGGATTGCTAGAAATGCAAATCAGAACCCCCCAGAGCCCCCTCTTGACTGCAAAAGACCATCAGGAAGATTTAGAAGACCCTGGAGTTGTGGTACACTGTCCTACTGTTCAGCGCCACCTGCACAAATATGTGCTTCATGAAAGAGACATCAGAAGAAAACCTCTCCTGCGTCCTCACCACAAAATTCTGCATCAGAAGTTCACAAAAAACATCTAAACAAGCTTGATGCATTTTGGAAACAAGTCCAGTGGACCAATGAGGTTAAATTAGAACTCTTTGGCCACAATGAGAAAAGGTATGTTTGGGGACAAAAGGGCACAGAATTTCATGAAAAGAACACCTCTCGATCCTTTAAGCATGGGGTGGATCAATCATGCTTTGGGGTTGTGCTGCAGCCTATGGCACGGGGAACATTTCACAGGTAGAGGGAAGAATGAAATCAACGAAATTCCAGCAAATTCTGGAAGTAAACATAATACAAACTGTAAAAATAGCTGAACTTGAAAAGAGGATGGCTTCTACAAATAGATAATGATCTTAAACACACCTCAAAAGTGGCCATTAATGAGAGTTTCAAAAAGGGATGATTACTGGCTTTTGGGCTAAGAGTGATAGTACTTTTGAAAGTGTGCAGTTTGTCAACTGTTCAAGTGCTGCTGTGGTGAATGTATATTGTGAGTGGACAAATGGCACCATTGTGAATAAGCAACATGAAAACTGCGGAGCACCACATGCCATTGATGTGAGAGGTGTACGCCAGCTACGGCGTTGTGGGAGGGCAGACTGGCAAACTACAATGTAGCAGATTACCAACGAAATGAACCAGGGGGGCAAATTTTCCTAATGTTCTTTACACAACATGTTAGATTTGTCCACCATTATGTCGAATGTACATGGTTAAACAGTTAATTTGCTCTTTGTGAACATGCTGATGAACCGTAGGTGATATTTCTTCACAGCACTGTAGGATTCAGGTGAGCCATATTGAGCCATTTCAGATGAGCCAATTCACCTCATGTTTCAGGATTTTGACCTTTTTGGTACTATAAAATGCTCAATCTACTTATAGATACAAGAGTGTTCTGTCAATGAATACAATTGGATATATTGGTTTTCACTCAGTGGACAATTTAGCAGCTGACTGTTCCATACTTCTAGATGGGGTTGCAGAAATCCATGTGCTTGCTGCAGAAACAATCCAATTTAGTTGAATGGAACTAATTTTGAATCCCAGAAATTTCTGTCACAAAGAGTTCATCCAGATTGGTTGCAAAAGGCAGCAGAATAATCTGCAACAAATCTGATGCAAAATTCTCAGGCGACATATTTGGAGATTGTCGCAACATTTGCTGCACGTTTCACCCTATGCATTGCAAAATTTAATATCCACATTGGGAATCTGCAGTATGAATTAACATGCTGCAGATTTAGGGCACCTCCACACCTCCAATCTTCAAGGAAAAAAAGCACATAAATGTGTATTATTTATTGCTTTTATTGTTTTTGGTACGGTTTTGATGTGGTTTTGCCGCAGATCTCACCCTTTATCAAAAACTATGAAATCTGCCAAAAAAGAAATGCAACAACAATTGACATGCTGCAGATTTCAAAAATCCACACTGTATGTAAACTTCCACACCTAACCTAAGTGGACGTGACATTTTTTTAATCTCATATACTTTGCTGGTACTGTATTATGCTGTGGATTTTCTGTATGAAATCCACGCATAATCTGCACCGTGTACAGGCACCCTTAAAATTTGTACCACCAATGATCTCCCACATAGATTTGTTACATGTGTTGATGGAATCCGTTTAAATCTGCAGCATATAATCACAGTGTGGACGTACCATTAGTGTTCCTTGGACACCATCTGCATATTCGGAGTCTCATTTTGATCCAATACTGCTTCATATTCAACAAAACTTTTTGGTCCTTATTAGATACTCTTCATAAATTTTGTTATAAAAGTCTGTTTCCTTATTGAATACATTTACTAGGTAATTTACTTTAAATAAGATTAACAGCATTAGACTATGTTATTCTTACTTTTAGAATGTCACTGCACAGTATATAGCTACCGTAATGCTGCTAAATAGATACTAATACGAGATTCTGATTGCCCACATCGATGTCAATCATCCTGGGCATATGCCAGATTGTACAGTAAATGCAGGGAACTGAATGATCCAAGAGTGGCTCCCAATGCAATCACTGATTAGCCGAATGACCTTTTCTTACAGTTAAATTTTATGAGCAAGGTTAGTGAATTTACATACGCAGTGCAACTGCTTAAAATTATTTGCCACCCTTTGCTTATAACTGTGAGGACCTGCATTCAGATTTCTAAGTGATAAAACTTATCCAATTGACCTGTGGCTGGCAGAGAGCAATTCTAAATGAATAAGATGTGTAATTTTCAACCTCACTTTATTACTTAATGTAGTGCGTAGACTGCATTAACCTTTAGCACGGCTCAGACGATGAGTTAATATCATGCTCTTTGATTCCTAGACACCCACTCATTCACCTACAATTGGCTACATCAGGACCTGTTCATCATTCACTCATTATTTTATTTATTGTTGAGTTAGCATTAACCCCTCAACACCATTCTTATTCAAATGGACAAGCTAAATCTATGCACCACCTATCACAGTGTCTCCAATGATTTTCTGCTATATTTTCTGCACAAATTAGAGTTAAAGGGGTATTCTTGTTAGAGAATGAATAAGGATCAGTGGGGTTCCAACCACTGAGACCCCCACAGATCACGAGAAGTGGGGGCCTCATACCCTGTGGAGCTCCCCTAAAATGGATGGAGATGCTGGTCAGAAAATGTGCACCATTGCACCATTAATTTTTTTGGAAGCTCCGGAAATAGCCAAGTGCTCTAGGGTGCTATCTCCATATAAATGAATCAAGCGGCGGCACACATTTCGCACCAGCCACTCCATCCATTTCAGGGGACTCCACGGGGAACAGGAGCCTGTTCTTGTTCTCAGCGGTAAGACCCCACTAATCTAATGGTTATCCCTTATCCTGTGGATAGTGGTTAACTTTCTCTAACCAGAATACCCATTTAAACAAGACCTAATAAATTCAGAATAAAATTAAAAAGTCCCTTTGGTGCAAAATAAAAGGACAAAAACATTTATGAATATCTCATCCTGACAAGCATTTTGGCCCACAGCCTTCATCCAAAACAGTTACATAGGTTGAAAAAAAACACAGGTATTTCAAGTTTAACCTTTCTCACATCAATTATACATTAATTGCTAAATTATAACCCTCAGTGACATAGTATCTGCCATAGCCACCTCCTGGGATAGAGCATTCTATAGTTGGACTAACTGTAAAGAACCCTTTCTTGTATGAATACTTAAGCATGGTGGCTCAGTGGTTAGCTGGGGTCCTAGGTTCAAATCCGACCAAGGACAACATCTGCATGGAGTTTGTATGTTCTCCCCGTATTTGCATGAGTTTCCTCTGGGTACTCCGGTTTCCTCCCACCATCCCAAAGACAGTTGGATGAAAATGTCTGTAAAGCACTGCGGAATATAGCAATGCTATATAAGTGCATAAAATAAATTAATTAATTAATGAAATTGCTTTTCCAACACATGTAATTAGTGTCCCCTGCTCCAATGTAAAGTCCTCAGAGAGAATAGATAATGTGTCTGTTCTTTGTACTGACACCTCTAAGGCATCTTTGTTCTAGGCTGTACAAGCCCAGTTTTTAAAGCCGCTCATTACAACTGAGAACTTTAACAAGTTCAGCAAGAACTTTTTCAGCTCAAAGCCATATAAAGGCTTTGGGCCTAAATGGACAAACTGGTGAATGCCAGCCTTCTGGTCCATTATCTTTGTTAGGCTACTTTCACACTAGCGTTTTCCCTATCCGCTATTGAGATCAGTCATAGGATCTCAATAGCGGGGGAAAACGCTTCTGTTTTGTCCCTATTTATTGTCAATGGGGACAAAACTGAACTGAACGAACCAGAATGCACCAGAATGCATTCCGTTCTGTTTGGTTGCATCCCCATCGCGGACAGAATAACGCTGCAAGCAGAGTTTTTCTGTTCGTGTTGTGGTGCAGAGCAAGACGGATCCGTCCTGATACACAATGTAAGTCCATGTTGGCGGATCCGTTTTCTCTGACGCAACAGAAAACGGATCTGTCCCCTATTGACTTACAATGGTTTTAGAGACGGATCTGTCTTGGCTATTTTAGAGATAATACAAATGGATCCGTTCATAACGGATGCAGACTGTTGTATTATCCTAACGGAAGCTTTTTTGCTGAACCATGACGGATCCAGCAAAACGCTGGTATGAAAGTAGCCATAGTTTGACATGCATATTTTGAAACTAAAAACTTGTATTTGCCCTGTGCACTTATATATGCTTTATATTTTAGTAGTATGAGGTTTTTCATGTCATGTATATAACAATGTTTGGGCATCCTTTTCATCATTGGACTCTGTTTTAATCTTTGTTGTAATTTTATCTGTACATTAATTAACATTAATTTAGTATGTTGTCAATTCTAGATTACTCAGTGTGTTAGGTGCAAACTCTGCAATATAGGTAACAATATAGGTAACATTAGTAATGAATGAATGAATGAATTATCATAATTTTTAATTATTACATCAACTCCAAACATCTTCTCACCTTGTTTTCAATAGAACAGGGACATCTTATTAATTATATGAAGCACAGATAATTATAGTAACACGTTGCAGTTACACCAGTGTAGGACTTTCATGGTCCCACAAAATTCTAAGAGAAGAAATGTACTGCCGATGCGTGATGACTGCTTTGTATATCTTGTTACTACAAGGAATATGCCTGCTCACTAGTGTTGATCGAGCACCAAAGTGATCAGGTGCTCGAGTAGAACACCTTGGGATGCTCGGTAGAAGTCAATGGAAGTCAATGGGAGAACCCGAGCATTAAACCAGACACCCCCTGCTCTGAAGAGGGGAGGGTGTCTGGTTCACATGAAAAGGTCAGAAATTAATGGAAACACCACTGGAATGGTTCGGGAACAGCATGGGAAGGATGTCTAGATGCATCTTGGACTCCCAGGTCGCTGCTGGGAACGATGTTGTCTGAGTAGTACGCCACTTTTACAGACTGACAATAATACACACAAAACTGAAGATAAAATCGATTTTAGAGGAAAAATTGTTAGGAAACATTCTTTCCTGTATATTTAATTGTATATAAAGTGCAAGTGCTGCCAAAAATTACAAGGAAGAGGCACTCCGATACAACCTGTATATCACATAAAGGAGGGCCTCATTCACATTGTGGTACAATTGTTCATGTAGTGGGACTCCAATACACCCTTTATTACACATAAAGGAAGGCATCATACACACCCTTGAAAAATTATGATTGATGGCCTGCAGGTGACCCTCAAAACATTAGGAGCAAGGGCATGCTGGTGACCCTCAAAAACATTAGGGGCGAAGACCTGCTGCTGATCTGACCATCTAAAACATTAGGGGTGAGGGTCTGCTGCTGAGCTGACCATCTAAAACATTAGGGGCGAGAGCCTGCTGCTGAGCTGACCATCTAAAAAATTAGGGGAAAGGGTCTGCTGCTGAGCTGACCATCTAAAATGTTATGGGTGAGGTTATTGGAACTGCTGTGTGTTCCCCTCGTCTCTTCTCCTCGGTTGGCCAAGGAACTACGTATTTTGCAGCTAGCGTTGTCAGCTGGAAATTTTTGGAGCAATTCTTCCAAAAGGACCTTCTGGTATTGTACCATTTTGCTAGTCCTCTCCACCACAGGAATGAGAGATGAGAAGTTCTCTTTGTAGCGGGGGTCGAGAAGGGTGAACAACCAGTAATCGGTGTTAGCCAAAATGCGCATAACGCGAGGGTCACGGGAAAGGCAGCATAACATAAAGTCAGTCATGTGTGCCAGAGTCCCAACAGACAAGACTTCGCTGTCCTCATCAGGAGGATGAATCTCAATCTCCTCATCCTCTTCCTCCTCTTCGGCCCATCCACGCTGAACAGATGAAATAAACCTGCTATGGGTACTACCCTCTGTAGCGGAGGCAACAGTCTCCTCCTCATCATCATCCAATTCGCGCTGAGAAGACAAACTGAGGGTGGTCTGGTTATCACCCTGTGTACTGTCTGCCCCCATTTCCACCTCTTCCACATGAAAGCATCCTCCTTCAATGTGAGCAGCGAGCATTTCAGTAGACACAGAAGTGGTATGGTTACGCTAAAAATAGCGGCATTGCCGCTCACCATCTGTGTTGATTCCTCAAAGTTGCGTAAAACTTTACAGAGGTCAGACATCAATGCCCACTTGTCGCTTGTGAAGAGCAAAAGCTGACTGGAAAGGCGACGACCATGTTGCAGCTGGTATTCCACTACTGCCCTCTGCTGCTCACAAAGCCTGACCAACAAGTGGAACGTGGAGAGTGTGTGCTCACATCGCACAACAGTCAGTGAGCTGGCAATTGCAAGCGCTGCTGCAGCGTTGCCAGACCGGCGTCAGCTGTAGATGACTTTTGGAAATGGGCACACACGCGGCACACCTTCACCAGTAGCTCAGGCAAATTGGGGTAGGCTTTGAGAAACCGCTGAACCACTAAGTTGAACACGTGGGCTAGGCATGGTATGTGTGTGAGCTTGCCGAGCTCCAAAGCCACCACCAAGTTACGGCTATTATCAGACACAACTATGCCTACTTGTAGGTTGAGTGGCGAGAGCCACAGCTCAGTCTGGTCCCTTATACCCTGCCAAAGTTCTGCGGCGGTGTGCTGTTTGTCACCTAAGCAAATATGTTTCAGCGCGGCCTGTTGCCGCTTCCCCACTGCAGTGCTACACTGCTTCCGGCTACTGACTGATGTCTGACTGGTGCTGCAAGATGAGAATTCAAAGGTGGAAGTGGAGGAGGAGAAGGGGGGTTGCAGCCACTAATGTAGGTGTTGGCGGAAATCCTGATGGAAGTAGGGCCCGCAATCCTTGGCGTCGGTAGCACCTGTGTCATCCCAGGGTACGACTCACCTCCAAAAATTTCACCCAGTCTGCCGTAAGGGAAATGTAGCATCCCTGTGCAAAAGCACTTGTCCGTGTGTCAGTCGTTAAGTGGACCTTCCCAATAACTGTGTTGGTCAGGGCACGGGTGATGTTAGGGGACACATGCTGGTGTAAGGCGGGGACGGCACACCAGGAAAAATATTGGCGGCTGGGGACTGAGTAACGAGGACAGTCACCGCCATCAGGCTGCTGAAAGCCTCTGTGTCCACAAGCCTAAATGGCAACATTTCCAGGACCAGCAATTTGGAAAGGTGCACATTTAGTGCTATGGCCTGTGGGTGGGTAGTTGGGTATTTGCACTTTCGTTCGAAGGCCTGGGGTATGGACATCTGTACGCTGCGCTGGGACACAGAAGTGGATGTGCTAGATGATGGTGCTTGCAAAGGTCCAGGTGCAGGGCGGGAAGCATCCGGGCCTGTGTATTGGACAGGGGATTGGCCAGCACGTAACACAGGGGAAGAGGAGGCAGAGGTGTGACCTGCAGACACTGATTGTGGACCCAGGCGTTTGGCCCACCTATTAGGGTGCTTTGATGCCATGTGGCTGATCATGATGGTGGTGGTGAGGTTGCTAGTGTTCATGACCCTGCTCATTTTGGTACGGCACAGGTTGCAAATGACAATTTTCTTATCGTCCGCACTGTCCTCAAAAAAGCGACTGCAGAACACCTACCCCTTGGCAAGGGAGATTGACGCAAGGGGGTGCTCCGGGAAACAGTTGCGGGCCTGTTTGGTATGGCCTGCCTTCTCCCTTTTGCCACCCTCCTGCCTCTTCCAGCCTGTTGCGGTGCTGTGGATCCCTCCCCTCTGTACTGCTGTCTTTGCTCGGCTTGCCACCTTCCCAGGTTGGCTCAGTGATTTCATCGTCCACCACCTCCTGTTCGACTTCCTCACTCTGGTCATCCTCCTGATTGTTGACCTAACAAGAACCTCACTTATTGACAACTGTGTCTCATCCTCATCAGGAACCTCTTGAGACAATAATTGCAGTTGACTTATTGGCAACTGTGTCTCATCATCATCATCATCCACCTCGTGAAACACTAATTGCCGTTCCCCACAGTCATCTTTTTCTGACTGTGGATGCTCAAGAGCTTGGGAATCAGTGCACAAGATCTCCTCATGTCCCTCTTCAAGCGGACTTGGTGAGAGGTCCAAATCAAGGAATGGCGATGAAAAGAGCTCCTCGGAATATCCGAGCGTGGGATCACTTGTTTGGCAAGACTCTCCATGGTGGGAGGAAGGAAGATCAGGGTAAGGATTCTGTTGACCAGACTCTTGGCTACTGAGACTGGACTTTGTGGAAGACAGGGTGGTGCTTAACCGACTGGAAGCATTATCTGCTGCAATCAAACCGACCACCTGGTTGCACTGGCATTGTGGATGAGTGTGTTTCTTGTGGTCCGGCAGCAGGCACAGTTTCACCGCGCACAGAGCCTCTGCGTGCACTATCAGCAGCACAGCCACTTTCCTGTCCCTTACTTCTCGCCTTCAGCATATTAAATGGTATATATGCTTGGAAGTATGTCACACGTACAGTAGCGCAGGTTTTGTAAGTATATGTGCAAATAAATTAGAGTGAATGTCACTGATATTTAGGATGGGCAAACGTTATACACAGGGGCGTAGCTAAAGGCTCACGGGCCCTGGTGCAAGAGTTCAGCTTGGGCCCCCATTCCCTTAGTGCTTGTTGGCAAGGGGCCTGGAAGCACAAAGCCTTCCTGCTGCCTGAGGCAAACATTGAAAGGGCACCCCCTCATGCCAAATTCTTGACCTAAACCCTTCCCTCTAGCCAGAGGTGTAAATAGACTAGCATGCACTTTCTATAATGCCAGTGTCTTATGTGGCACAAGGGTTTTTGGGCCCCCTCAGGCTCCTGGGCCCGGTAGCGACTGCTACCTCTGCACCCCCTATAGCTACGCCCCTGGTTATACAGGAGATGTAGCACAGGTAATGTCGCTGCCACCGGCAGTGAAAAAATTACACTGAATGTCACTGATATTTAGGATGCGCTAACGCTATACAGGAGATTTAACGCAGGTAATGTCGCTGTCACCAGCGGCTAAACAATTGCGCTGAATTTCACAGCGCAAATGTAACACAACAGATGTAGCAGAGGTTGTGTCACTGTCAGCAGCGGCCAAACTATTGCACGCAATTTAGCGCAGGTTGCGGTAATAATATATATATGTCAGCCAGATTAAACAATAGTCCTTAAAAGGGTCTCTAACACCTTTTACCAGTAAAACCTGCCTAACAAACAAACCAATTCCTGTCCCTACACTATCTGTCCCTTCTGCTGAAGCTCTCCCTGACTAAGACTGAGCCGGACCACGTGTCATCGGGTTCTATATAGACCCAGTGACGCGTTCCGGCCAGCCAATCACTGTAATGCCAGTAGCTAACATAGTTACGACATTACAGTGAGTGCCAGTACCTCCGCGCACGTTTATTGGCTGCGTAGTAGCAAACAAACGTGCGGGGAGGAGACTTGAGCATCGTGCTCGAGCACACGCGGTGTAAAAAAATATTCGCCCAACACTACTGCTCACCTATGCTGTTATAATGGTGATGATATGAGTGAATGAAATACAACTATTTCAGGGATTTGTTGTCTCTATGACCTCTAGATTTTAACACTGCCTGGCAGAAAATACTATTTATTATACAGCTACCACAAGTGGATGATACAGGAATAATAATTGGATTGAGGGATTAAATACAAAAACTTTACATACACTGTCTTGATGTACTATCTAAACAACAATACAATGACAGGATTGCATAAAGGTAAACCCACTGGGAACAGTATAAGCCTGAGGCAATCCAAAGCAGGAATGAATCCCGTATCTCTTGGCACCCAGACACGCATAATGCAGCATGAAAATGCCAAGTAAGACCCTTAGCTAATGCAATACTTGCTGGTTGTCAGAATCATGAACTAATCTCTGATAAAACCTTACAGAACATCTGAAACCTAAAAATCCTTTAGGGTATGGAGTTTGTTTCTTTTTTTTGGTAAATCTGAGTAATGACCAATATGGCTGCCATTGTAGCTGGTTCCTGGTGTCTGAGGGGGCTGATCCACCATATAAGACTGTGTTCACACGTGGCAGATTTTGTTGCAGAAAATTGCTGAAAATCAGTCCCATTCATCTGTGAGGCTTGCAGAAATCCGCATGTTTTTTACCTTCTGATGAATGGTACTATGCTGTAGTTGAATATAACTTATATGGTGATTAAAGGGGTATTCCAGTAAACTAACTTAATTTTGGATAAAATGCATTAAGGCTGCAAGCTGTGACCCAACCAGAATCCATACCTATACATATAACCAGAGCTTCAATTTACCTTGCAATCCATTTGTCTAGCTCCTGTGTGAGTCTGCAACGCACTGAGTATGATGGCGCCTGATCTTCCCTCACAAAACTACAATCCCCACAATCCCTAGCTTTCCTGCTGCTGTTTACTGATTGGCTGTCTGATATACAGTCCGGTCACGCCCCCTCTACTCAGTAATCACCAGCACACTAACACGGCCTTTGTTTCACAAGACATTTAGCTAGAGAACTGATAGCAACACACTGAGCATGCTCGACCACACAGAGGCTCAGAACTACAGGTCGATGCCATGGTAAATTATAAGGAAACACAGTGGGTAGCAGAGGAAGAAAAATACTTTTATAACTACTGAATGGTGAAATTTATATTATATTAGGTGATTATTGATGATGAATTAGTCTAAAACATAAGTTATATTTATGGTAATTGGAATACCCCTTTAACCACTTCACGGGCATCTTCCAACAAGGGAGGAATGCAATCTAAACGCTAGTGTAATTTTTATGAAACATACAGATCCAGCACAGTTTAAAGGGAACTTGTCACTGGGATTTTGTGCATAGAGCTGAGGACATGGGTTGCTAGATGGCCGCTAGCACATCCACAATACCCAGTCCCCATAGCTCTCAGTGCTTCTATTGTGTAAAAAAAACGATTTGATGCATATGCAAATGAACCTTAGAGGAGTCCTGTCCCTGAGATGAGTCCAGCGTGAAGGAGCCCAGCACCGCCCCACATCCTCAGAATCGCCTCCTTGTTCCCGGACGTCGGAAAGCTAGAGCGCCGTAATCTTGCAATGCGCGAACTAGCGCATGTGCAGTGTCGTCATAGTGTTCCTTCCCTGTGCTGGCATCAGCCTCAGGGAAGGAACTGCGCATGCATGGAATAGCCCCTTTAAATGTCAAAGCTGAGAACCTGTTATTGTGACAAGATACAAACTTATTCATGTGCTTGAATGATTTGGCACTAATTAAAAGGTGTGTTCCTTCCTATAGAACAAGAAATTGTGATTGTTTTTGTTAAAAGGAAATTTCCGCAGCAATATTAAATAATACAGAAAGTCTCCAGCAGAGAGCGAGACCACGTCAAACTAATTCTATTAAGGTTTCAATTTAGGAGCACTCCCAAAACAAAAATCTTCATGAAAAATTAATTTTGTGCTTGCAGTACATTGAGATTTAATTAACTTGTGTGAAATAAGGCAGCAAACAAACAACTGACTAAATATAAGGGGACTGCAGGTGTGAATAGCAAATTTAAATTACTTTAATGTGTTTTCACCATAGGAAAATTAACACTAAAGCCAGTGTTAATGTATGCGGGATCCATGTTCACTTTCTATTCAAAGTAACAAAAAACACATATAACACCTTCAAGACTGCTTAATGAATCCTTTGTATTACAACTTACTTGTGCTGGATTTATGATATATGTAAAATACTGTACACACATCCACTGGTTATGCCATTTTCGGTGGCAGGACATTTTCTATACACATTTAAGTCAGTGGGGTTTTTCAGTCTTGTAAGGTTCAAAGTTAAACACTTGTTTTCTGCAGCCTGCATGTTTTCTCATACACTGCAGGCTGCGTAGTCCTGTTCTGTGTGAAATACTTCAGTGGAGTTCCCTGAAGACTCAAGGCTGTATTACACAGCCCGATATGGCAGACGATTGTTTGGAGGGAAGCTTTCCCTTCCAGCAATTGCCTGCTTGCTAGCGGAGGAGACCGCATCCATTACATGCAGCGATCTCCTCCGCAGCATGGGGAGGAGTGATCACTATGCCATTGATCGTCCCCATGCTGTATAGGGGTTTGCCAGCAGCAGATTAGACAGCACGAACTGCTGCCTGCAAACAATTTTTTAACATGTCAAAAGATTTGGATTACCCGATGAACGAGACAATTGGCGTCAGTATTACACTGCAAGATGATCACGCACTACTTTCTCACTTTAGAGAGTTACATCAAGGTGCGCATAGGGGTTACAACATAATTGATATCACCTAAAATATCTGCACTATTAAAATGTGATATTTAACCTGCAAACCATAACAAAAAAAAGTAAAAATACCAATTCAGCTCCTTTTGATCACCTTGAGCAACAAAGAAATTGAACAAAAAGTGACTATGGAATGGAATTTATCATGTAGAGAAAGTTCATACAAGGCACTTACTAATGTATTGTGATTGTCCATATTGCCTCCTTTGCTGGCTGGATTCATTTTTCTATCACATTATACATTTCCCATTTCCAGGAGTTACAGCCAACGCTGCAGCGCAGATATGAGGTGACTAGGACAGGAGCTGCTGTGCTTGCGTGACTATGTGCACTCCCACGGTCCTGGCCACCAGAAATACTTTTCCTATAGTGTACAGGCATGGTCACCGCTGCTGGACTGCAGGGTGCTCTTAACCCCTGGAAATGAGCAGTGCATGTGATGAAAAAATGAATCAAGCCAGCAAAGTAGGCAATATGGACAATCGCAATACATTAATAAGGGTCTTGTATTAACTTTCCATACATGATAAATGCCATTTGCTGAAGTAAGACAACTCCTTTAAGGGGTTATCCCATGATTAAGGTAAAAAATGGAAATCAGATTTAATATTGAGAGATTAGAAAAACAGCAGGTGGGCCTATACAGATAGAGTTCAGAACTCAGTGGCTATACAAAATTTTTCTACATGCAATTACAAAAGTATTCAGATCCAGTTTCTGGTTTTAAAAGCTGTAGAATATTCTTTGTGGTACAACCCCTTTAAACAAATCTCATCCACAACTGCTTTCTTCTAATCCAAAGCATGCCAATTTCTGATGCAAAATTTCAATGTAGAAGGATGAAATGTGCAGTGAAATTCACACATTACTATTTTGTTGTGGCTATGCAGTGAATGCTTTTGGCAAATTTTTCAACAGTGTGTGGACAAAATTTAAAAACTAGCACACCAAATGCCAATTTCTCTATACATTCTCATTTGCATTCAATCCCATCCCTCTCCACTAAGGCTCCATTTATTTGTGTTAGTTATGCTGCAAAAATGTGAACACACACTAATAAAGGATGAGTTTTTTAAATATCCATTTTTGGGTTTAAAAATAAAAGTGGAATTGGGCTAGACTCTATTTATTGCTCTTGAATGCCTCTAAGTATATAACAGTCTGGATAATTATTAGAGACCACCTGAGTCAAACAGAATTTATAGAGTAAGTGATCAATTATTAAAACTTAACATTTAATATGATAAACATAGAAAATTGGTCCCACGATAATTGGATACAATAAATACAAAGAAGGAAGCAATGCGGAGGTTCACCACGCAGGTAATAATGATACTAACAACCAAAACACATTAAAGGAACAAGAGGTGCTCGGCGGCACCAAAAGATAACCAGGTGGTCCTACCGCTCTGATGAGATACTCCTTGGTACAACAGATGCCTAGCCGGTGTTAATGGATGTACACACCGTTGCTAGAGGCAGTTGTAAAACACAGGGTTAAGGATGCTAGGTTAGCTGGCCCTAGTAATACCCTAGGGACCTACAATGACCTAAGTGACCTGACCACAGATCCCCGTGACCAGTCACAAGCAGGAACCTAACCCTGGAATTTGTGCGCCCTAGAAAGCCCTCGCCTGCCTGATCCCTACACGCATGTTTCGCTGAAAGGATGAGTAAAAAGCTCATCAGGGGAAACACGGGAGCTTGGGCTGAAGCTGTGCAGGGTACACTGACAATAATATTAGATGTGTGCTCTGCACAAAGGCAAAGTGTGACCACGATCCTGATGTGGATACAAGTGGACAGACTAACTGTAGGATGATAGGGGGGAAAACTGATGCAAAGCCCCTCTCCTACTAACAAACTCTTGACGCATGGGCTGATGTAGCCTGAGGTAGCTCAAAAAGCCGCCACCTTTTAAAGAAGAAGCCAGCCTCAAAGCGAGGCTTGTGTAGGACATTCCTACCTGACCCAGAAGATGCGGTTAACGCCTGCGCATGCGCGAAAAGACGGATCGCATTAAGAAAGAGGGAGGTCACTGGGCGGACGCTTGTGATGGAGATGACGTCACCGCATCCAATCTCGTTTGTTCACGCGAGATGACGCGACAGTTGCCATGCAATCGGGACGCTATTCCCAGGCACTGTCGGACAGCGCAGCTCCTGATGTGCAGCTGCGCTTTAGCGAGGTATAAGGCATTAGTGACAACAAAGATAATAGTAGAATCATGAATGTATTGACAGTACACAGACACATGTGACAAAGAGAAGGGATGGCAGACTAGAACAACAACCGAGGGGGGGGGGGGCTAGAGAGAGGAAAAGAGACAAGACAAGGACAAGAGACAGAGAAATAGATATATATATTAGAAAGCTGAAGATGAGGTATACAAGATTATGAGGTATACACATAGGCACGGGCTACCTAGATAAAACAGCTGTAGTTGAGCTGCTCGTTCAGGCCCGTGGGTGAGACCATGCGTAGTGTGTAAATCCAGCGGGATTCTCGCTGGAGTAGCACACGATCCCAGTCTCCACCACGGATTGGATGCCCAACCTTTTCAATTCCCATTGCCTTTAGGCAACTGGGGTTACCCTGATGACAGTCATGGACATGCCTGGACACCACTGTGTCCCTCCTATTGGCAATGTCACCGAGACACCTGTGCAACTCGCGTCTGGTCTTGCCCACATACTCCAAATTGCAATCACAGGTAATTTTATAAATTACGCCCTGCGTTTTGCAATTAATGAAGTCCTTGATGGGAAATGTTCTTTTCAAGTTGGAGCTAAAAAAGGTTTTACCTGTCTGGACAATACTACAGGCTACACAGCCACTGCACCTAAAACAACCTGTGGGCCTACGATCAAGCCAGGTGCCCTGCCTGAGCACAGGTGTAAAGTGGCTGTGTACGAGAAGATCCTTAAGATTGCTACCCCTTCTGAAGGTTATCTGGGGGTAGTCATGTATGACTTCCCTGATGTCCGGATCCATCATTTAAATGGGCCAGTGTTTACCAAGGATCCCTCGCATTCTGTCAGCACAACTATCGAAGGTGGCTAGCAGTCGGATCTTTTGGTCTTCAATTGTTTTTACTTTGGGTACCAGAAGATCCGAGCGGGCCGTATCGGCCGCCCTGTGATAGACCTGCTTGAGTACACTGTCTGGGTACCCCCTGTTAAGGAAGATCATTTGCCTTCTTCCTAAACTCTGGCCCCTCGGAGCAGTTGCGCCTAAGGCGTAGGTATTGGCCACATGGAATACCCCTCTTGAGGGGGGTAGGGTGACTACTGCTCCAATGTAGGACCGAGTTAGTGGAAGTGGGCTTCCTGATAATAGTAGTTGAAAGTTCATCAGTACCCTTTCTGGAGATGGAAATGTCGAGGAAAGAAAGACTGTTTGGATCAGATTCATATGTGAATCTCAGTCCTATGTCGTTGTAATTCAGTTTATCAACAAAGCCAGAGAATGATGATTTAGAATCATTCCAAATGATGAAGATGTCGTCGATATAACGGGCCCACAATGTTATAGGCCCGGTACTCGACGACATCTCCTCAGAGAAGACACTGGTTGCCTCCCACCAGCCCAGGAGCAGATTAGCGTAGGCCGGTGCACAAGAACAGCCCATCGCCGTGCCCCTGAGCTGGTGGTAAAGCTTTGTGCCAAAATGAAAAAAGTTGTGTGTCAACAGATACTCAAGGAGTCTCAACACAAAATCATTGTGCTGAGAAAATTGACAACCCCTCATACTGAGGAAGTGACCCACTGCTTTAAGACCAGCTGCATGGGGAATAGACGAATATAACGCCTCAACGTCAATACTCCCCAAAATGGCCTGGGGTCCAATATTGACACCATCAAGTCTTTTAAGGCTACTTTCACACCTGCGTTCGGGTGTCCGCTTGTGAGCTCCGTTTGAAGGGGCTCACAAGTGGCCCCGAACGCATCCGTCCTGCCCTAATGCATTCTGAGTGGACGCGGATCCGCTCAGAATGCATCAGTCTAGCAGCGTTCAGCCTCCGCTCCGCTCAGCAAGCGGACACCTGAACGCTGCTTGGAGCGTTCGGGTGTCCGCCTGGCCGTGCGGAGGCAAGCGGATCCGTCCAGACTTACAATGTAAGTCAATGGGGACGGATCCGTTTGAAGATGACACCATATGACTCAATCTTCAAACGGATCCGTCCCCCATTGACTTTCAATGTGAAGTCTGGACGGATCCGTTCAGGCTACTTTCACACTTATAAGAATTTTTTTTCAACTATAATGCAGACGGGTCCGTTCTGAACGGATCCAAACGTCTGCATTATAGGAGCGGATCCGTCTGAGCAGACATCAGACGGACCCGCTCTGAACGGTAGTGTGAAAGTAGCCTAAGTAAGTCCATAGTGTCCCTGACATATGATGGCAGGGACACTACGAAGGGCATTAGGACCTTATCAATATACACACCAAGATTCTGACTAATGCAACCAAACCCTGAAACGATAGGCCTCCCTTTCAGGGGAGTTGTCCCCTTGTGGACCTTCGGCAGGCTGTAAAACGTGGCATTCACCGGGTGTTTTGGGTACAGAAAGTCCAGTTCCTCTGCAGAGATTAACTTTTTAGTTTTTGCATCCTGAAGGATGTCCCTGAGTTCTAGCAAGTATGAGTCTGTTGGGTTGGATGACAGAACTTCATAGCTATTTTTATCCCGAAGGATCTGTTCACACATACTCCTGTAGTCAACCATGTCCAAGATCACTGTGTTGCCCCCTTTGTCCGAGGGCTTCACAGTGATCGAGGAGTCATTTTTAAGGGCAGTAATGGCCTCCCATTCCTCCCTGGTACAATTATCACACAGGGGGAGTGTTGCTACTTTTTTAAGGTCTGCTGACACAAGATGGAGGAAAACATCCAAGCACGATACGTCACTGCAGGGGGGCATCTTAGTGCTTTTATTCCTTAGGGTCGTGAACGGGCCCAGACCAGTTAGGCCACCATCTAATTCCTCCAAACTATGTAGCAACCTCACATCAGATAATAAACTTAAAGGGATCCCAAGTTCCTGGCACTGCCGCTCATCCATATGTTTAAAGAATTTGCGCCACCTAAGTTTCCTGATGAAAAGGTGCAAATCTTTGGTCCAGGTAAAAGCATCAAAGCGGCGTGTTTCTCAATGGATATGGGATAGCTTGGTCTAAAAAACTCTGGGGTTGTCCTCTACCTCTACCCCCCTCTTCCCCTACCCTTTCTATACAGATTTTTATTTCTCCCGGTTGATGTGCTTGCTTGCTCGTGTTCACTGTCTGAGAGGTCGGTCTCAGTGGTAGATAATTCAGAGGCCACCTCCCTGACAGTGACCTTATCTTTGAGAACAGAGTATGCCTTGTTCTCTTTGAATTCAGCAAGGTCTTTAGTAAACTGCCGGTGCTTCCGTTCCCTGAGATAAAATTGATATTTCTCTATGGAGGCCTGCAGCTGCTTTTCTTTATTATTGAAGTCAGGATCCTGGGTGAAGGTTTTGGTAACTTCAATCTGAGTTTTTAATCTCTCCCCAAGACTCTCAAGATTAATTTTCTCCTCCTCCTCCAGCAACAGGGCCATAAATTGAAGAGAGCTGGCAGTGGCTAATTGTTCCCAGCGGTTACCAAAGCCGGGGCTCCTCTGTCTATTGACAGGGGTAAGTGAAATCCTTAAGCCCCTGGGAACAATGCCATGTTTTATATAATTATCAAGGCTCTGCACCTCCCACCAGCTTGATAGATGTTCCTTGTATAATTTATTTAACTCCTTAAAAGCAGTTTTAAAGGAGGGAATAAACTACTTTTGCACATACGATTTGTCCGAAAAAAAACTCCCTCGCCTCATCAAACCATGTGTCCGTATTAAGGCCAACAGTCAAGAAACCTGCCATGCCAAGGGAAATCAATTAAAACGTAACATTTAATATGATAAACATAGAAAATTGGTCCCACGATAATTGGATACAATAAATACAAAGAAGGAAGCAATGCGGAGGTTCACTACGCAGGTAATAATGATACTAACAACCAAAACACATTAAAAAGGAACAAGAGGTGCTCGGCGGCACCAAAAGATAACCAGGTGGTCCTACCGCTCTGATGAGATGCTCCTTGGTACAACAGATGCCTAGCCGGTGTTAATGGATGTACAAACCGTTGCTAGAGGCAGTTGTAAAACACAGGGTTAAGGATGCTAGGTTAGCTGGCCCTAGTAATACCCTAGGGACCTACAATGACCTAAGTAACCTGACCACGGATCCCCGTGACCAGTCACAAGCAGGAACCTAACCGTGGAATTTGTGCGCCCTCGCCTGCCTGATCCCTACACGCATGTTTCGCTGAAAGGATGAGTAAAAATAAAAGTGGAATTGGGCTAGACTCTATTTATTGCTCTTGAATGCCTCTACTCTAAAAATTGTACTAATTCAGCATCGATCGCTGTGTCTGCACACTATAGGAAAAAGCGCCTACCTCTCTGGTGGCCAAGACCGTGGGAGTCCACATAGGCATGCAGGCGCAGCAGCTCCCGTCCCGGCCTCCTCATATCTACTGTACATTGTCAGACCTCCACTGATCTGATGTTGATGACCTATACTAAGGATAGTATTTAGAATTCTGACAACCTCTTTATAGCTGACAATATGAATTCTGACAAACCTTCTGACTTTATATCAGCTCAGTGCCAATCAAAAAGTAAATAATTGTTACAAAAAAAAAATCAACTTTATGATTTCATACCTACATCAACCAGGCTAAGCCTGACTAGGTCTCCGAGTAAACCTAATGTATATATTGAACAAGGACTTTATTTCATGTTCAGAATTGAGCATTTCCTCAAGTAAAAGATTAATAAACCCTTCATTATTTAAATGAAGGAAATGAGTTGGAAACGTTCACCGCACAGGGAAAACTCTTACTGTGTTACTGGGAATGAAAAACATAGTAATTATGAACTAGTAAATTATCCATCTCAAGTGTGATGAGCAGAAGCAGAGCACGACTCCGTATATTATGATACAAGTTTCAAACATAAAAGGTATAAAAAGATGCATTAAACAATGTCAAACTAGTATAGGCAGGGACAGACTGGGAACTAAACGTGGCCATGGAAAATAAAAGTAAGTGGCCCCTTGTTTTAGGCGGGTCCAAATTGACCAAAGGCAACATAATTAGGCAAGGCCAATATATGAAGTTGGCAGGGTCAGCAGTATACCTCCCCAGCTGAACCGAATACCACAGTGCAGCACAAAATACTGCCACCCGCGCCACAGTTTTCAAATCTACAGATGTCCTGTGGACGTCGATACAGTTAAATTTAGGAGGGCACCTATGGCTGCTGGCCAAGTGCATAGGAGAGAATCAGATCACTATGTACACAGCTGGCGGCCATGAGGAGGGCTTGGGTGGCCCTCCAGGGATCTACGGTTAATCTGCCCGAATACAGTTACAGCAGTTTGTACATAAAGTGGACATGTTAGCTCTCCTGAAATGTTTGTCTTAGTAAGGCCCCTTTCAGACGAGCGAGTATTCTGCGCGGGTGCAATGCATGATGCAAACGCATTGCGCCCGCACTGAATCCGGACCCATTAATTTCAATGGGTCTGATTACATGAGCGTTGTTTTTTACGCATCACTTGTGCATTGCGTGAAAATCGCAGCATGTTCTATAGTCTGCGTTTTTCACGCAACGCTGGCCCCATAGAAGTGAATGGGGCTGTGCGAAAATCGCATTGCATCTGCATGCAAGTGCGGATGCGATGCGTTTTTCAACGATGGTTGCTAAGAGATGTTGTTTGTATACCTTCAGTTTTTTATCACGCGCGTGCAAAACACATTCATTCACATTGCACCCACGCAATAAAAGCTGAACAACTGAACATGATTGCAGGCAAAACTAAATGAACTTCCTTGCGAAATCGCGCATTTTTCACTGAACGCATCCGCAACGCATCCAAACCTATTCCGCTCACGCTCGTCTGCAAGGGGCCTAACTCTTTGCATTCCCCATAATATAACAATTCTGGAGCATCTTTTCTTATAAACTCTTATTGTGCTGTTACTTTGTTATTCCTCCCAGAAATTTATAATTAACGTTTTTGCTGCCAGGCTTGTTTGGACATTTTGGACTTCTAGTAGCCAGGTCACCCTGTTTTGCAAAATATACAAATAAAATCTAAATTACAAAATAAAAAAATATCATACTAACCTTACACACCCCATATGTTTTGTGAATGTAGACCCCTGTCAAAATGTCATAGACACATCTTCACGCAACTTTGCGTCAGGATGTTATTTTTCATAAATATTACAAAAAAGTTGATATTGGGAAAAGTGAGACCCAAGCAAAACTTACCATATTTTTCTCCCCATAAGACACACTTTCCCCTCCCGCCCCCCCAAAGTGGGGGGGAAATGTCACTGCATCTTATGGGGTGAATACTAATGAGCGTGTCCATTATGGAAGCGCTCATTAGTACCGGAGGATCGGGAAGTGGTGAATGCAACGCTCCACTAGCATTGTATTCACTGCTTCCTGGTCCTCTGCAGTCGGCTGTGCTGTGACTGCGCACAAAGTGAGGGCGCTCTGTGACCTCAGGCTGTGCGTGTCGGGTCACAGCACAGCCGACGGCAGGAAGACAAAGGAGCGGCAAAGCCTGGAGCAGGAGATGTAAGTGTATTTTTTATTTTTATTTTATATGCACAGCAATATGAAAGATTCTGGCATCAAATACATCAGTGATAAGGTGGGGCTGCACGGTGATGTGGAAGACAATGGCATCATATATAAATCCAAAGGCTGGCTGCACAGCGATATGAAAGATGGTGGCGTCATATATATCAATGATAAGGTGGGGTTGCACAGTGATTTGGAAGATGATGATATTATATATCAATGATAAGGCAGGCTGCACAGACTCCCTGGGGGTCTGATCTGAGGTCTGAATGGGGGGTCTTATTTATATTGGGGCTCTTAGTAGAGGTCTGATTGGGGGTCATTTACATTGGGGTCTGAGTTGAGGTCTGATTGCGAGTCTGATCTGAGATCTGATTGAGGGTTTTATTAACATTGGGGGTCTGATCTAAGGTCTAATTAAAAATATTTTTTTCTTATTGTCCTCCTCTAAAACCTAGGTGCGTCTTATAGGACGAAAAATACGGTATATGGACCACACTTCTTAAAAATAAATGTCCAACATACCACTTAGGCCTAATGTTCCATGCACATATCTTCATAAAGTCACCAGAATTGGAAAAACCCCAAATCTGGGTTTAAGTTGGAAATATTAAAAAAGTAACTTGTAAAATACAGGGATTACACTACTTGAAAAGTGTGCCTCAAAACCTTTTTTTATATATATTTTTTATATATTTCTTTAAAGCAGGCAACCTGATAATTGCAGTTGCCTTGACTGAATTTTGACAACCATGTCCACCTTCAGGTAACTTTTTGACAAACAGGAATTTTTTTTAAAAATGCATCAAAACAAACATTTGCACCTAAAATTAAACAGATTGAATTATGGATATGCCCCTGCACAATCATATACATTAACAAGAGCCTGTGATCTTACAAACAATGGAATAGAGGCCATGTAATATCATCCACATGTGTTAAAAATGTATACTGTACACGGCAAACAGCTTCCATGTTAGGTCTACATTTTCTGAGAACGTAAAACATATGACACATAAAAATATAACCTAAAAATGAATACACGCGAGACTTTGCGTAATAACTTCATAAATTAATTTGTACTGTAAAAAAACATTTCCCATACTCGGGTTCGGGTCCGAGTGGTGGGTGTTTTATCCAAAGTCGATTCGCTCATCCCTAGTTTCTAGCACAAATGGTACTCCAGTAGAGTTCTTATGGAAATAAAAGTTCATACATACCACACATGTCTACATTCAGTGCTGCATGTGAAATGCAAAAACCACAGGAATGCACCAACCCAACTTTTGCATGCAAGTATTCTGAATTGTTTAGTATAGAATTTTCCATCCCCCTATACTAGTGGTGGCAAACCTATGGCACGGGTGCCAGAGGCAGCACTCAGAGCCCTCTCTGTCGGCACCCGCCTCCTAGAAAAAGTCTATGGTGTACCAATATGCTTTAGACTTTTCCTGCCATTCATCAGCGCAGGGCGCACTATGAACAGCACAGGCAGCGCATTGAATACGCAGGCTATTATAGCTAAATTATAAAGTACATGGAAGATATGCTATATTGGACTGTAGTATTCAGGGTAAATTGTCATGTTGGCACTTTGTAATAAATAAGGCCATCCTTCATATAAGATAGGGCCAGGGGCTATCCATAGTATTCAGTATATTGGGCAGACTAGATGGGCCAAATGGTTCTTATCTGCCGACACATTCTAAGTGGGTTTCGGGTTTCTGATTGGGCACTAGGTCTCTACAAGGTTTGCCATCACTGCCCTATACAGACTGTAATCCTAATTAAAAATGATAAATTCCTGAAACTAATATAATGCCTTTGCTAAGGCCGCTTTCATACAGGTATAATATGGGTGATTTTCTCCTGTATTATGGACCCAGCATAAAAAATTGGGCATAACTTTTTATTTAAAAAGTATTATACCCATCAGAAAAGCAGCTAAATACTGTTGTTTTTTTGGTTTTAAACTATGGTAGTTTATAGTGACACACAATGAGAGAAAATGTCTTTCTGGCTGATGAAAATGATTTCCATCTGTCAGAAACATATTAGATTCCCCTCTGATAATCATTATTACTAAAACTGTAGCATGTAACAGGTTTTGCTAGAGAACTGGTCTGTATAGTTTACTCTATAAATCAGGTATGGACATGATAGGAACCGTGTAAAATATAAACTTTATTGACGTTTGTGTATTTGTGGCGTTTGGTGCAACTTATTTGGTGCTGTGATCTGAAAACTGCTAAACGTTTGGGTCATAGCGTCAATAAAAGGCCTAATCAGGCACAGAGGGGTGATTAGATGAGCCGGTGAATGTATTTTTACTACTTTTCTGGGGAAGAAAATACATAATCCAATCAGAGAGCAAGTATAGGCTTTGTATCAGCTAGAGATGGGAGCCTGACAATCTCAGCTTTAAAACAAGATCAGGACTGTGGTGCTACCCGTGAGTTACAGCCCTTAGACATCAGGTTGGGAGTGAGAGCTGTAGGTACAATATATGCTGCTTTTACTGGAACCAGTTCCTAAGGGCTATTACATTGCCCCATAAGCAGTGGGGATGTGCCTCCTATACATCACTTGACCCAGTGGCATGATGGATGGGGGTACACATCACTGCTGTGATCAGTCATTGACAGCAGAGGCACACATGACTCCTGTCCAACCAGACGTTTAGAAGCAGAAACAGGAAGTGTCAATAACAGCAGGGGACTGAAGGAGGCAGAACCCAGCAGCGGGAAGCAGGTACGTATGGTTGTAGTTATGATAGTTGCAACCGATGTGGCCTAAACCCATTGGTTAGGAGGGGTGTCCACTTTGTTATATTCATATAGCATAGTCCCATTCTATGGTATCTTGAAAAACAGAATCACTATAAGTCTGACTAGATATGATCAGATAACATTGTAGATTAGAAGTATATTAAATTCCCGCAAAACAATCAGCAAAATAGGAGCCGCATTTATGGAAGCCTATATTTTGTGCAAGGTGCTGCAGGGAAGCAGACTCTAGGATTTAAAGGGATTCTGTCAGCTAGGTTTATTTACCATAGCTCTAAGTGCTTTTATTCTGTAAAAAAAAAAACGATTTTATATATATGCAAATGAAGCTAGTAAGGAGCCCAAGGGGCTGTTACCAATGTTTCAGGAGCCCAGCCGCGCCCACTGTGAAGGAGCCCAGCACCGCCCTGCATCCTCCGAATCTCCTCCTTGCTCCAGCGACGTCACACAGTTAAATCGCTGTAATCTCGGGCATGCCATCTAGCGCATGTGCAGTTCATTCCCTGAGGCTGATGACAACACTATGGTGGCACTGACATGCGGTGTACTTGCGCATGCGCGAGATTACACCGCTCTAAGGCCCCTTTCACACGGGCGAGTATTCCGTGCGGATACGATGCGCGAGTTGAAATCATTGCACCCGCACTGAATCCTGACCCATTCATTTCTATGGGGCTGTGCACACTAGCAGTGATTTTCACGCATCACTTGTGCGTTGCGTGAAAATCGCAGCATGCTCCTCTTTGTGCGTTTTTCGCGTAACGCAGGCCCCATAGAAATGAATAGGGGTGCGTGAAAATCGCAAGCATCCGCAAGCAAGTGCGGATGTGGTGCGATTTTCACGCACGGTTGCTAGGAGACGATCGTGATGGAGACCCGATCATTATTATTTTCCCTTATAACATGGTTATAAGGGAAAATAATAGCATTCTGAATACAGAATGCATAGTACAATAGTGCTGGAGGGGTTAAAAAAAATATATATAACTCACCTTAATCCACTTGATCGCGCAGCCCGGCTTCTCTTCTGTCTTCTTCTTTGCTGTGTGCAGGAAAAGAACCTGTGGTGACGTCACTCCGGTCATCACTTGATCCATCACCATGGTAAAAGATCATGTGACGGATCATGTGATGACCGGAGTGACGTCACCACAGGTCCTTTTCCTGCACACAGCAAAAAAGAAGACAGAAGAGATGCCGGCTGCGCGAGCAAGTGGATTAAGGTGAGTTAAAATATTTTTTAGGTTTTTTTTAACCCCTCCAGCCTTATTTTACTATGCATTCTGTATTCAGAATGCTATTATTTTCCCTTATAACCATGTTATAAGGGAAAATAATACAATCTACAGAACACCAATCCCAAGCCCGAACTTCTGTGAAAAAGTTCGGGTTTGGGTACCAAACATGAGCGATTTTTCTCACGCGAGTGCAAAACGCATTACATGTTTTGCACTCGCGCTGAAAAATCGCGCATGTTCCTGCAACGCACCCGCACCTTTTCCCGCAACGCCTGTAAGAAAGAGGCCTAACTGTGCAACGTCGGGGGAGCAAGGAGGATGCGGGGCGGTGCTGGGCTCCATTACAGTTGGCGTGGCTGAGGTCTGATAAAAAAAAATTAAAAATTCTTATTTTCCTCCTCTAAACCCTAGGTGCGTCTTATAGTGGGCGAAAAATACTGTAGTTTTAGTATATTGTGAATTTGTATTATACAAAAAACCTTACTTGCAGATGAGTAGAGTGATGGATAGGTGCACATGTATAACAGATCCCAAAGCCCTGTGCAACAGATATTGCTGTCCCTATTAGTGGAAAACTATTGGTCTTGACCTCATCAGTAACAATACAGTAACCTTTAGTGACAGGCTTTATGATAATAGCTCAAAGAGCTGTATTCCAGGCTGTCACATAATTTTCCATTCCCACCCGCTCATTTCCAGTGGCATCATCTTTTATTGCATTTTTGATTCATTTAGGTTGTCAAGCCTGAACACTGCCATTTTAACATCTACCTGGGAGCATCAGAAATCACATTTCTAATCTGATTTAACAAATCTGGCTGTGAAAAGCCCATTACCTATTTGCTACCAGTGAATGAAATTACACTACAAATGAGAATAATATATCAATGCAAAACACAGAAACCTCAAAGATATAGCCTTCTCTGTAAAGAGCTGTTCATTATTCCCTGCACCCATCTACTCCCAGCATCCATCCACTGACACAAGTTTATTGTGTCTGACATTTCTTTTATCACATGCTGACTCCTGTTTTTTTTTTTTCCTTGCAATGTCATAATTTGCTAAGGTACACTGTTGAAACCAGAACTGTGCAACCTCCGGGTGGTCTACAGGTCGTACTTTAGTAGTGTGAAAATCTTCTGTATTATGTCAGTTATACAATACTTCACATATTGCAACTTCAATTCTGTGAATCAAAATGTGCTGTTCTGTATCGGATTATATTAGAGGCTTAAAATATATTTGGATGGTAAATTGACATTTATTTTCAGTAACCTCTAACGGACAATTACCATAAAAATTCCATTAATTATGAAGGCAAGCAAAAAACCTCTGGAGCATAAGCATAACCACCTTCCTCTCAACTCCCCATACACATACACATTCAGTTCAGCCAAACATGCATGTGTATTCAATGGAAAGAGGAGTGGCGGCTTATCTTCCAGGACAATAAAATGATCAGGCAAAAATATTCATTTTGCTCGATCCTTCTTTCTCCAACATCATCTGTTGGGAGATAGTCAGGAGCTCACCACACACATTAAACCGTCAGTCAAACCCACTGTTCTTGGCAAGTTCGGTGAACACAATGGGGAGAATTTTTCAAGTCAGTTTTGCTAGAATCTGCACCTGAGTACTTTATGCCATATTTATCAAATGTCATGTTGTGTGATAAATCTGTCTTATCCTTAAAGGGATTCTGTCACCTCGTTCTAGCCTATAGAGCTGCGGACATGCACGGCTAGATCGCTGCTAGCATATCCGCAATATACCTGTCCCATAGCGCTGTGTCCTTTTATTGTGTTTAAAAAAAGATTTTATAGATATGTAAATGAAACTGGTAAGGAGCCCAAGGGGCTGTACTAACCTTCTTGGTGCCCAGCCACGCCCCCCTGTGAAGGAGCCCAGTACCGCCTGCTTCCTCCAAATCTCCTCCTTGTTAGATCGCCGTAATCTCGCGATGCGCAAGCTCACACATGCGCAATGCCAACATAGTGTTCCTTCCCTGTGCTGGCATCAGCCTCAGGGAAGGAACTGTGCATGCGCGAGCTCGCTCATTGCGAGATTACGGCGATCTAACTGTGAGCAAGGAGGAGATTCGGAGGATGCAGGCGGTGCTGGCTTCCTTCACAGGGGGCGTTGCTGGGCTCCAAGAAGATTAGTACAGCCCCTTTGGGCTCCTTACCAGGCCCATTTACATATCTATGAAATCATTTTTTAAACACAATAAAAGGACAAAGCGCTATGGGACAGGTATATTGCGGACATGCTAGCGGCGATCTAGCCGTGCATGTCCGCATCTCTATAGGCTAAAACGAGGTGACAGAATCCCTTTAAACCTAACACTTTTGTCAAGAAAAAGCTACTACAGTTTTCCTACTTCACCCTCCTACTGCAGTGAGATGGCGACTTTTTGGTGACTTTTTAAAGAAAGTCTCAATGATAAATCTGGAGTGTAACTTAAACATAGCTAACCCATATCTCAAAACTTGAGTGAGTGGTGTAGAACTGCAAAAAAAGTGGCAAATGTTTTTCACAAGCGAGTGCAAAAAGACAAAAAATCCCTATTTTAAGACTTTTTGAAGCCAGAATTCTGGAGTAAAGGCATGATAAATCTCCCCAATGTGATTCGGGGCCTTTAAAGAAGACTAGGGATGAGTAAACAATTGGTTCAACCAAAGGCCAAGTATCCATCTGAGAACCCGCCTCCTGCAAACCAAGAAGGTACAAGTGTTACCAAGTAATCCTGTCTAAGTTTGAATTGTGGATACATACGCAATTTCTGTGCCAAGTTCAAGTTAAAGGGGTTCTCCAGGAATTAATAAAATGAAAATACGTAAATATAACTTTAATATAAATTTCTTCCCAAATACCTTTTATTAGTTATAATGGCTAGTTTTGTCTAGGAAGCAATGAATAGGAGAAACAAAATGGACGCTGTCCTATTAGTACACACAAACCCTGTTCTAATCACACAGGAGGATAAGTTACTTCACAACACTGAGATAAAGAGCTACCTCATCCTACTCTCTGCTTTGCTTGTCAGGGATTATGGTCCTGAATACAGATAAAATCTTCAGCTGAGTCTCTGTAAGAATGGAGTTCATGAGGAGACATGAAGTACAAAGAGGACGGACAGGACAGACTGTGGTAATGTGGGGCCATGGTAATGGAGACTGCGTACAAGTGCTGCTGCTCATTACCCCCACCTCCTCTCTGTACTTCATGTCTCCTCATGAACAGAGATTCAGGTGAAGATCAGCTGTATTCAGGATCATAATCCCTGACAAGCAGAGCAGAGAGGAGGATGAGGCAGCTCTTTACCTCAATGTTGTAAAGTAACTTGTCCTACTGTGTGATTAGGACCGGTTTTGTGTGCACTAATAGGAAAGCAGCAATTTTATTTCTCCTAATGATTGCTCCTTAGACAAAATGAGCCATTATAACTAATATAAGATATTTGGGAATATATTTATAATATTTAAGTATTTACATTTTCCTTATTCCCGGAGAACCCCTTTAAGTGGAGTCACTGTATTGTTGCTATCCCAGTTTGATTGTGTAAAGCAGTTATTTTAAAGAGACTTTGTGCCAATGTAAAGGATTTAGACTCAAGCTTTGTGGACCACCTGGAGGTCATGGACTGTGTATTGGTATACATGATGTATATTGATGTATATATGAATACAATTAGGCAATATACGCATTTGCACGAGGGTAGCCAGGAGGTAATTCCATGAAGTGTAGTGACTCCTAGTAGATGCAAAGGGCCGGGGAGACAGGAGCAGTCATAAACAAGTGGCCGGTGTGCAAGTCCATGAGAAATAGCTAGGAGTTGAAGACTGTGAAAGGCTGTAGGCTTGTAGAGACCAACAGTGATCTCATAAATTCAGACAGATTATTTTCCTACTTTCAGCGCTTGAAGCTGTGCTGAAATACTAGTACATTGTCAGGACTGCTGTGCATGTGCACATTAGTCCTCTGCATTACATGGCACAACAGTCCAGATTGTGTAGTTTGGTGCAGCTACTAGTGCAGATAGCAGGGTTATGGGGAGCAGTAGGAAAATAAGAAGATGGGATCTGGGCTCTTTATCTGCAGCACTACTCATCTATTACCTCAGATAATAGTCCAAGATCATAGTGATCATGGTGACAGGTTCCCTTTTGGACTGTTTTGGACAATTTACATCTTGCATTTCAAAAGACATAACTTTTTCATTTTTCGGCTGTATATATAGCTGTTTATACAGTGCTGCCCATAATTATTCATACCCCTGGCAAATTTTGACTACAACAAGTAATTTTTTGATGGGAAATGACATAGGTGTCTCCCAAAAGATAATAAGACGATGTACAAGAGGCATTATTGTGGGGGAAAAAAAAAATTTTTTAGCTTTTATTTACATTTGAGCAAAAAGTGTCCAGTCCAAAATTATTCATACCCTTCTCAATAATCAATAGAAAAGCCTTTATTGGCTATTACAGCAATCAAACGCTTCCTATAATTGCAACCAGCTTTTTGCATGTCTCCACAGGTATTTTTGCCCAATCATCTTTAGCAATGAGCTCCAAATCTTTCAATTTGGAGGGTCTTCTTGCCATCACCCTGATCTTTAGCTCCCTCCACAGATTCTCAATTGGATTCAAGTCTGGACTCTGGCTGGGCCACTCCAAAACGTTAATGTTGTTGTCTGCTAACCATTTCTTCACCACTTTGGCTGTGTGTTTTGGGTCATTGTCATGCTGAAATGTCCACTGGTGCCCAAGGCCAAGTTTTTCTGCAGACTGCCTGATGTTTTCGTTGAGAATCCTCATGTATTGCTCTTTTTTTATGGTGCCGTTTACTGTGATTAGGTTCCCTGGTCCATTGGCTGAAAAACACCCCCAAAGCATTAGGTTCCCACCACCATGTTTGACAGTGGGGATGGTGTTCTTTGGGTTGAAGGCTTCTCCTTTTTTACGCCAAATGAAGGAAACATCATCTAACCATAACACAGAAGACCAGAAGTCGTCTTCTTTGTCCAGATGAGCTTTTGCAAAGGCCAAGCAAGCTTTTGTGTGCCTGGTCTGCATCCGTGGAACCCAGCAGTGTGCAGTGTCCGTTGGATTGTCTGCCTTGAGACATTGTCACCAGCAGAGCCCCGATTCACCAGGATGGCCTTGGTGGTGATCCTTGGATTCTTTTTCACCTCTCTAACTATCCTCCTGGCCAGCACAGGTGTCACTTTTGGCGTCCTCTGAAATTTTCCACAGTGCGGAACATCTTGTATTTTTTCTTATTATCTTTTGGGAGACACCTATGTAATTTCCCGTCAAAAAATTACCGTACTTGTTGGTTGAATAAAAGTAACTTTAAGTCAAAATTTGCCAGGGGTATGAATAATTATGGGCAGCACTGTATATATGGCTGTATAAGACCTTATTTTTGTTGAATGAGTTGCATTTTTAAATGCCACCATTTTTTCAATTTTTCTACTTTGCACAGTAAAAAAAATAAATAAAAATTAGTGGAATTAATTAGGTTAATAAACTATAAATAGCTCTGGCACCAGAAATAGGTGCTGGAACTGCATAACATTTTTTTTAACACTTTTATTGTATTTTTGAAGAGGTGTAATGAACAAAAAGCAATGAAAAGTTAGAAACTGAAATGTCACAACCAGAGAGAAGACTGGGACCAACAACAGAACTATGGGGCACAGCATGGAAGATCTAATAATACGGTATATCAGGGCTAGGGGCAGGAACTAGACATAAAGGCCCTCAGAATGTTGATGATGTTCAGGAATTGTGTAGTATATTAAAAAAAGAGTGTCAGTATTCGTGGGAAAGTGATGCATCTGGCCTGCATGTACTATGGGTCAGGAAGAGAGCAGCACAGAGGAAAGGTAATAGTAGACAGGTAACTAACTAGAATTCTTAGAATATAGAATACATGTATTAAATGAAATCTGAAAGCTTTCTTATTATTTATTCCTCGTTACGTAAGGAGAGTTCACATCTGTGTTGGAGGCGCAGTTTCAGGCCTCAGTTACAGATTCCGTTAAAAAGACCAGGTGAAAAAGTCCTGCATGCATTCAGCACATTCAGCACTTCAGTTATTTCCGTTGTTCTGCTCCTCTAGTGGACCAGAACATCTGAATAAATAGTGGTGATGTGAACCTAACTAAAACACTGCATAAATGGACTACACTGACCAAAGATTTATGCAGTGGCTACATTACCCTTGTGAACAAAGGTTTCCATAGCATTATTTCACACTTACTAAGCATGTGCCCATGAAGAAATCACTTGACCTTGATAAGTGTGCTCGTCTCATAAGCCTTTGTATAGCCTTTAATAAGTCATTAGGTGCATCTACTGTACTGGGAAAAAATAATTTCCTGAACAGATGAGAAAAGGTGTCAGAAGATCAAAGGGATGAAAGTTCACACTAACTTTCTGTAAAATGTTAGCTCCTTCCGTTTTGTTCAGTTCTTAAAACCATATCACTGTAATACCGGAAAAAATACAGAATTTATAGGGGTTGTCTGAGTGTTTAATACTGATGATCTATCAGTATCTAATCAGTGTGGTTGGGATTCCCGAAAATCCCCACCTATCAACTATTAAAAAAAAAAAAAAGACCATGGCACTCTGTAAGCACTGTGGCCTCTTTTTAGGAGAATGACATCATGTTCATAGTCAAACGGGGCTTATAGGTTTAACGAATGGGGCCAAGCTGCAATACCAAGCACAGCCACTATCCGAAGGACGGTGCTGTGCTTGGTAAGCTGCAAGGAGAGTGTGACACCAGAGCCCCTGCAGCCTCTTTGTTGGATCCCCACTGACCACATACTAATGACCTATTCTGAGGTTCATCAGTATTAAACACTTGGACAAACCCATTAAAAACACTATCTTGCCCAGATCAGGCTTGAAGACATGTCTGACCATCCTGTATACTCCAATTCTTCCTCTTTTTCTGTGTCCAGCAGCTAAATGTAAACATATTGATCTGGCAGAATACTAACGTAAATTGCTTTGTTAATGTTAAACTGTGGTGATATAGACAAAAGCACAGGATCAACGCTATGTAGGCTGGAAGGTAATCAGAAGATGTCACCTTCAGTATGTTTTTCTGTTAATTATTCTAGATTATCAAGACTTTTACCAAATAAACCCACTTAAATTAATGAAAGTATCTAATCAATTCTAATTAACATTGGCAATTACATTTAAAACGTCAGACACTGGCTTGTCACATTTGCACATTTAAGAAAATAAAGATTGTCAATTAATGTAGACCGATTCCCAATAATAGAAAAAATTGGAAGGAAAGTCTATAACTGCATACAGTGTCTGGTGAATTAAAATGTAAATAAAGCAAAAAAAAAAAATAGATGTTATATGGATTTGCATATGCAAATTGACAATTTTAATAATATAAAGTACTAGCAGAAGGACCTGGCTTCGCACGGGTACATTTCATCTATTTAAGTTAATGTTTGTGTTTGTCGTTAAAAGATATTGACAGTATCCACTATAAGGCCCCTTGCAGACAAGCGTGTCCGAATTGCAGTCAGTTTTGACTGCGATAGCGTTCCGTTGTTCAGTTTTTATCGCGCAGGTGCAATGTGTTTTGCACGTGTGTGATAAAAAACTGAATGTGGTACCCAGACCCGAACTTCTTCACAGAAGTTCAGGTTTGGGTTCAAGGTTGTGTAGATTGCTATTATTTTCCTTTATAACCATGTTATAAGGGGAAATAATACATTCTGAATACAGAATGCATAGTACAATAGGGCTGGAGGGGTTAAAAAATATAAAAAATAATTTAACTCGCCTTAATCCACTTGTTCGCGCAGCCGGGATCTCTTCTGTCTTCTTCTTTGAGGAATAGGACCTTTGATGACGTCACTGCGCTCATCACATGATCTTTTACCACGGTGATGGATCATGTGACAGACCATGTGCTGAGCGCAGTGACATCATCAAAGGTCCTTTTCCTGTGCACAGCAAAGAAGAAGACAGAAGAGAAGCCGGGCTGCGCGATCAAGTGGATTAAGGTGAGTTATATTATTATTTTTTTTTTTTTTAAATCCTCCAGCCCTATTGTACTATGCATTCTGTATTAAGAATGCTATTATTTTTCCTTATAACCATGTTATAAGGGAAAATAATAATGATCGGGTCCCCATCCCGATCGTCTCCTAGCAACCGTGCGTGAAAATCGCACCGCATCCGCACTTGCTTGCGGATGCTTGCGATTTTCACGCAGCCCCATTCAATTCTATGGGGCCTGCGTTGCATAAAAAACGCAGAATATAGAACATGCTGCGATTTTCACGCAACGCACAAGTGATGCGTGAAAATCACCGCTCATGTGCACAGCCCCATAGAAATGAATGGGTCCGGATTCAGTGCGGGTGCAATGCGTTCACCTCATGCATTGCACCCGCGCGGAAAACTCGCTCGTGTGAATGGGCCTAACAGTGACATCTACAGTACCCCGCCCCTTTAACAGTGACCTCCACAGTGGTCTGCCCCCTTAATAGTAATATCCACAGCGCCCTCCCCTTAACAGTGACCTCCACAGCGGCCGTCTCTTTATTAGTGACCTCCACAGTACCCCGTCTCGTTAACAGTGATTTCCACAATAACCCGCCCCCTTAACAGTGACCTCCACAGAGCTCCGTTCTCTTAAAATGTGACGTCCCCAACACCCCGTCCCCTTAACAGTGACCTCTGCAGCAGCCTGCCCCTTAACACTGACCTACATAGCGGACCGTCCAATTATCATTTTTTTGGCCCAAGTTAGCGGAAATTTTTTTTTTTTTCTTACAAAGTCTCATATTCCACTAACTTGTGTCAAAAAATAAAATCTCACATGAACTCACCATACCCCTCACGGAATCCAAATGCGTAAATTTTTTTAGACATTTATATTCCAGACTTCTTCTCACGCTTTAGGGCCCCTAGAATGCCAGGGCAGTATAAATACCCCACATGTGACCCCATTTCGGAAAGAAGACACCCCAAGGTATTCCGTGAGGGGCATATTGAGTCCATAAAAGATTGAAATTTTTGTCCCAAGTTAGCGGAAAGGGAGACTTTGTGAGAAAAAAAAAAAAAACAATTTCTGCTAACTTGTGCCAAAAAAAAAAAATTTCTATGAACTCGCCATGCCCCTCATTGAATACCTTGGGGTGTCTTCTTTCCAAAATGGGGTCACATGTGGGATATTTATACTGCCCTGGCATTCTAGGGGTCCTAAAGCGTGAGAAGAAGTCTGGGATCCAAATATCTAAAAATGCCCTCATAAAATGAATGTGGGCCCCTTTGCGCATCTAGGCTGCAAAAAAGTGTCACACATGTGGTATCGCTGTACTCAGGAGAAGTTGGGCAATGTGTTTTGGGGTGTCATTTTACATATACCCATGCTGGGTGAGATAAATATCTTGGTCAAATGCCAACTTTGTGTAAAAAAATGGGAAAAGTTGTCTTTTGCCGAGATATTTCTCTCACCCAGCATGAGTATATGTAAAAAGACACCCCAAAACACATTTCCCAACTTCTCCTGAATACGGCGATACCACATGTGTGACACTTTTTTGCAGCCTAGGTGAGCAAAGGGGCCCACATTCCAAAGAGCACCTTTAGGATTTCACCGGTCATTTACCTACTTACCACACATTAGGGCCCCTGGAAAATGCCAGGGCAGTATAACTACCCCACAAATGACCCCATTTTGGAAAGAAGACACCCCAAGGTATTCCGTGAGGGGCATGGCGAGTTCCTAGAATTTTATATTTTTTGTCACAAGTTAGCGGAAAATGATGATTTTTTGATTTTTATTTTTTTCCCTTACAAAGTCTCATATTCCACTAACTTGTGACAAAAAATAAAAACTTCCATGAACTCACTATGCCCATCAGCGAATACCTTGGGGTGTCTTCTTTCCAAAATGGGGTCACTTGTGGGGTAGTTATACTGCCCTGGCATTCTAGGGGCCCAAATGTGTGGTAAGGAGTTTGAAATCAAATTCTGTAAAAAATGACCAGTGAAATCCGAAAGGTGCTCTTTGGAATATGGGCCCCTTTGCCCACCTAGGCTGCAAAAAAGTGTCACACATGTGGTATCTCCGTATTCAGGAGAAGTTGGGGAATGTGTTTTGGGGTGTCATTTTACATATACCCATGCTGGGTGAGAGAAATATCTTGGCAAAAGACAACTTTTCCCATTTTTTTATACAAAGTTGGCATTTGTCCAAGATATTTCTCTCACCCAGCATGGTTATATGTAAAATGACACCCCAAAACACATTCCCCAACTTCTCCTGAATACGGAGATACCACATGTGTGACACTTTTTTGCAGCCTAGGTGGGCAAAGGGGCCCACATTCCAAAGAGCACCTTTCGGATTTCACTCGTCATTTTTTACAGAATTTGATTTCAAACTCCTTACCACACATTTGGGCCCCTAGAATGCCAGGGCAGTATAACTACCCCACAAGTGACCCCATTTTGGAAAGAAGACACCCCAAGGTATTCCGTGAGGGGCATGGCGAGTTCCTAGAATTTTTTATTTTTTGTCACAAGTTAGTGGAAGATGATGATTTTTTTTTTTTTTTTTTTTTTACAAAGTCTCATATTCCACTAACTTGTGACAAAAAATAAAAACTTCCATGAACTCACTATGCCCATCAGCGAATACCTTGGGGTTTCTTCTTTCCAAAATGGGGTCACTTGTGGGGTAGTTATACTGCCCTGGCATTCTAGGGGCCCAAATGTGTGGTAAGGAGTTTGAAATCAAATTCTGTAAAAAATGACCAGTGAAATCCGAAAGGTGCTCTTTGGAATATGGGCCCCTTTGCCCACCTAGGCTGCAAAAAAGTGTCACACATGTGGTATCTCCGTATTCAGGAGAAGTTGGGGAATGTGTTTTGGGGTGTCATTTTACATATACCCATGCTGGGTGAGAGAAATATCTTGGCAAAAGACAACTTTTCCCATTTTTTTTATACAAAGTTGGCATTTGACCAAGATATTTATCTCACCCAGCATGGGTATATGTAAAATGACACCCCAAAACACATTCCCCAACTTCTCCTGAATACAGAGATACCACATGTGTGACACTTTTTTGCAGCCTAGGTGGGCAAAGGGGCCCAAATTCCAAAGAGCACCTTTCGGATTTCACCGGCCATTTATTACAGAATTTGATTTCAAACTCCTTACCACACATTTGGGCCCCTAGAATGCCAGTGCAGTATAACTACCCCACAAGTGACCCCATTTTGGAAAGAAGACACCCCAGGGTATTCGCTGATGGGCATAGTGAGTTCATGGAAGTTTTTATTTTTTGTCACAAGTTAGTGGAATATGAGACTTTGTAAGGAAAAAAAAAATAAAAATCACCATTTTCCGCTAACTTGTGACAAAAAATAAAAAGTTCTATGAACTCACTATGCCCATCAGCAAATACCTTAGGGTGTCTACTTTCCGAAATGGGGTCATTTGTGGGGTGTTTGTACTGTCTGGGCATTGTAGAACCTCAGGAAACATGACAGGTGCTCAGAAAGTCAGAGCTGCTTCAAAAATCGGAAATTCACATTTTTGTACCATAGTTTGTAAACGCTATAACTTTTACCCAAACCATTTTTTTTTTTACCCAAAAAATTTTTTTTTTATCAAAGACATGTAGAACAATAAATTTAGAGCAAAATTTATATATGGATCTCGTTTTTTTTTGCAAAATTTTACAACTGAAAGTGAAAAATGTCATTTGTTTGCAAAAAAATCGTTAAATTTCGATTAATAACAAAAAAAGTAAAAATGTCAGCAGCAATGAAATACCACCAAATGAAAGCTCTATTAGTGAGAAGAAAAGGAGGTAAAATTCATTTGGGTGGTAAGTTGCATGACCGAGCAATAAACGGTGAAATTAGTGTAGGTCAGAAGTGTAAAAAGTGGCCTGGTCTTTCAGGGTGTTTAAGCTCTGGGGGCTGAGGTGGTTAATAGTGACCTCCACAGTACCCCATCTCCTTAACAGGGATTTCCACAACACCCCGTCCCCCTAACAGTGGCCTCTACAGCAATCTGCCCCTTAACACTGACCACCATAGCGGACCGTCCCCTTAACTGTGACCTCCACAGTTCCCTGCCCTCTTAACAGAGACTTCCACAGCATCCGCCCCTTTAACAGTGACCTCCACAGAAGCCCACCCTTTAACATAGATCTCCACAGCATCCCGCCCCCTTAACAGTGACCTCCACAGCGGCCTGCCTCTTTAACAGTAACCTCCACAGCGGCCGCCCCTTTAATAGTGACCTCCACAGTACCCCATCTCCTTAACAGTAATTTCCACAACACCCCGTCCCCCTAACAGTGGCCTCTACAGCAATCTGCCCCTTAACACTGACCACCATAGCGGACCGTCCCCTTAACTGTGACCTCCACAGCAGCCTGCCCCTAGGGTGGCCAGACAGTCCGGCTTTCAGACTCCCTGTCCTCCGTCCAGCACAGGGCCTGGACGGACACAGGGATGTCGTTTTGAAAAGCTCACTTTCAGACAGCAGGACTGTGCTGTCTGAGTGTGAGCTGCAGGGAGAAAGTCACCCTCCCTCCCACCGCTGAAGCTGACAGAAGTTGATTTTTACTTTCATTTTTTCAATCCCTGTAGACTGCAGAGTGGGAGGGTGCGTGGTTTAGCAGGACCTAGGGGCAGGGTTTTTAAGTCCGTCTTTTGACGGTGGCCTGAATGGCCACCCTACCTGCCCCTGAACTGTGACCTCCACAGTACTCCGCTCCATTAACAGTGTCATCCACAGCGTCCTGTCCCTTTAAAGCTGACCTAAAGCAGTAATGAAAATGGCTAGGTTGTTATGGAAACCTGGTGTAAAACTGTGTGTAAGTGGAGACTAAGGGCCTGCGAGCTTCTATTGGCTCATAAGGGTCATGTGACCAGGCTTCTATTGGCTAATGCATTTTTTAGGAATCTCTCAGGAACGGTACATCCTAGAGAGCCGAGACCCGGTCTAAAATGTTCCTGGACACCTGATGTACCTGTGTGCCAAATTTTGTGATTGTAAATGCGATGGTGCGGATTCCTTTAGCGGATATACATACATACACACATACATACATACAGCTTTATATATTAGATGTGCTCCAGAAGGTCAATCTGGGAGTACAGGTGGAAGACACAAATTCAGAGTATGTTTGGCCTGTCACCAAACACCATACTGAAGGTGGCATTAATTAAGGGAAAAAGGATTCTGTGCAGCAACCAAAAATACCTGTAATGGGCTATAGAAGACCAAGGCAACAAAAGAGAGACCTCACAGAGGAAAGAAGGGAAACGCAGCTACAGTAGGAGAAAAAAACACATCTGAATTGTGGCACAGTTCCCTTAAAAGTGGCATACATTGCATACTCCAAATTTATCATGCACTTTAGTGTACTTTCACACTTGCGTTAAACTTTTCCGGTATTGACTTCCGTCCTAGGGGCTCAATACCGGAAAAAAAGTTTTAGCCTAATGCATTCTGAATGGAGAGCAATCCGTTCAGTATGCATCAGGATGTCTTCAGTTCAGTCACTGTACGTTTTTTGAACAGTGAAAATACCGCAGCATGCTGTGGTATTTTCGCCGGCCAAAATTCTGGAACACTTGCCTGAATGCAGGATCTGGCATTAATTTCCATTGAAATTTATTAATGCCGGATCCAGTATTAAGTGTTTCAGTAAAACTGATCATACGCAGACCTTTAAAAATGTGAAAAATAATAAATACCAGATTCGTTTTTCCGGATGACACGTAAAAAAACTGATCCTGTATTGCAATGCATTTGTCATACTGATCGGGATCCTGATCAGTCTGCAAATGACATGCGTTTGCATACAATTTTCCTGATCAGACAGGCAGCTCAGGCAACTGAACTGCCTGCCGGAATCAAACAACGCAAGTGTGAAAGTACCCTTAGCCATTTTTTTGTAAAGTACAGAGGTGTGTCAAAATCAAATCATACAATTTATGTCACTTTAGGACAGTATTCTGCCCCAGTGTGCTTACTCAATGAGGTAGTAGTCAGTTATGGAAGGGTCCAGAGTGACAATGAATACAGAAATTTTTGCCCAGAAGTATGAAAATACGACATTACAATGGGAAAATAAATTAAACATACTTTGAGGACCGTGATTATAATAACTAAACATCAGATATAGGTCCACTGTTTACTTGACAACTTTATGAGCGGGTGATTTTCCGTTTTTGTTTTTCCAGCCATAACTTTTTTAATTTATTCCATTTAGATAGCCATATAAGGGCCTGTTTTTGTTTTTTTTTTTGCGGGAGAAGTTGTACTTTACAATTACACTATTTATGGTTGCATACAATATAGTGGTGGAAAAAATATGGGGTGAAATTATTTACAGAAAAAAACAACACAATTTCGCCACAGTTTTATGGGTTTTGCTTGTACAGCGTTTCCTATGCAGTAAAACTGACCTGTCACTTTCATTCTCCAGGTCAATACAATTAAAACACAACCACATATGTACACTATAGTTCTTAATAAATAAAAAAAATGGTTAATGGATACAGACCTGGAATTTAACTTTTTTTTTGCCTTTTGCAATATGGTATTCTATTGTGATTCTAACACCTACAATATTTAAAATAAGTAATGTACAGACACAATTCCACTATTAATACAAGCCTCTATCCAAATCTGAAAACATCTATAAGGCTACTTTCACACTTGCGTTCGGGGTTCCTCTTGTGAGTTCCGTTTGAAGGCTCTCACAAGCGGCCCCAAACGCATCCGTACAGCCCCAATGCATTCTGAGTGGATGCGGATCCGCTTAGAATGCATCAGTCTGGCAGCGTTTGGCCTCCGCTCCGCTCAGCGTTCGGGTGTCCGCCTGGCCGTGCGGAGCCAAACTGATCCGTCCAGACTTACAATGTAAGTCAATGGGGACGGATCCGTTTGAAGTTGACACAGTATGGTGCAATTTCAAACGGATCAATCCCCCATTGACTTTCAATGTAAAGTCTGGATCCGTCTGACTAACTTTCACACTTAGATTTTTTTCTGAAATATAATGCAGACGGATCCGTTCTGAACGGATACCATCGTTTGCCTTATAGGAGCGGATCCGTCTGTGAAGACACCAGACGGATCCGCTCCGAACGCAAGTGTGAAAGTAGCCTAAAACATATACAGTATGATGGAGAAGGGAGGCAGAATTTCCATTAGGTACTACCATATAAATATTAGAATATCACTATTGTATGAGGCAAATCAATCAATAAGATCCTGAGGCTATAAAAAAATATTGATACTAAATAATGAAAAAAAAAATCACAGAAAGAAAAAACAATAAAAACATCCTGCATATGATAAATAAATAAGTGGATGTGCATGACCACATTTTAAAAAAAGACAGAACTTAATAGCACTAAATACAAAGGTTATATATAGGTTTTGTTTCTTTGCAATACATACTTGGAGGTGTGGCCGCCTCCACGTCTGAATGCACTCCTATTATCTCTCCTATTCCACAGGCTGCTTTTGATTAGGTGATACATTCAGCTAAATTGGCTCTTCCTTTCATTGGTTGCTCAAATGCACACAATGGTAACAAGCTGTATCACAGTATATGTGCAGGGTCTGCTCTCCTGAATGTAGATGGTATTAGATAAAGTAGATTCCTACCTGGACTGAGGTCACCTTAACGGGGTAGGTTAGCTCTGATGTGTTTTGATCGAAATATATCTGCTAAGTTATTTATCATATCAAAATGAGGCATTACTCTATATATAACCCTTGCATTTAGTGCTATATGAGGCTATAATGTTCTGTTTTTTCTTTATACTAAATCATGTAAATGTATACATCTATAAATGATACAAATCATCAACCGTAAACAAAAATAAGCAGTTTAGGCATCACTACAAACATGGGCTTGACATCAGACCTGATGCAAATTTCATCCCACAGGTTCCAGGGAACCCAGGTAGACATTAAATGCCTCGGATGGGTCATGTAGTTTACTGCAACTGTTATACTAATATTCTAATTCTTGTATTTTAGTATCTACGGATGTTAATTATTGGCTCAACCTCTCTCCACCATCATACATGTTTTTAATTGTTTTTAAAACTAGATAGAATTACATATGCTAATAAAGTCTGTATTATTAGTGGAATTGTCTCTGTACACTAATTATGTGGAATATAGGGAGTGTTGTATTAATTGGAGGGGGGAGAGGTGGTAATTGTACTGTGATTACTTTAGTGATTTAGCTCATAAGGGCTTTGTTTATACAACAGTTTTTCGGCTGTGTTTGTATATTCTTAACCCCTTCCCGACATATGACGTTATAGTACATCATGGCGGCAGGTGTGTTCCCGCATTCTGACGTACTATTATGTCATGGTGAACGGGCGGGCACCAGAGCACCGCACCCGATCACTGCAGGGGTTCGGCAGTCCCTGTACAGCGATGCCGGCGGATTAACCCCTTCTATGCCGCGATCAGCGCTGACCGCGGCATAGAAGGGATTTGCGGCAGGTGAGGGAGCCCCTTGGGTCCGATGGGTGAGAAGGCAGCCCGATGCCGTGCAGAGGCTGCCCAATGCCTTGCACAGCATCAGGACCTGTCTTCTACTGGTGCCCAGAAGATCCAGCCTCAGGTTGGGTCTCCTAGGCAACCTGTTAGTGTATTACTCAGCGTAATACACTAACAGGCAATGCATTACAATACAGATGTATTGTAATGCATTGCAGAGTGGGACAGAAATAAAGTAAAAAAAAAAAAATCAAATGTTGTTTTAAGTAAGAGAATATCCAGCGTTGAAACAAAAACCCCTTAAAAATACAAATACTTTATTGGTATGCGTTAAAAGGATCCCATAAGGGTCCACTAGATAATTACTAGTAGGTGTACACACAAGAAAAAATTGACCAATAGCCACATCCAGAAAAGAAAAATATACCTGGGGTATGGGAAGTTATATCCCTAAATCTACCCCTATCCTATAAACCTCAGCCCAGGGAAGGCTCCTGATGGTGGAGGCCCCCTGTCCGCGTACCTATACTGCTACCCCTAACTGTACCCTAAAGGGGTGTCGCAGAGATGGCAGACAGTTCAAACCAGGTATGAGATATGGATATTAAATTACCAGCTATAAAGGTGGACTGGATGGGAAAAGAAACAAAAAAGAGACACAGAACATAGTACAGACAGACACAAAAATACACTTAATCAGGGATGACGATGTAGTCATACACCTCTGTCACCTCGACGCGTTTCACCCACGTAGATACTGTGGGATCATCAGGAGGTGTAGTTATATAGTGAATCTATACAGTATTAGTGACTCAATGAATGCCGGTACAAAACCGGGTCACACAGGAACAGTGCTCCAAGATATATGCCGGCTGAAATGTCAGTTCGCAAGCACGCACACTGGAGATCAACGCTCTACGCATATATAGATAAATCAAAAGTGGGGATAAATTTGAGAATACTTATGCCTGATTCAGACTCCATCCAGTACAGACAATATCATCCACGTCCTGTATCAGGCAAAAGACAATCATAAACCGCAATGAGTGTCGGTATCCAGACATCTAGATGTATATACAATTACTAATGATTGCAGACTTACGGTTCTGTGGATGGGGTGGACCCAGTTAGTCAGTTCTCTGTCAGTCCCCTGTCATGATTATTCAACAGAACCCAAACTGTGAATAAGGTATATCATCAGATATAGGCAATGATACAGCCTCTGATCAGTTAAGAAAGATGCTATACTCACATGTTGGAGTCTCCCCCTATGTTCTATATCCCCCTGGTAGGCGATTCACATATAAGTGTGCAGGCTGTATTTAAATAGACCGCCGCATTCTGCCGCTGATGAGATGATTGCCTTCCACCTAGATCCAATATCCTGCCGTTGGAACGCATATGCGTTCCAACAACCGGAAGTCCCGCATCCTTAAGGCAGGGCTAAGTGCTGAGAACGGGCGCCGCCCCCTACAGATACTGGAACGCAAATGCGTTCCAGGAGGCGACTTCCCAGGTGCAGGGCTGAATGGTTAAGTCAGTACCGCCCCTTCCAGGTGCTGGAACGCAAATGCGTTCCAAGGAGCGACTTCCAAGGGGCAGGGTCCTATGAGGTAAGCCAGCGCCGCCCTTCCCGATATTATAACGCGAACGCGCCCCAAAGGGCGACATCCAGCCTCCCTCAGATCAATCAAGGTGCAGTACACTCCATATAGTGTTCTCCTCCATTACAGCCATCCACATCATTACTGCCATATAGAGGAGGGCAGAGTGGAGCAATTGCTATGCACTTATACAGTGCCTAACAGTAACAGCACCGCGGCATAGAAGGGATTTGCGGCAGGTGAGGGAGCCCCTTGGGTCCGATGGGTGAGAAGGCAGCCCGATGCCGTGCAGAGGCTGCCCAATGCCTTGCACAGCATCAGGACCTGTCTTCTACTGGTGCCCAGAAGATCCAGCCTCAGGTTGGGTCTCCTAGGCAACCTGTTAGTGTATTACTCAGCGTAATACACTAACAGGCAATGCATTACAATACAGATGTATTGTAATGCATTGCAGAGTGGGACAGAAATAAAGTAAAAAAAAAAAAATCAAATGTTGTTTTAAGTAAAAAAAGAAAAAAAATGCCTCTCCCCTGATGCTATAAAAAAAAAACACACACATATATTAGGTATTGCCGTGTCCGTAAAGACCGGCTCTATAAATATATATCACATGATCCACCCCATCCGATAAACACCGTAAAAAATACAAATAAAAACAGTTTAAAAAAAAAAAGCTATTTTTGTCAACTTACATCACAAAAAGTGCAACACCAAGCGATCAAAAGGCGTATGTCCCCCAAAATGGTACCAATAAAACAGTCACCTCATGACGCAAAAAAAGAGCCCCTAGATAAGACAATCGCCCCAAAAAATTAAAAAAACTATAGCCCTCAGAACATGGAGACACTAAAACGTCATTTTTTTAAATTAAAAAAATGCAATTATTGTGTTAAAGTAAAATAAATTAAAAAAAGTATACATATTAGGTATCGACGTGTCCGTAATATCACATGACTAAACCCTTTAGGTGAACACCGTAAAAAAATGATATATCTTTTTTTTGTCACCTAACATCATTTAAAGTGCAACATGTAGCTGGCCAGCTAGGACCTGTCCTAGGTTGCTAGTATAGCTTATATGTGTACACAGCTAGACTGGCCAATAGCCTTAATACAGTTCCTATGTTTATGTGTTAAAGACAAACGCAAAGTTATTTACTGTGACATGATGTTTTGGATGTCATATAACTGTTATATTTTGTGTTCACAGAAGCAGAAAAAGATAATATGCCTTTAAGAATCATTTTGTAATGTAAGGTAAGCTCAGTGACACAGCAGAAACAACAGAAAGCATAGTGTTAATCTGTTATTGCTGGGCAGAAGTCTAGACCAATCACAGCCAGCTTCACACACAACCTGTCTGGGAATTCGACTAGCAGGAGCTGCTAGAATCATTAATAACCAGAGACAGGAGCTGAAGAGACATTCACTACACTGAGAGCTGTGTTTTTATGGGAACAGGAGGCCAAAATAGGTATTTAATGTTATATAATGTTCATATTGTTAGTATTGTGATTAGAACTGTATACTGAACGAGTTACACTCACCTAAAGAATTATTAGGAACACCTGTTCTATTTCTCATTAATGCAATTATCTAGTCAACCAATCACATGGCAGTTGCTTCAATGCATTTAGGGGTGTGGTCCTGGTCAAGACAATCTCCTGAACTCCAAACTGAATGTCAGAATGGGAAAGAAAGGTGATTTAAGCAATTTTGAGCGTGGCATGGTTGTTGGTGCCAGACGGGCCGGTCTGAGTATTTTTTACAATCTGCTCAGTTACTGGGATTTTCACGCACAACCATTTCTAGGGTTTACAAAGAATGGTGTGAAAAGGGAAAAACATCCAGTATGTGGCAGTCCTGTGGGCAAAAATGCCTTGTGGATGCTAGAGGTCAGAGGAGAATGGGCCGACTGATTCAAGCTGAGGTATGCAGCAAAGCATTTGTGAAGCCACAACACGCACAACCTTGAGGCGGATGGACTACAACAGCAGAAGACCCCACCGGGTACCACTCATCTCCACTACAAATAGAAAAAAGAGGCTACAATTTGCACAAGCTCACCAAAATTGGACTGTTGAAGACTGGAAAAATGTTGCCTGGTCTGATGAGTCTCGATTTCTGTTGAGACATTCAAATGGTAGAGTCCGAATTTGGCGTAAACAGAATGAGAACATGTATCCATCCTCTGATGGCTACTTCCAGCAGGATAATGCACCATGTCACAAAGCTCGAATCATTTCAAATTGGTTTCTTGAACATGACAATGAGTTCACTGCACTAAAATGGCCCCCACAGTCACCAGATCTCAACCCAATAGAGCATCTTTGGGATGTGGTGGAACGGGAGCTTCGTGCCCTGGATGTGCATCCCTCAAATCTCCATCAACTGCAAGATGTTATCCTATCAATATGGGCCAACATTTCTAAAGAATGCTATCAGCACCTTCTTGAATCAATGCCACGTAGAATTAAGGCAGTTCTGAAGGCAAAAGGGGGTCCAACACCGTATTAGTATGGTGTTCCTAATAATTCTTTAGGTGAGTGTATATGTGTGTTTACTTACAGTTCCACCAAATTCAATTGCAAATACAAATTGCAAATACAAATTGCAAATGCAAATTGGAAGCATTCAGATTCCATATTGCAATCCAAATTGCATACAACCATACCAGATCATACTCAACCAATCTGCAAATAGTCACTGCTAACTGCATACTGCAAGTAAACTATTAGTTAGACCTCATATATACCTTTCAGAGATATCAGAAAGTGCTTAAATAACTTAAAGTGAGAGTACAGATACTCAAGAGAGAAATATATCCACCATTTTATGTTGAATGACAAGATTGAACAGTTGAACCACCATCTTATGCATATCGCCATTTTGTGATATCTTTTCAACACGTGTTATGTACATGGACTATCTGCTGCGGAGGCGGCAGTGTTATATGAAGAAAAGCTGAAGTTAATAAAGAAGTTATTTCAAGCATTTGGTGTGCTCTTTAAACCTACTGTTTCCATAAAATAGCACTAGAGGAATTGCAGAGTAATAGACAGTCTGGTTAGACTAAAAGTCAGAGATATCAAAATTCTTCTAATGCCACAGCGCAAAAGGCACTTCATATTGCTGCGCCTGCCACAGTGGAACTATTGCCCCCAGAGGGCAAAGTGATAGCGCTCCTCAACTTGCACAGAAAAGAGCGCATTACAGCAGCGTAGCGCCAGCATATACTGCTGCGCACCAACTATTCCCTGAGTGAGCAAGCCAAGACACCTCAGCGGCGCTACCATAGAGGCCATAGAACATGTGCATTAGTCAAACTGCAGCTGACTCTTAAAGTGGCAGAACAGCAAAGGCAAGATAGTCAGAGAAAGAGCGCCAACCGTCCTGCGATCCCTAGAGATAAAGAGACGCATGGTGTGAGGCCAAAGTCCAGAGCTAGAGTGCCTGCACCGCTATCCATGGAGAGTTATCACAGATCTTTGCAAGTCACCGCAAAGCATCGTAACTCAGCGCAGAGCATCGCATCAAGAAAAGACAAGTCTCCATTAAGACAGACATTTGTTCCAGCAAACTTCAGATCACAGTATCCTGCTCTTCAGAATAAGGTCAGAGCTTTCCTTTTATTACTTATCATTGCATATAGGCTTTGGCATAAAGAGACATTTTTGTGTTCAGATAAAGACTTTAAAGTAAAACAAAGGACAGTTTGTAATACATGGACTCAATTGCATTTAAAGTGAAAGTCATTTATTGCCTGCATTTATCACTGTTGTATTTAAAGTGACAGTCATTTATTTCTGCATTTGTCAATATTGCATTTAAAGTGAAAGGACTCTTAATATTTGTATTGATTGTTATAGCATTTAAAGTAAAATGTCTGAGCCTAGTATTACCATGCCACTGTTAGAGGATACAAAGATAGAGTAGAAGTTGAAGAGCAAGGGAACCTGTCTAAGGTAGAAGATTCTTTTGCAGCATTAGTCTTGCCTCAAACAAATATTGCCCAAGCAGATGAACTGGAAACAGAAGACAGAAAACCGACCCCAAAGATGCTGGAAAATTTGGAGCAAGAAGCATCATTAAAAGGAAAAAAGTTTGTCAGAATGTATGAGAAGTGGAAATCATACAGGAATGACATTCGTAGAAAGCTAAAGCAAGAAAGTATAAAAATGAACTCGAGTGTTATGGTAGAAACGGGAAATGAGAGACTATGCTAGGTCCTGAGGGGGAACCACAATCTCAAGTGTGACTTCCTTCGGTAGCAGAAGTGCAACCCACATATCAGAGTCCTCAAATACTTCAGCCAAAAGCAAGAAATTAGCTTAACAACTTGCTGTCAAGAAAGCAGAAATTGAGATGGAAGCAGCATCAACTGATGGCTGAAAAGCAAGCTGAAAAGGATGCACAACGCCATCAGATGGAAGCTGAAATGGATGCACAACGCCATTACATGGAAGCTGAAATGGAGGCACAGCGCCATCAAATGGAAGCTGAAATGGAGGCACAGCGCCATCAAATGGAAGCTGAAATGGAGGCGCAGCGCCATCAAATGGAAGCTGAAATGGAGGCGCAGCGCCATCAAATGGAAGCTGAAATGGAGGCGCAGCGCCATCAAATGGAAGCTGAAATGGAGGCATAGTGCCATCAAATGGAAGCTGAAATGGAGGCACAGTGCCATCAAATGGAAGCTGAAATGGAGGCACAGTGCCATCAAATGGAAGCTGAAATGGAGGCACAGTGCCATCAAATGGAAGCTGAAATGGAGGCACAGCGCCATCAAATGGAAGCTGAATTGAAAAGTTTGGAAAGGCAGAAAGAAGTTAAGATCATAGAAGCCAGATGATTCTATTCCTAGATGCCACGGCAATGCTCAGGAGAATGTTACAACCATTGTCCCAGCAAGACCACAGAGAACAGTCCTAGCTAGACTTCCCATTCCGGAACCTACTGTATTTTCAGGGGACAAACTGAATTTCATAGAGTGGAAGGCAAGCTTTGAAATGATCATTGAGCATCATTGCTTCAGTCCAGTTGACAAGTTCTTCTACCTTCAGAGATATGTTGGTGGAGAATTAAGGAAGTTCTTGAAGGTAACTTCTATAGAAAAGACGAAGAAGCCTACAAACAATCTTGGGAAAAATTGAATGCAAGATATGGTCATCCTTTCTTAATACAAAGAGCCTTTAGAGAGAAACTGAATAACTGGCCTAAAATAGGTCCTAAAGATCACTTCAGATTCCAAAAGTATGGTGATTTCCTGCAAGCATGCAGCAATGCCATCCCACATGTTCAAGGACTGGAAGTACTGAACGACTATCTAGAAAACCACAGGATGCTAACTAAGCTACCTGAAGAAGTGGCTTCTAGATGGAATCGCGAATCTAGGTAAGAACTTCCCAAGTTTTAAAGAGTTCTCTGAGTTCGTCAATGAGGAAGCACAGATAGTATGTAATCCAGTAACATCATCTTACGTCTTAAAATCCTTAGAAGAAAGGCCTGTGAGAGATAAGACGTGTAAGAGCAACCAACGCAGCAGCTAAAGGTCCATATACCTACGAGAGCAAGTCCAAAGTCACTACTGGGATCAGTAGAGAGACAGAACCGACAAATCTTCAGACTACCTTCAAGTGTATGTTCTGTGGAGAGAACCACTCCATACATAAGTGCCAACAATTGAAGGAGAAGTCCCAAGAAGAAAAGAAAAAAATTTGTGCTGGATAATTAACGGTGTTTTGGATGCCTAAAAACAGGCCATGTTACTAAGGAGTGTAAGAAAAAGGCCACATGCAGCGTTTGCAAAGGACGTCATCCTACACCACTACATGAAGAACGTCCAAAGAAGGATAAATACTCAATACCTAAGGATACTAAGGAAGAAAAGAAAGTATCTACTAAGGAAAGGAGAAAGCAATGGCACATCAATGGTTGTACCAGTGTGCATTTCAAATCCTAAAAGGAAGAACAAAAAGGTATACGCTACTGGATGCCCAGAGTGACATCACCTTCATTGATCAAGAAATCTGCAAGAAATTACAAGTGGCTACAGAACCAGTGAAGCTCAAACTCACCACAATGACGGGGAGAGACACATTAGTGAACAGTCAAAGGACTAAGAGTTAGAGTACTTCAAACTGCACATTAGATCTACCTCCAGCTTATACAAAAGACAATATACCTCTAGATCGCGATTGCATACCTACCTGTGAATCAGCCAATGGATAGGAGCACCTGTCATATCTCATGAAATGTCCCCGCTAAAGGAGTTTGGTGTTGGACTGTTGATAGGCTACGATTGTCCTGAAGCCTTGGTACCATGAAAGGTAATCACAGGAGGAAAGGGTGATCCATACGCTGTTCAAACTGATCTAGGATGGGGTGTTATTGGAGGAAAACAGCAGATCGCTAACTCAAGACAGGTGACAGGATTGTGTCATTGAATATCTGTCCAAGAGTTACTGTCACCGCCAGCTCTCTGAGAAGGTCTGGCAGACGTTCTTCTGTACCTCTTGCATGATGTTCTTTGTTTTGCTTTCACTTTGTCATCTCTTTTCCTTCTCCCAGCTGTCACCTATTCACACTAATTGCCTCCCTTTATATCCCCCCCCCCCATACTGCCTCACTTTGCGGTTTATATTACTTCCTGGATTGAAGTTATCACTGCTGGAGACTTCTGTTACTGCTTGTTCAGATAAGTCTTTTCTTGTATTGTGTTTACTTGCTGGCTTGATTCTAGGTGACCCTGACTCCCTCCGTATTAAGTGCAGGGAGCCGGTGGTCGTGTCCCCTCACTATTATAGGGTTTTCAGGTGTCACACAGTCTAGGTACGAGGGCATGCAATCGTCTACCTCTGAGACCTTTGTATGAGCTTAGCAGTCAGGGTGAGCTCTTAGGGTTTTCCAGGGGTCACCTTTATGCTCCTTAGTTTGGGATCAAGCTAGTCGGATGTTTATCCATAACTTCCAGCTATCTGCAATATCATCCGTGACAGTTACCAACTGTAAGTCCAGCAAAGGTAATCAAGATCCTTGAATCCGACTTTGCAGATATAAGTTCTAAAGAAAAGAGTGTAGCCCAAGAAGACAAAGTTTGTACACACTCTAGAAGAAAATATTCAGCAGAATCAACAAGGTCATCTTGAAATGCCCTTACCTTTTAGAGAGCGACCTCGTCTGCCAAATAACAGAAATCTTGCCCTAGCAAGATTGAAATGTTTGAAGAAAAGGTTGGAAAGAGATCCCAAACTCAAGAATGATTATTTGAAATTCATGGAAGGCATCCTCGAAGAAGGACATGCAGAGAAAGTTAATAACAAACCTAAAGAAGGAGAAGTGTGGTACAGTCGTGGCCAAAAGTTTTGAGAATGACACAAATATTAGTTTTCACAAAGTTTGCTGCTAAACTGCTTTTAGATCTTTGTTTCAGTTGTTTCTGTGATGTAGTGAAATATAATTACACGCCCTTTATACGTTTCAAAGGCTTTTATCGACAATTACATGACATTTATGCAAAGAGTCAGTATTTGCAGTGTTGGCCCTTCTTTTTCAGGACCTCTGCAATTCGACTGGGCATGCTCTCAATCAACTTCTGGGCCAATTCCTGACTGATAGCAACCCATTCTTTCACTTCACTTCTTGGAGTTTGTCAGAATTAGTGGGTTTTTGCTTGTCCACCTGCCTCTTGAGGATTGACCACAAGTTCTCAATGGGATTAACATCTGGGGAGTTTCCAGGCCATGGACCCCAAAATGTCAACGTTTTGGTCCCCGAGCCACTTAGTTATCACTTTTGCCTTATGGCACGGTGCTCCATCGTGCTGGAAAATGCATTGTTCTTCACCAAACTGTTGTTGGATTGTTGGAAGAAGTTGCTGTTGGAGGGTGTTTTGGTACCATTCTTTATTCATGGCTGTGGTTTTTGGGCAAAATTGTGAGTGAGCCCACTCCCTTGGATGAGAAGCAACCCCACACATGAATGGTCTCAGGATGCTTTACTGTTGGCATGACACAGGACTGATGGTAGCGCTCACCTTTTCTTCTCCGGACAAGCCTTTTTCAAGATGCCCCAAACAATCGGAAAGAGGCTTCACCGGAGAATATGACTTTGCCCCAGTCCTCAGCAGTCCATTCACCATACTTTCTGCAGAAGATCAACCTGTCCCTGATGTGTTTTTTTTGGAGAGAAGTGGCTTCTTTGCTGCCCTTCTTGATACCAGGCCATCTTCCAAAAGTCTTTGCCTCACTGTGCATGCAGATGCGCTCATACCTGCCTGCTGCCATTCCTGAGCAAGCTCTGCACTGGTGGCACTCCGATCCCGCAGCTGAATCCTCTTTAGGAGACGATCCTGGCACTTGCTGGACTTTCTTGGACACCCTGAAGCCTTCTTAACAAGAATTAAACCTCTTTCCTTGGAAGTTCTTGATGATCCTATAAATTGTTGATTGAGGTGCAATCTTAGTAGCCACAATATCCTTGCCTGTGAAGCCATTTTTATGCAACGCAATGATGGCTGCACGCGTTTCTTTGCAGGTCACCATGGTTAACAATGGAAGAACAATGATTTCAAGCATCACCCTCCTTTTAACATGTCAAGTCTGCCATTTTAACCCAATCAGCCTGACATAATGATCTCCAGCCTTGTGCTCGTCAACATTCTCACCTGAGTTAACAAGACGATTACTGAAATGATCTCAGCAGGTCCTTTAATGACAGCAATGAAATGCAGTGGAAAGTTATTTTTGGGATTAAGTTAATTTTCATGGCAAAGAAGGACTATGCAATTCATCTGATCACTCTTCATAACATTCTGGAGTATATTCAAATTGCTATTATAAAAACTTAAGCAGCAACTTTTCCAATTTCCAATATTTATGTAATTCTCAAAACTTTTGGCCACGACTGTACATCCCACATCAAGGTGTTTACCACTCAAAGAAACTAAATAAGATTAGAGTAGTATCTGATTGCTCAGCAAAGTACAATGGTGTTGCATTGAATGATCATCTACTAAAAGGACCAGATCTTACAAACTCTCTGCCTGGAGAACTCTATAGATTCAGAAAGTATCCTGTAGAGGTCATGTGTGACGTTGAAAAGATGTTCCAGCAGTTTCATGTGAAGAATGAAGATAGAGACTTCCTGAGGTTTCTATGGTGGGAGGATGGAGATACAGATACAGAGCCAGCAGAATACAGAATGAATGTACACTTGTTTGGAGCAGCGTCATCTCCAGGTTGCGCCAATTATGGTATGAAGTACCTGGCAAATCAGAATGAAAAGGATTGCCCATTAGCAGCAAATTTTGGGAAGAAAAACTTTTATGTACATGATGGTCTCTTAAGTCTAGAGTCTACAGAATCTGCAATCAAACTAGTAAAAGAAAGCCAAGAGTTATGCGCAAGAGGAAACCTTCACAAATTCATCTCAAACAATAGAGAGGTACTGGAATCCATCAGTGACTCTGAACGTGCAGCAACAATGAAGAATGTAGATCTCAATTATGATCATCTTCCAGTTCAGAACGTACTTGGATTGGGATGGAAAGTGTAGAGAACGACAAGTTCTTTGACATATCTATTGAAGAGAAAGTTGCAACTAGACGAACCATTCTTTCCGCAGTGGCTTCTATATTTGATCCATGGGATTCTTGGCCCCAGTAATCCTCAGAGCAAAAGAAATACTGCAAGAATTATGCAGACAGAAGTTGGGATGGGATGAGCCCATAGCTGAAAATTTGAGGCCAAGGTGGGAGAGTTGGATAAGAGACTTGCAAAACTTGAGAAAAGTTTGAATACCCAGATGTTTTGTACCTCATGATTTCGGAAAGTACAAGAAAATAGAACTTTTCATTATTATCATTTTTTAGATGCCAGTAGTTATGGTTATGGTCAGTGCTCCTACATGAGAGTAATAGGAGAAGAAAAGATACACTGTGCCTTGGTTATGGGGAAGGCCAGAGTTGCACCTACCAGTATTCAGACAATACCAAGACTTGAACTGACAGCAGCCATAGTTTCAGCATCAGTAAGCAAGTTTCTGAGAGAAGATTTGGAATTAAAAATAAATGAACAATATTTTTGGACAGACTCACAAGTTGTCCTAGGATACATAAACAACAAAGCTCGAAGATTCCACATCTTTGTCGCCAACAGAGTTCTGAAAATTCGTGAAATAACAAATCTGGAACATTGGCATCACATTGACACAAAGCATAACCCAGCAGATCATGCTTCAAGAGGCCTGAATGTAACAGAATTGAAAAATTTAAATTGGTTCACAGGTCCAGAGGAAATCACGCCCAGTAAAGGTTACACAGAATTGTCTATGGGTGATCCAGAAGTAAAAGTTGTACAAACATTGAGCACTGCTGCCAAGTGTCTAAATGACATACACTCACCTAAAGAATAATTAGGAACACCATAATAATACGGTGTTGGACCCCCTTTTGCCTTCAGAACTGCCTTAATTCTACGTGGCATTGATTCAACAAGGTGCTGATAGCATTCTTTAGAAATGTTGGCCCATATTGATAGGATAGCATCTTGCAGTTGATGGAGATTTGAGGGATGCACATCCAGGGCACGAAGCTCCCATTCCACCACATCCCAAAGATGCTCTATTGGGTTGAGATCTGGTGACTGTGGGGGCCATTTTAGTACAGTGAACTCATTGTCATGTTCAAGAAACCAATTTGAAATGATTCGAGCTTTGTGACATGGTGCATTATCCTGCTGGAACTAGCCATCAGAGGATGGATACATGTTCTCATTCTGTTTACGCCAAATTCGGACTCTACCATTTGAATGTCTCAACAGAAATCGAGACTCATCAGACCAGGCAACATTTTTCCAGTCTTCAACAGTCCAATTTTGGTGAGCTCGTGCAAATTGTAGCCTCTTTTTCCTATTTGTAGTGGAGATGAGTGGTACCCGGTGGGGTCTTCTGCTGTTGTAGCCCATCCGCCTCAAGGTTGTGCATGTTGTGGCTTCACAAATGCTTTGCTGCATACCTCGGTTGTAACAAGTGGTTATTTCAGTCAACATTGCTCTTCTATCAGCTTGAATCAGTCGGCCCATTCTCCTCTGACCTCTAGCATCCACAAGGCATTTTTGCCCACAGGACTGCCGCATACTGGATGTTTTTCCCTTTTCACACCAGTCTTTGTAAACCCTAGAAATGGTTGTGCGTGAAAATCCCAGTAACTGAGCAGATTGTGAAATACTCAGACCGGCCCGTCTGGCACCAACAACCATGCCACGCTCAAAATTGCTTAAATCACCTTTCTTTCCCATTCTGACATTCAGTTTGGAGTTCAGGAGATTGTCTTGACCAGGACCACACCCCTAAATGCATTGAAGCAACTGCCATGTTATTGGTTGACTAGATAATTGCATTAATGAGAAATAGAACAGGTGTTCCTAATAATTCTTTAGGTGAGTGTACTTGAAAGACTAGCCAGATGTTCAAAATGGAATACAGTCATAAACGTAGTAGCTAGAGTTGAGCGGTCACCTGGGTGTTCGGGTTCGACGGGTTCAGCCGAACTTCACAAAAAAGTTTGAGTTCGGGACCCGAACTTGTCCTCGGACCTGAACCCCATTGAGGTCAATGGGGACCCGAACTTTTGAGCACTAAAATGGCTGTAAAAATATCATGGAAGGGGCTAGAGGGCTGCAAATGGCATCAAATGTGGTTAAGCGCATGGCAAGTGCTCTGCAAACAAAAGTGGATAGGGAAATGACTTTAAAGGGATTCTGTCACCAGGTTTTACCCCTGTCAGCTAAACATATGCTGCTGTTCAGGGCACTTCGCTCAACCCCTGTATGCGCGAGATCTTACAGCAGGAGGAGGGGGGAGGGAGGGAGAGCGAGAGGCGGCACAGAGGATTAGGAGGCGGCGAAGAAGTCTGGAAAGGCGGCGCTGGGCACGAACGGCGGCGGGTGCGGCCGGCACCTTGCATCCATTAACATCCCCTTGGGCACCTTATTTGTTTGACTGACAGGTTAGTAATAGCTGTTTTTTAGCTAAATAAGCCCACAGATGACATTTATAAGCCCACATTAGGAATCGTGAAGACGCCCTGAACATCAGCATATGTTTAGCTGACAGGGGTAAAACCTGGTGACAGAATCCCTTTAAAAAACATAAAATACGTAAAAATAAAAAATAATAATCTTGATCTAGGAGGAAGAGGTCCATATGGAGTAGGAGGTTGAGGAGCCGGTGGATGTGGCGGTGTAGGTGGAAGCGGCGGTGGAGGAGATTGCCTACACTGCTTTTTGGTTTTAAATGTATTTTTATTTTTTTTAATTAGGGTACACCCCAAAATAAGGTGCCCAAGGGGATGTTAATGGATGCAAGGTGCCGGCCGCACCCGCCGCCGTTCGTGCCCAGCGCCGCCTTTCCAGACTTCTGCGCCGCCTCCTAATCCTCTGTGCCGCCTCTCACTCTCCCTCCCTCCCCCCTCCTCCTGCTGTAAGATCTCGCGCATACAGGGGTTGAGCGAAGTGCCGGCGCATGCGCACTTCACTGTAAGAAGCCAAATGGAGAAGTCCGCACGGGCGCATCAGGCAGAGATCTTACAGCAGAAGAAGGGGGAGGGAGGGAGAGCGAGAGGCGGCACAGAGGATTAGGAGGCGGCGAAGAAGTCTGGAAAGGCGGCGCTGGGCACGAACGGCGGCGGGTGCGGCCGGCACCTTGCATCCATTAACATCCCCTTGGGCACCTTATTTGTTTGACTGACAGGTTAGTAATAGCTGTTTTTTAGCTAAATAAGCCCACAGATGACATTTATAAGCCCACATTAGGAATCGTGAAGACGCCCTGAACATCAGCATATGTTTAGCTGACAGGGGTAAAACCTGGTGACAGAATCCCTTTAAAAAACATAAAATACGTAAAAATAAAAAATAATAATCTTGATCTAGGAGGAAGAGGTCCATATGGAGTAGGAGGTTGAGGAGCCGGTGGATGTGGCGGTGTAGGTGGAAGCGGCGGTGGAGGAGATTGCCTACACTGCTTTTTGGTTTTAAATGTATTTTTATTTTTTTTAATTAGGGTACACCCCAAAACATTGGGAAATATAACCTGTGATAACCCCCTCTAGTCATGCTAAACACACGTTCAGACAATACACTGGCTGCAGGGCAGTTCAGCACCTCCAAGGCGTAAAGGGCAAGCTCAGGCCATGTGCCCAATTTGGAGACCCAGAAATTGCAGGGGGCAGAACCATCAGTCAGTTCGTGTAGGCGTGTGCAAACATACTGCCCCACCATGTCGCACGTCCCTGTGATGTTCACGATCCAATTGGATAACTGCTGTATCAACTTTCGATGTTTTCTTTTCTGTGCCTACCATGTTGATCACGGTTAGCGGCGAATCAGGTTTCCACCCGGAGAGGGAGCGTGAGAAAGAGAGACCACATCCAAGGTAGGTCAATGGATGAAATAAAATGTAATCAAGCGGAAATGTGGGACAAAGTATTGAAGCATAAGCTTCCAAGTTAAGGAGGGGGCACGCGGCAATTATCTACTTCCGACTCTGGAAGGTAGTGACAATAAATAACAATACAGGACTCTTAAGATGCCCTGTTATTTGAATGAATAATTAAAAATTACAGGGAATGTCATTGCGGTATTTTGGATCAGGAGACGTTAGACTTTGTTGACTCTAGATAACTTCTGCCTGATCGCACGTCCCTTTGACGACCACCATCCATTTGGATATCTTCTCTATCAACTTTCGATGTTCTTTTCTGAGCCTACCTTGTTGATTACGGTTATTGGCGAATCAGGGAGAGTGAGTGTGAGAAAAAGAGACCACATCCAAGGGAGGTTAATTGTTTCAAATTAAATATGATAGAGCGGAAATGTGGGACAAACTATTGAAGCGCAAAGGTGGGACAACTTGTTAAAGTTTAAGCATTGAATGAAAGAAGGTGGCACGCATCAATTAAAGAAGAATTTCTGAAATTTAATTCCCTGTCACCTATGCAGAGCAGTGGTTTCTATCTGGCAAAATTTGTAAAATGTCACCTGACAATGTAACAGACTATATTTTTAAATTTATGTTCCTGTCACCTATGCAGAGGTGCCCCCGTGATGTCCACCATCCATTTGGATATCTTCTCAATCAACGTTCGATGTTCTTTTCTGAGCCTACCATGTTGATCACGGTTATCGGCGAATCAGGGTTCCACGCCGGAGAAGGAGCGTGAGAAAGAGAGACCACATCCAAGGGAGATAAATACATGAAATTTAATTTTGATCAAGCGGAAATATGGGAAAAGTTATTAAAGCAGAAGAATCGAAGGAAAGGGCCAATTAAAAATTAATTTTGGAAATGTAAGTCCCTGTCACCTATGCAGAGTAGGGGTTTTTCATCGCCAGAAATGGGTTAATGTCACCCACCAATGGAACAGATTATTTTCAGTCCCTGTCACCTATGCAGAGCAGGGGCTTAATCACGTCAAAAATTGTAAAATGTCAACCCAAGAATGTAACAGAAAAATTAGTGAAATGTATTAACCTGTCTACTAGGTAGAGCAAGGGTCTATCACAGACAAAAATCGGTGAATTTCACCCAAAAATGTAACAGACAAATTAGTGAATTTTTTTAACCTGTCTACTAGGTAGAGCAGTGGTATATCACACCCAAAAATTGGTGAATTTCACCCGAAAATGTAACAGACAAATTAGTGAAATGACATAAAATAAAATACTTGATTTATGAGGTGGAGGTCCATATGGAGTCGGAGTTTGAGGAGGCGGTGGACGTAGCAGTGTAGGTGGAAGCAGCGGTGGCAGAGGACGAGGTAGCCAACACTGGTTTTTGGTTTAAATATTATTTTTTTTAAAATTAGGGTACACTCCAAAAGAGTGTGAAATATCAAAAATACAAGAATGAGCAATTGCGCTGTAGTATAACAATGGCTGGTTAAGGTCGGTATACATGTCTATTCTGCACAAGGTACGGTACAAGTCCTGTGGGTTCCACACCGTAGAAGGAGCGTGAGAAAGAGACACCACAACCAAGGGAGATAAATAGATGAAATTTAATTTTGATCAAGCGGAAATTTGGGAAAAGTTATTAAAGCAGAAGGATCGAAGGAAAGGGCCCATTAAAGATGAATTTTAGAAATGTAAGTCCCTGTCACCTATGCAGAGTAGGGATTTTTCATTGCCAGAAATGGGTTAATGTCACCCACCAATGGAACAGATTATTTTTTTAAATTTCAGTCCCTGTCACCTATGCAGAGCAGGGGTTTATTCACGTCAAAAATTGTAAAATGTCAACCCAAGAATGTAACAGAAAAATTTGTGAAATTTATTAACCTGTCTACTAGGTAGAGCAGGGGTATATCACAGACAAATATCGTTTAATGTCACCCGAAAATGTAAAAGAAAAATTAGTGAAATTTATGGATCTGTCAACTAGGTAGAGGAGAGGTAAATCACAGCCAAAAATTGGTGAATTTCACCCGAAGATGTAACAGACAAATTAGTGTATTTTTTTTACCTGTCTACTAGGTATAGCAGTGGTATATCACACCCAAAAATTGGCAAAATTCACCCGAAAATGTAACAGACAAATTAGTGAATTTTTTTAACCTGTCTACTAGGTAGAGCAGTGGTATATCACACCCAAAAATTGGTGAATTTTACCCAAAAATGTAACAGACAAATTAGTGAATTTTTTTAACCTGTCTACTAGGTAGAGCAGTGGTATATCACACCCAAAAATTTGTGAATTTCACCCAAAAATGTAACAGACAAATTAGTGAAATGACATAAAATAAAATACGTACAAATAAAAAATAAAAAACTTGATTTATGAGGTGGAGGTCCATATGGAGTCGGAGTTTGAGGAGGCGGCGGACGTAGCAGTGTAGGTGGAAGCAGCGGTGGCGGAGGACGAGGTAGCCAACACAGTTTTTTGTTTAAATATTATATTTAAATATATATATATTTTTAATTAGGGTACACTCCAAAAGAGTGTGAAATATCCAAAATACAAGAATGAGCAATTACGCTGTAGTATAACAATGGCTGGTTAAGGCCGGTATACAGGTCTATTCTGCACAAGGTACAGACAAGTCCTGTGGGATGCATGCCTGGTTTATTTTAATGAACGTGAGCTTGTTCACATTGGCTGTGGAAAGGCGGCTGCGCTTGTCTGTGATAACACCCCCTGCCGTGCTAAACACACGTTTAGATAATACACTGGCTGCAGGGAAGGCCAGCACCACCAAGGCGTAAAGGGAAAGCTCAGGCCATGTGCCCAATTTGGAGACCCAAAAGTTGAAGGGGGCAGACCCGTCATTCAGTACGTGTAGGCATGTGCACACATACTGCTCCACCATGTTGGTGAAATGCTTCCTCCTGCTAAGACGTTCCATATCAGCTGGTGGTGCTAGTTGTGGCGTGCTGACAAAGCTTTTCCACATTTCGGCCATGCTAACCCTGCCTTCTGAGGTGCTGGCGGTGCCCGAGCTGCATTGGCGACCTCTTCCTCCTCCTTTGCCTTCGCCTTGTGCTTCCACTGTGCCCTTACTGTCAGGTGGGAATGCCACCAGCAGCGTGTCTACCAGCGTGCGCTTGTACTCGCGCATCTTACGATCACGCTCCAGTGACGGAATTAAGGACGGTACGTTGTCCTTGTAACGGGGATCCAGCAGCGTGGCCACCCAGTAATCAGCACAAGTTAAAATGTGGGCAACTCGGCGGTCGTTGCAGAGACACTGCAGCATGTAATCGCTCATGTGTGCCAGGCTGCCCAGAGGCAACGAAAAGCTGTCCTCTGTGGGAGGTGTATTGTCTGTGTCCTCTGTATTCCCCCAGCCACGCACCAGTGATGGCCATGAGCTGGTCTGGGTGCCACCCTGCTGTGAGCAAGGTTCCTCCTCCATCTCCTCATCCTCCACCTCGTCATCCTCCAGAACTGTGCCCTGGCTGGACAATTGTGCACCTGGCATTTGTGGGTGCAGGAACCCACCCTTGGAGCCACTTGTGAATGACTGGCCGGAAACACTACAAAATGATCCCTCTTCCTCCTCCTGTGCCACATCCTCTTCCATCATCGCCAGCAGCATTTTTTCAAGGAGGCATAGAACTGGTATAGTAACGCTGAGAACGGCGTTATCGGAACTGGCCATTTTTTTTTTGTGGAGTACTCTAAACAGCACAACAAGGAACACAGGTCTCGCATGGAGGACCAGTCATTGGTGAAGTGGTGTTGTTCCGTAGAGCGACTCACCCGTGCATGCTGCAGCTGAAACTTCACTATCGCCTGCTGCTGTTTGCACAGTCTGGCCAGCATGTGCAAGGTGGAGTTCCACCTTGTGGGCACGTCGCATATGAGGCGGTGCGCGGGAAGGCCGAAGTTACGCTGCAGTGCTGACAGGCGAGCAGCAGCAGGGTGAGAACACCGAAAGCGTACACAGACGGCCCGCACTTTATGCAGCAGCTCTGACATATCGGGGAAATTTTTAAGGACTCTCTGCACCACCAAATTCAGCACATGCGCCAGGCAAGGGATGTGCGTCAAACCGGCTAGTCCCAGAGCTGCTATGAGATTTCGCCCTTTATCGCACACCACCAGGCCGGGCCTGAGGCTCACTGGCACCAACCACTCATCGGTCTGTTGTTCAAGGCCTGTCCACAGCTCCTGCGCGGTGTAGGGTTTGTCCCCCAAACAGATAAGTTTTAAAACTGCCTGCTGTTGTTTACCCCTGGCTGTGCTGAAGTTGGTGGTGAAGGTGTTATGCTGACCGGATAAGGAGGCGGTAGAGGATGAGGAAGCGGAGTAGGAGGAGGAAGCAACAGGAGGCAAAATGAAGCGCCCTGCAATCCTCGGTGGTGGAAGGACATGCGCCAAACTGCTATCCGCCTCAGGCCCAGCCGCCACTGCATTTACCCAGTGGAGAAATAACGTCCCTGACCGTGCTTACTGGTCCACATATCCATAGTGAGGTGCACCTTGCCACAGATGGCGTTGCGCAGTGCACACCTGATTTTGTCCCCCACTTGGTGGTGCAGGGAAGGGATGGCTCACCTGGAAAAGTAGTGGCGGCTGGGCACGACGTACTGTGGGACAGCCACCACTATAAAGGCCTTTAAAACTCTGTGTCCACCAGACGGAAGGACAGCATTTCAAAGGCCAGTAATTTTGAAATGCTGGCATTCAGGGCCAGGGATCGCGGGTGGGTAGGGGGGTACTTCCTCTTCCGCTCCAGTGTTTGGGAGATGGAGAGCTGAACGCTTCCATGGGACATTGTGGAGATGCTTGGTGACCCAGATGGCGGTGTTGCTGGCAGATCCTCTGTTTGCGGGGTGGCAGGTGGCACTGTCACTCCAGAGGTGTATGAAGAGGCAGAGACTGCAGCAGAAGAGGAAGCAGGAGGAGCCAGAGGCCTTTCTTGGTTTTTGAGGTGTCTACTCCACTGCAGCTCGTGCTTTGCACTTAGATGCCTGGTCATGCAGGTTGTGCTCAGGTTGAGAACATTTATGCATCTCCTCAGGCTCTGATTGCACAGCGTGCAAACCACTCATGTCTTGTCGTCAGCACTTTGTCTGAAGAACTGCCACGCCAGGGAACTGATTGGAGCTGGCTTTGGTGTGCTCAGTCCCTTGCTGCGGTGGGCAGTAGAGGGTACTGTCTAGGGGACGGCCACTCCACTTTTGCACCCTGCTCCCTCTTCTGCTGTGCTGGTGGCTCTGTGCGACCACCGCCCCTTCCTCCGAACTACACAGGTCACTCGCATGACCTTGATTCCATGTGGAGTTGAGGACCTCATCGTCCTCCACATCATCTTCCACCCTGTCTTCACCCCTGCCTTCCTTGTCGGTCTGCACACTTTCGAAAGCCCCAGCAGTTGGCACCTGTGTTTTGTCATCATCCGAGACATGCTGCGATGGTCCTCCCATGTACTCATCTTGCTATACAAAACTACAAGACCCTATCTGGGAAGGGTTTACTATTAATCGACAAATCAAACCTATTAATAAATAGTTACGTTTTATTATCTGGGACAAGTGAAGTTAATAGCCTAAATAGGTTTGATTTGTCGATTAATAGTAAACCCTTCCCAGATAGGGTCGTGTAGTTCTGTATAGCAGTATAAGATAGGGCTTACCCGCCCGCCACATTTGTACACACCTGTTTGTGCAGAGTTTATTTGCCAATGGCTGGCTTTCTATCTCAAACTCACTCCCAGTACATTCACGGCAGAGGCTGAGCACGTTTTCTCAAGGGAGAACCTACCAATTAACCTATGCGATATTAATACAGGCCTCAAAGAGCTTAATAAAACATGCAAACAGTACATCAGGTCTTTATGAGAGATAACAAGCTTAGAGACTTATGTCCAGCAGGGCTTGGTATTCAGAGGTATGAGGATTAACATTGTCCCTAATTCCCATCAGGAAGATGCTGAATTCATAAATGGCTGGCAACAATTGTTAACAGAAAACTCACTGCGGATGTTGCAGTATCTCTTGGAGTATGAAAAAGGTGTATTCAGCAGAGCTAGTACACAGTTAGAAAAAGAGATAGTGAGATAGTGCAAATACAGTGTTTCAAAACGTTACCTGAATTCCCACTTTTGAGCAGAATTTACAAAAGAATGTAGAACGGTTACAGATAGAAATCAAAGAGAGGAAACATAGGAAATACGTCAGAGATAGGCGAGATTTTGACATTGGTCAGATATATACTGTAAAAAGTAATAACTTCCAATTTGATAAAAGGAGAACCAATTATGGGAATACACAAGTATCCAACACTGACATTTCAGAATACGATATTTCAGGCTCTGAAGATCCACCTCTGAGACAGAACTTCAATAGACAAGGGGGAAATAGACGTAGAAACAAGTATCGTGCACCCTCAGCACAAATGAAATCTGCTGTACCCAATACACTAACCCAGACAACTAATACAACATGGAAAAATGCCCCAAGAAGTCTAGAGACAGGAATTGTGGGACAAGCCATGGGGGGTGCAAATATGCCCCTAATGCCCACCAATACCTCATTGGCAACATCCTCATTGGGTTCATTGCCCTATGTGTCGGGCATTGGAGTCAGCCCTATCAGCAGTACAGTGACAGTTGCCCCCTCTCCTTCTATTTTAGGCCAAGGTGTACAATTAAGGGACAGGGACAAGTGGGCCTACAATGTTCGGACGTAGCTGTAATGGACAGTTCACAAATCATCAACCTCTCTAGTTTTAATCTAGAGTACAAACACTACAAGCTACTTAGAAGAGGCCTATCCTTTACCCCCCACACCGAACTTTGACTGTTTTTCTTGGGTAAAGGATGTAAATTTATTCGCAAGAAAATTAGCACTGCAGAAAATGAATAAACAGAAAGAGAGAGACTTTTGAGTGCAAAAAGAAAAAGAGGATGCAGCTCTAGCTATTCTGGAATCCCTTGATTGTGAGAATCAATGTAATCCTGAATGCATTGAACCTCTTTTGTCGTCACTCAAACCCAGGTCTAAGTTTACACCTCTGTTCTCTCAGTATGGCAACATCGAGACCTTTGTCAATCTGGTGACTAAGGATCTTAAGGCCATTAAGACGCCAAGGTCTGTTGTTAACAATAACCTTGACCCAGATGAAATATCAGCTCTCTCAGAACTAAGGGACAATCGGGAGCTTATAATAAAACCATCTGATAAAGGCGGTAATATAGTCATCATGGAGATACAGATGTACGAGGATAATGGGGGGTACGCAGACATATAAGAAACTAGACACTAATCCCACATCGTTGTTCCTTGAGGAATTCAGAGTCATTTTGTTGGCAGCAAGGAGGGACAATTTAATCTCGAAAGATGAATATAAATTCCTGTGTAATTCCTGCCCAACTATAGCAACACTATATGCCATTCCTAAAATCCATAAACAGGCAGACCGATCGTATTGGGCAGTACCTGGTAGACCGATCGTATCGGGCAATAACAGTTAATATGTAGATGCATTCAATTCTCCATTTGTTCCTTCGCTGCCGTCTTACATTAGAGACACCAAAGATGCGGTCACCAGGTTACAGGAGATTCAAGTCAGAGACCACACCTATCTTGCTAGTTTGGATATTGAGGCACTGTACACTAATATAAAGCACGATTTACGATAAAGTTCGGTACGAACCCTAGTAGTAGCTCGAATTCAACGTTTGGCAAAGGGAATCAGAAAGAAGGAATCATTAGGCCTTATTCACACGTCCGTTGTTTCTTTCCTGATCTGTTCCGTTTTTTGCGGAACAGATCTGGACCAGATCTGGACCCATTCATTTTCAATGGGTTCTAAAAAAATAACGGACAGCTCAATGTCTGATCAGGAAAGAACGGAACAGATCAGGAAAGAAACAACGGACGTGTGAATGGACCCTTAATGTAGAAGAAAGACTGAAAGCTGGAAGCTCATAAGACTTATTCAACAGAGATTCTACAGTGAACAGTTGAAGAGACTTAGTCAAGAACCTAAAAGGCTTCCAAGCAACCACCCATTGTACAAGCTTAATCTTGTTCTGCAGGATGGTATACTGAAGGTGGAACGGAGACTGGAAAATGCATCGTTACCTAGCAGAGTGAAGCATCCAGCAATCCTACCCAAAAACTCTACCTTCACAAGATTATTGATCACTACCACAACATATCCTTGCATCAAGGAAGAAGCTTTACCCAAAGCTGTTTGAGAGAAGATGGTTACTGGATTGTGAAAGGAAGCAAAGTTATAGCAAAGTATATAAGTAAATGTGTAGTCTGTAGAAAGGCAAATCGTGTAAACCCATCACCACCATTTTTTTATAGGAGGCTGGATTGCTTTGGCCCATTCATCACCAAGCAAAACCGCAAGGAGTACAAGAGATATGCACTAATATTTACATGACTAAGCTTCATGGCGATTCACCTGGAAATGTTCGAAGATATGTCTACTGACGCATTCATCAACGCCTTGAGATGTTTCATAGCCATTAGAGGTACTGTCTGAGAGCTTAGATCTGACCAAAGATCTAATTTTATCGGAGCAAAGAATAAATTGAAGAAAGCTCTAAAAGAGATTGAAAAATAAAAAGTAACTGAGTATTTGTTAGAGAAACAGTGTGATTTTCATATGAATGCTTCACATGCAAGCCATACAGGAGGAGTTTGGGAAAGACAAATCAGAACTGTGAGAAATGTGTTAAGTTCAGTGTAAAAGAACGCCGGAAGAATAGATGATGCTTCACTTAGGACCCTATTCTATAAAGTAATGTCTATTGTTAACAGTCGTCCACTTACAGTTAATAACATCAACGATCCAACAAGTTTGGACCCTTTAACTCCCAACCATCTACTTCATCTTAAGTCGGATTACATACAGCCACCGCCTGGCAAGTTCACCAAAGAGGATTTATATGCTAAAAGGAGATGGCAAATAGTTCAATATCTATCAAAACAGTTTTGGAATAAATGGAGGAAAGAGTACTTAGCCAATCTTATGATAAGAAGTAAATGGCAAACACCCAGAAGAAATGTCCAAGTTGGTGACATAGTGTTAGTGAAAGAAGAAGATTTACCTAGAAGCCAATGGAAATTGGCCAAAGTTCTAGAACTTCAAAAGGATAAAGACAAACTAGAAAGAAGAGTGTAGTTACAAATAGGAGACTCAAAAATTGTCAAAAAAGGAAAAGTCTCACTACTCCACTCAAGTTGGAACGTCCTATACAGAAGTTAGTTGTTCTACTTGAGTGATAAGACACTTGAGAGGTGAGAACCTGATGGAAAATTCCTCAAATTCATGTTCAAGTCCTACCACTAAGAAAATAGAATTATAGGTAATTTTGGTGGGAGTGTAGTTGGCCAGCTAGGACCTGTCCTATGTTGCTTGTATAGCTTATGTGTGTATACAGCTAGACCTGCCAATAGCCTTAAAGGGATTCTGTCATCAGAATTTAGGCCTATAACCTAAACATATGGCGAGGTCCCTACTAATACACAGAATCCTAAAGTGACCTTATCAAATGCGCCTGTGGCTCTATAATCATATAAAACAGGTTTATATAACCTGTCACTCACGTCAAAATGTGTCCAAGGGGACGTCTCACGATGCAAGGTGCCCGGCTGCAAGCATCTGCTTTCGGTGCCCAGCGCCGCCTTCTGAATTGAAATCTCCGCCCTCCCTTCCATTACAGCCGCCTACCTCAGTTCATTGTTCACTCCTGGCAGCGGCCTCGTTATGTAAAGTGCGCATGCTAGAACCTGCCTTGGCCGCCCGATACAACCTGGGCACCGAAAGGAGATGCCTGCAGCCGGGCACCCTGCATCGTGACTGAGACGTCCCCTTGGACACATTTTGACGTGAGTGACAGGTTATATAAACCTGTTTTATATGATTATAGAGCCACAGGTGCATTTGATAAGGTCACTTTAGGATTCTGTGTATTAGTAGGGACCTCGCCATATGTTTAGGTTATAGGCCTAAATTCTGATGACAGAATCCCTTTAATACAGTTCCTATGTTTATGTGTTAAAGACAAAAGCAGAGTTATTTACTGTGACATCATGTTTTGGATGTCACATAATTGTTATATTTTGTGTTCACAGGAGCAGAAAAAGATAATATGCCTTTAAGATTAATTTTGTAATGTAAGGTAAGCTCAGTGACACAGCAGAAACAACAGAAAGCATAGTGTTAATCTGTTGTTGCTGGGCAGAAGTCTAGAACAATCACAGCCAGCTTCTCACACAGCAAGAGTTTTCACCAATCACAGCCAGCCTCACACACAGCCTGTCTGGGAATTCCACTAGCAGGAGCTGCTAGAATCATTATTCACCAGAGACAGGAGTTGAAGAGACATTCACTCCACTGAGAGCTGTGTTTTTATGAGAACAAGAGGCCAAAATAGGTATTTAGAACAGTTAGTTATATAGTGTTCATATTGTTAGTATTGTGATTAGAACTGTATACTGAATGAGTTATATGTATGTTTACTTACAGTTCCACCAAATTCAATTGCAAATAAAAATTGCCAATACAAATTGCAAACTACAAATTGTAAGCATTCAGATTCCATATTGCAATCCAAATTGCATACAACCATACCAGATCATACTTAACCAATCTGCAAATAGTCACTGCTAACTGCATACTGCAAGTAAACTATTAGATAGACCTCATATATACCTTTCAGGGAGAGCATAAAGTGCTTAAATAACTGAAAGTGAGAGTACAGATACTCAAGAGAGAAATATATCCACCATTTTATGTTGAATGACAAGATTGAACAGTTGAACCACCATCTTATGCATACTGCCATTTTGTGATATGGCGTGTTATGTACATGGACTATCTGCTGCGGAGGTGGCAGTGTTATATGAAGAAAAGTTGAAGTTAATAAAGAAGTTATTTCAAACATTTGGTGTGCTCTTTTCCATAGAATGGCGCTAGCGGAATTACAGAGTAATAGACAGTCTGGTTAGACTAAAAGTCAGAGATATCCAAAATTCTTCTAATGCCACAGCGCAAAAGGCACTTCATAGTGCTGCGCCTGCCACACAACACCAAGCGATCAAAAAGGCGTATGCCCCCCAAAATAGAAGCAATCAAACCGTCATCTCATCCCGTAAAAAATGAGCCCCTACCTAAGACAATCGGTAAAAAAAAACAAAAAAAAACACGATGGCTCTCAGACTATGGAAATACTAAAACATCATTTTTTTTGTTTCAAAAATGCTATTATTGTGTAAAATTTAAGTAAATAATAAAAAGTATACATATTAGGTATTGCCACGTCCGTAACGACCTGCTATATAGAATGATCACGTGACCTAACACCTCAGGTGAACGCTGTAAAAATAAATAAATGAAAACTGCACAAAAGCAACAAATTTTCTTTGTCACCTTGCCTCAAAGTGTAATAATGAATGATCAAAAAATTATACGTACCAAAAAATGCTACCAATAAAAACATCAACTCTTCCTGCAAAAAATTAACCCCTGCACAAGACGATTGGCAGAAAATTTAAAAAATATGGCGTTCAGAAAATGGAGACACAAAAACTATTTTTTTTCAAAAATGCTTTATTATGTAAAACTGAAACAAACAAAGTAGACATAAGGATGTAGCAGGGTTAACACACATGCTTTATAAGACATGTTTTCTAAACTAAATGCTCTAGGCAATTGCTTTTCAATGGCTTTTGTTTCAAGATAACGCGATAAGTTAAGAAATTTGAGTTAAGAGTGTGTGTGTTACCCCTGCTATATCTGTATTTGATATCACTGCGTCCGTAACAACCTGCTCTAAAAAAATAGAACATGATCTAACCTGTGAGATGAATGTTGTAAAAAATAAAAACAGTGCCAAAACATTTTTTGATTAACGTGCCTCACAAAAAACTTAATATAGAGCGATTAAAAATCATATGTACCCCAAAATAGTACCAATAAAACTGTCTCCTTATCACCTAGTTTCCAAAATGGGGTCACTCCTGGGAGTTTCTACTGTAGGGATGCATCAGGGGGGCTTCAAATGGGACTTGGTGTCTAAAAACCAGTCCAGCAAAATCTGCCTTCCAAAAACCATGCGGCAGTCCTTTCCTTGTGCGCCCTACCTTGCGCCCTTACATTCGTTTACGATCACATGTGGAGTGTTTCTGTAAAACTCAGAATCAGGGTAATAAATGTTGAGTTTTGTTTGGCTGTTAACCCTCGATGTGTTAAAGAAAAAAATGGATTAAAATGGAAAATATGCCAAAAAAGTGAAATTTTGAAATTTCATCTCCATATTCCTTTAATTATTGTGGAACACCTAAAGGGTTAACAAAGTTAGTAAAATCAGTTTTGAGTAACTTTAGGGTAGTAGTTTCCACAATGGGGTCATTTATGGGGAGGTTTCTATTACACTCACCTAAAGAATTATTAGGAACACCATACTAATATGGTGTTGGACCCCCTTTTGCCTTCAGAACTGCCTTAATTCTACGTGGCATTGATTCAACAAGGTGCTGATAGCATTCTTTAGAAATGTTTGCCCATATTGATAGGATAGCATCTTGCAGTTGATGGAGATTTCAGGGATGCACATCCAGGGCACGAAGCTCCCGTTCCACCACATCCCAAAGATGCTCTATTGGGTTGAGATCTGGTGACTGTGGGGGCCATTTTAGTACAGTGAACTCATTGTCATGTTCAAGAAACCAATTTGAAATGATTCGAGCTTTGTGACATGGTGCATTATCCTGCTGGAAGTAGCCATCAGAGGATGGATACATGTTCTCATTCTGTTTACGCCAAATTCGGACTCTACCATTTGAATGTCTCAACAGAAATCGAGACTCATCAGACCAGGCAACATTTTTCCAGTCTTCAACAGTCCAATTTTGGTGAGCTCGTGCAAATTGTAGCCTCTTTTTCCTATTTGTAGTAGAGAGGAGTGGTACCCGGTGGGGTCTTCTGCTGTTGTAGCCCATCCGCCTCAAGGTTGTGCGTGTTGTGGCTTCACAAATGCTTTGCTGCATACCTCGGTTGTAACGAGTGGTTATTTCAGTCAACGTTGCTCTTCTATCAGCTTGAATCAGTCGGCCCATTCTCCTCTGACCTCTAGCATCCACAAGGCATTTTTGCCCACAGGACTGCCGCATACTGGATGTTTTTCCCTTTTCACACCAGTCTTTGTAAACCCTAGAAATGGTTGTGCGTGAAAAATCCCAGTAACTGAGCAGATTGTAAAAATACTCAGACCGGCCCGTCTGGCACCAACAACCATGCCACGCTCAAAATTGCTTAAATCACCTTTCTTTCCCATTCTGACATTCAGTTTGGAGTTCAGGAGATTGTCTTGACCAGGACCACACCCCTAAATGCATTGAAGCAACTGCCATGTGATTGGTTGACTAGATAATTGCATTAATGAGAAATAGAACAGGTGTTCCTAATAATTCTTTAGGTGAGTGTATGTAAGCCCCACAAAGTGACTTCAGACCTGAACTAATCCTTAAAAAGTGGGTTTTGGAAATTTTCTTAAATTTTTATTGAATTGCTTCTAAAATTCTAAGCCTTCTAATGTCCCCAAAAAATAAAATGGCATTTACAAAATGATGCAAACAAAAAGTAGACATATGTGGATTGTTAAGTAATAAATATTTTATGAGGTATCACTTTCTGTTTTAAAAGCAGAGAAATTAAAATTTAAAAATTGCGAATTTTTCAAAATTTTTGGTCAATTTGGGATTTTTTCATAAATAAAGTGGAAATATATTGACTCAAATTTATGACTGTCATGAAGTACAATGTGTCACGACAAAAGAATCTCCGAATGGCTTGGATAAATAAAAGCGTTCCAAAGCTATTAGCACAAAGTGAAACATGTCAGATTTGCAAAAAATGGCCTGGGCAGGAAGGTGAAAACTGGCAGAAGGGGTTAAATTTATTTTTCTTTGTTTATTATTGGCTTTGTCTATATCCACTATTATTAGTGTGAACTTCTGTGGATCTGTATTTCATCTGCTGGCATAAAATTGGCGGATACTGAAGTGTATATTCTGATATATAAAGCTGAGTGTATGTGTGTGTGTATGTCCGCTAAAGGAATCCGCACTGTCGCATTTACAATTGCGAAATTTGGCACACAGGCACATCAGGTGTCCGGGAAGGTTTTAGAGCATGTCTCAGCTCTCTAGGATGTACCGTTCCCGAGATTTTCCCAAAATATGCATTAGCCAATAGAAGCTTGGTCACATGACCCTTATCAGCCAATAGAAGCTCTCAGGTCCTTCAGCCTCCACATGCAGTTTTACTTCAGGTTTCCATAACAACCCAGCCATTTTTCTTCACTGCTGTAGGAGAGCTTTAAAGGAAACCTGTCACCAGGATAATCGCTATTGAAGTAAAGCCATGGCCTAATAGCACTTAGTACCTTATTTCCAGATATGCCTTTGTTCCAGCAATAGATGTTTTTATCCTCTGAAAATCCAGTTTATTTGATATGCAAATGAGCCAGTAAGGTGCCCAGAGGGGCGTCACTCTTGCAGGAAGGAGGCCAGACACACCCCCTGCCACAATGTGTCCACCCTCAAAAGACTTAAAACCCCACACACCAGGTCCCGCTGAGCCATGCCCCTGACCAGTTTAGGCCACGCCCCCTCCTGAGCCGACGGAGATTGAAAAAAATGAAGATAAAAATCAACTTCTGTCAGCTGCAGGGGTGGGAGGGAGGGTGACTTTCTCCCTGCAGCTCACACTCACTTAGGCTCCACTACACTTAGGCTCCATTCAGACGTCCGTAGTGCATTGTGGATCTGCAAATTGCGGATCCGAAATGCACCCAGCCGGCACCCCCATAGAAATGCCTATTCTTGTCCGCAATTGTTAACAAGAATAGGACATGCTCTATTTTTTTCTGGAGCTGCAGACCGGAAAATTGGGGCCACGTTCCGAAAATGCGGTTGCGGACAACACACTGTATGCTGTCCGCATCTCTTCCGGCCCATAGAGAATGAATGGGTCCACACCTGTTCCGCATAATTGCGGAATGGATGCGGACCCATTCTACAGACGTGTGAATGGACCCTTACAGTGAGCTGTTCAAAAGGACACGCCCCCCGATCTGGTTAGGACACGCCCCTCCACTCCTTAGCCGACAGGGATTTAAAAAATGAAGGTAAAAATCAACTTCTGTCAGCTGCAGAGGTGGGAGGAAGGGTGACTTTCTCCCTGCAGCTCACACTCAGACTGTACAGTGCTGCTATCTTAGAGTGAGCTGTTCAAAAGGACACGCCCCCGATCCAGTAAAGGCCACTGTTAAGGGGGAGGGCCGCTGTGGAGGTCACTGTCAAGGGGGTGATATGCTGGGAAAGTCACTGTTAAAGGAGAAGGCTGCTGTAAAGGTCAAAGTTAAGGGGGTGGGCTGCTGTGGAGGTCCAATTTTAAGGGACCGGGCACTGTGGGGGGTCAGTGTTAAGGGGTGGGGAGCTGTGGAGGTCACTGTTTTGGTGGCGGGGTGCTGTAGATTCCACTGTTATAGTGGATAGTGTTTATATCTTTTAACGACACACACAAATATTAAATGAAATAGATTAAATATATCCGTGCGAAGCCGGGTCCTTCAGCTAGTAATATATATTTAACAAATTTCACTGGTGTTATAGTGTTATGCTATTTTTTTTTATTTGAGGATTTTTCCTCTCAAAAATAATGTCTGTGTTAACATGTGCAGTAGAAAGCCTCTTCAGCCATGACGACTACAAAAGTTAACATATCTGTACTAACACTCTACATGGAATGTATTACATGTCCTAGGAGGAGTAAAACTGGAAAAGTCCCTTGTAGAGAAGGATTTGGGTATACTTGTGGATCACAGACTAAATAACAGCAGGTATTGTCAATCAGCTGCTTCTAAGGCCAGAAGAATACTGTTGTGTTTTAACAGAGGTATGAACTTGCAGGAATTAATATTACCACTAATTACAATATAATTCTGTAATTATTAGCTCTATTACAAATCATTAATGTATTCTCTAGACAATACAGTTCACTTCTGGGTGCCAGTCCATAGAAAATAATACTTTGGAGTTAGAAAAAGTACAAAGAAGCGCAACTAAACTGATAAGGGGCCTGGAGGAACTTAAAGGGGTTCTGCACTTTCATTTAACTGATGATCTATCCTCTGGATAGATCATCAGCTTCTGATCGGCCTGGGTCCGACACCCAGGACCCCGCCGATCAGCTGTTTGAGAAGGCAGCGGCGCTCCAGCAGCGCCGCGGCCTTCTCACTGTTTACCGCCGGGCCGCCGGCCCACTGATGTCACGACTAGTATCAACTAGCGTGGGCGGGGCTAAGCTCTATTCACTTGAGTGCAGAACACCTTTAATTAGAGATGACTAGATGAGTGAACCTTTTTGAGATTCGGTGCTGAATTTTTCAAAAAGTTCTACCAAGTTCACCAATTGCCAGGAAAATTAGTATATAACACTCAGAATATTTTAGTATAACATGTTATCTGCTTTTGTTATTTTTCAAGAATTTTAGCTTTTTTTCTCCACCGTCCCTAAGCTCTTGAACACAATGATGCAATAGCCAAAATAATATCAGTTTGACACTGAATATGACACAGCTATGAATAAACGCACGCTTGACAGTGTTAAACAGTGTGTTTAAAAATGCACCACGTCATTGGATGCGTTATACATTTTCATATTACAAAGCTTCCAAAAATTGTCCTTTATTAGAGGCAGAAGGTGTTTAAATAAATGGTGTTATGGGGGAAAAAATGAAGCTTGTTGGGGGACCAACCATCCAAAAATTATATCTTAATGGGGTCAAAAGGCCTGTCCATATGACTAGTGATGAGCGGCAGGGGCAATATTCGAATTCGCGATATTTCGCAAATATTTTGTAGAATATTCGTTATATATTCACGAATTTGAGAATATATTCTTGATTGTGAAAATAGGCAATGTATTATTCGCGTAATGCGAGCAAAATACCGGCGTGGGTCACTTATGCTACATTTTTCAAGCTGGTATAAGTTTCCTCAGACTGGAGAAAATGGTTGGCACATCAGAACATTAGAATAGCTTTATATGCAGATAGAGTGCTCCAATATATTGCGAATTTTCAGCAATTAATGATGCGCATATTTTTTCACAATACGTGCAACTTGTGACTTCACAGCACTATGTCTGTAGCATGTATGTATGGACAGTAGAACCTATTACGCTGCCTAACACCCTGCACTGGAACCTATCAACTACACTATAGATCAATCTAACCTACACTGACTATCTCCCCCTAACTATCTGAATTATATATTTAAGTTAACTGTCTAATGTAATACAACAAAGCACAGAGCACAGCCATGACACTGCTGTCTATTTCATAACTGCAATAAACTTTAGAAAATAGCTGCTGGGGAGGTTCTTATATACTAAGGTGTAGGCAACTTTTCTATTGGTTGCTAAGCTGTGACAAAGCCTTCTCATTGGCCCACAAGCTAGAAGAAGGGAGGGATGATTACCTGATGTGTACTGTGTTAAAAAAACAAACAAAAAAAAAACTGAATATTCGATTTTATGAATATATAGCGCCATATTCTAAATATTCGCGAATTCTCAAAGTGCCAATATTCGCGATAAAATTTGCTTTTCGAATATTCACGCTCAACACTACATATGACACACACACATCAAGAGTCCCACCACACCACCTGGGCCATAGCCCAGAAAACTTAAATTTAGGCGAAACTACGTGAGTGCGCCACATTTGCGGACTGATGAGTCAAATTTTCCATATAGCAGCGGTACTCTTGCTTGCCTGGTCAATAGTCCCAACAAACCGCCCAGGCCACACCCCAGAAAGATGAAATTTAGTCTAAAGCACCACATTTGTGGACTGAAAAGTCAAATTTTCCATCTATCAGTTGTACTCTTTCTGGCTTGGCCAAGAGTCCAAGCACACTGCTTGAGCTAGATCACAGAAAAATAAAATTTGAGCGACCGTGCGGAAGTGTGCCACCTTAGCACACTAATAAGTCAAATTTTCCATATAGCAGCGATAGTCTTGCTTGCCTGGTCAAGAGTCCCAACAAACCGAACAGACCACACCCTAGCTAAGACATCACATTTACAGACAGACAAGTGAAATTTTTCGTACAGAAATGGTACTCTTGACTGCATAGATAAGATTCTCACCACACCACCTGGACTACAGCACAGAAAAATTGAATTTGGGTGAAGGTGTGGAGATGTGCCACATTTACAAAAATTAAGTGGTTTGGCAGCAACTGAACCATCAGCAATTTGGCCAGGCAGGAGTTCAGCTTGCACTTAAGCTAATTGCTGGTCGAGAATAGTTTTTGCATGTCTCACGATGGAGCGGAGGACAAGAAGGAGGAGGTGTCTGCGCAGGAGAATAAGCAGCTCATGATAATGACAAGGGCACTATACTGCTTGAAAATGCGATCTGGCTGCCAAAAATATGACCTGAAGAGGGAGGACAGACCTTTTGGAGGTTTTGACTGTACATTGTCCCCATTTTTTACTGCCACAACAGCCACTACATTACTCCTCTGAAGTCACGTCCTCAGAACCCTGATTCGGCTCCCCAGTTGTGTCCAACTCACAAATCATCGCCATAGTCATAACCCTCCCTGCCACTTTTATCAGACTGTGATAGCTCATGGTAGGCTGCTTGGCCCCTCTCTCAATTCCCTGCTCTACATTTGCCCAGAGTGTCACTGTCACTAGCATTGCCCCTACCACCAACACTGTGTCTACAAGTGCCATCATCTCTACCACCAACACAGCTATGCATGGGGTCCCCCACCTCTCCCCTTTAACCTCCTCCACATGGCAGTCCTTAAAAGAAGAAAACGCCCCACTGGAGGGGGGGTGCAGTGAAGACTGATAGGATGCAATTGAAGGAGGCTGCAAGGTGGGGAGCAGGTGGAATGCTGTGACCCCTGGCTCCAAGGCATGGTTGTAGACTGAGAAGTGACCTTTACATCATCCTGTAACTGAGAGGAAGAGTGGACTATCCAATCCACAATCTCATCCTATTTCTCCCCAGTGATAATGTTGAGCCTTTCCAGAGCCAGGAAGAACTGTGGCCTACTACTATTACTTCTGTTCACATATCTGGTGCTGCGACTACCCACATTCTGACTCTGGGAGGATAAGGCCTGGGTCTTTCATTTTGAATCCTTCCGTATTTCAGACATTTTATTATAAGAGCTAATGTAAACTCATGATTTTCCTAACAGCAAAGTTAAAAAATACAATTTCAGAAAATACCTCTCTCTACTTCAAAACCCGTTGCACACTTGTAATGTGAATATTGTCCTCCCACAATACCATTATAACAGTGCAGGAAAGGCCAATGTAAGATTTGACTACTATGTTTGTGGTCATTGCTATGGCCAAGAGGTATCCGAAGAACCCTAGGGAGAGAAACAACGGGAACAACCTGACCCAGCTAGGCGTGTCTTAGCTGACCTGACTAAATGGCTTGTTGTGTGCCCTAAGCCATGATCGTGGGTAGGCCTATAAGTGGGCATACCCTGTGGAAATGAGAAGATAAGGGAGGGAGGGTGGGGCACCTGAAAACACACGCCTGGAAGTGAGGGTGTGGCTCGTATATGAAGAGCCTCCGCCCCTCCCACAAATGCAGGCTGACTAATCAGCCTTACCAACTTGTGATCGTGGGTAGGCCTATAAGTGGGCAAAAACCAAGCCAAGTAGGGTAGAAAAGGAATTCGAATGGCATGTGCAAACTAATCCCCAAGCCAACTGCAAGGCGTCAGGGATCTCGAGCGAAAATTCGGGGTATATGAGGCAAGACCAGTAGGAGACCTACAACCCATCTTGTGGATGACAAGGCCAGAGACATGATGCTCAATATTGCGGATACTGCTCCAAAGCGGAATGGAGGACCGGGAATACGTTGTGAAATGGATCATAAAAACCAACTGGTAAAGTTTGGTTCTAGTGAGAGTACTGGCAATGCCCTAGCCTCAGGAGATCGTGGGACCGCAACCTAACTGCCTAGACTATGCAGGAATGAGGGCCAAAAAGAACCATGTAGATAGGAAGAGAGTCCTTGAATAGTTCCCCAGACAACAGTTAATGGCTAGCCGTGGTCCGCGCGTTGTTCTACTGTGAGTCCCTGAGAATTGTTTTTACGCTTGAGACGTGAAGACCGACCTACTATCTGAATCTTCTACCGTGAGGAAATGCTGGACTTTGTCCAAAATCCGATTCAACATGGTTGTAGGGAGTCTGAGATTAGTGCGGCAAGAAGCTACGAAGCCATAATATACAAGATTCTGTCTATGCCCTCCCATGAGTGAGGGAATGCAATGCAATGAAGTTACCGGCGAAAATGAATTCCTGGTCGTGGTAAAAAGGCAAAGACTTTGTGCGGGGACCTGGTTGACAAGATATGATCGACTACGATCAGAGACTGAAATGTTAGAGGGAATTGCCCTACTTGTTCTTCCTCTAGCAGGACCTGAACGAAAGCATGAACAATTAAAGAAAGATGAAATATCTGCGCAAGACATGACAATGATGCTGTAGGGCGAACCGGACCAGTTTGCGGTCAAAACATAAAGTGAGCAATCAACATGGAATATTAGGAAATTAGGGAAGCAGGTATGTATGCGATACATAGGGGCCAAATCAGCCCAGATGCACAGATGGACAACCAACCAGGCAATCAGCCCAGCAGGACTGAAAACAGTCATCGGGCCCCCGAAGCCATGGGGCCAAAGCTGTCATCGGGCCCCCGAAGCCATGGGGCCAAAGCTGTCATCGGGCCCCCGAAGCCATGGGGCCAAAGCTGTCATCGGGCCCCCGAAGCCATGGGGCCAAAGCTGTCATCGGGCCCCCGAAGCCATGGGGCCAAAGCTGTCATCGGGCCCCCGAAGCCATGGGGCCGAGTTATATATATATATATATATATATATATATATATAATTTTTTTTTAATTATGACTATAAAAAGTGACCTGAATAAGGTGCAGGTGAAATTAAACCATGAGCCTGACCGATGTGGCAGGCGATACCTAAGATAAACTACGTGGCCTGAATAACATGCAAGGCGAAATATCGTTAGGAACGAGAGACCTGACCGACGTGGAAGGTGACCCCAATATGAGTTCAACTGCATGACCTGAAAAGACGAAGGGAAACGTGACAGAAAATGGAGATAATAACGGGCATAAACTAAAATTAAACCTGAATAACATAAGCTGGCAAGCAGGTAAAGATATGAGCCATTCAAAAGCATAGCTGCACAGGTGGACAGACAACCATTGGTCGGAACCCTGAGGCCATGGGGCCGAAGCAACCAGCAGGGGCCCATGGGGCCGGGCAGCCGTCGGGATGCGAACCTTAGAATTAAGGACGGCTGGGGAAAAGATTGGGGCTTAACCCAACGGGTTTAGTAATCAACCGGGACTCGATAACCTAGAAAGACAAAGACATGGGGTAAAGCTTCTTAATGAAATGAGGCTGAAATGAACCGCAAGTACTAATCTGTAAAATATAAATGAACAAAAGAAAACTTCTGAAAGGTGTGCCATGGAAAATAGTATCAGATGGCCGTATGACCTACCAATGTCGATGACAATTGTGAAATCCTCTAAGCCAAGAGCCATGCATGAGAGCCCCTTATGGTGGGAGCCATGCGTGAGAGCCCCTTATGGCGGGAGCCATGCGTGAGAGCCCCTTATGGCGGGAGCCATGCGTGAGAGCCCCTTATGGCGGGAGTCATGCGTGAGAGCCCCTTATGGCGGGAGCCATGCGTGAGAGCCCCTTATGGCGGGAGCCATGCGTGAGAGCCCCTTATGGCGGGAGCCATGCGTGAGAGCCCCTTATGGCGGGAGCCATGCGCGAGAGCCCCTTATGGCGGGAGCCATGCGTGAAAGCCCCTTATGGCGGAACAAGTATCAGATGACCGTGCGAACTACAAATGACGATGCCAGTCGTGAGGTCCTATAAGCAAAGAGCCACTCGTGCGAGCCTCTTATGATTTTTTTTATTTTTATTTTTTAATAAACCACTTATGCAGCACCAGAATGCCTTGGGGACTCGCATTACCATGACCCCCTCCAACAGCAAACCTGGAACACTAACCAGCCTATAACGATGTCGTACCCCTAACAAACAAAACATGAAAAAACGATCATGGGGCCCCCGGAGCCATGAGGCCGGATCAGTCATAGGGCCCCCGAAGACAGAGGGATGACGTTGCGGTGACGATAAGTAATTAAAACGTAAGCCGGACCTGATGGCATATGAAGCGACTTGAATGATTGGATTGGCTAGAAGGTGGCCTAAGGAAGATGACTGCCAACAGGCGTTAAAAATATAGACATTAGTAATCCGAAGCACGTGCATACATAAAACACTAACCACCGCGAACCATAAACATAAACATGAAATTGAAACACAGATGGGAGAAAAAACAAGAGCCTGAGGCATTGCAAGTTCGCTAAGAGAAGTCTCTTATCGTGACAAACAAATAAACAGCTTGTGAAAACATAGCAGGAAACTTACTGGCCCACTGACCTCTGCTGAGGAGCTGTTTGGTGAGCTGGGGCAGGAGACCAATCTGAGTGAATACGAACCAGAAGTAAAAGGAAACCAGTCTGAGTGAATATGAACCAGGATTAAAACAGAAAGTAGGCCTATGGAATGTAACAGACCACCCAGGAAGGGAACGTAAGCCTGAAAAGAACGCAGTTATGTTTGTCGGGAGAGAGGTACCAGAGCGGTGGGTGCAGACTGCCCCGGTGAGATTGAGCAAAACCATGACGTAGCAATGAACAGGAGAATGTAGCTTTGAGTGGGAGCAGAGTACAACACATGATGTAACAATAAATGGGTGAATGCAGCTTTGGATGTGAGTGGTACCTAAAAAACATGGTATGGGCGCAGCTCTGAGTATGGGTAGCGCATGAAAAGCATGGTATAAAGCAGATGTATAAATGCAACCTGAAAGTGAGCAGAGTATTGACATGATGCGAAACCAGACACGTGGACGCAGCTCTAGTAGTGAAAGGAGTTTAGGACAAGATGTGAAAGCAGACATGCGGACGCAGCTTTGGATGTGAACAGAATATTAACTTGATGTGACAGCAGACATGGAAAGCGGCTTCGGCGAGTGAGGTATACGACCTGGTGTAGCAGTAGAAGTGTGAACACAACTTTGGGTATAAGCAGAGCATGAAATTTGGTATAAACGCAGCTCTGGTTGTGAGTGGAGCAAGGTGGGAACACCAGGGTGGTGCATCCAGAGCATGAAAACGGAGTAACAGTAGCAGCTATGGCTGTAAGCCGAGTATACAACATGTAATACCAGGCGTGTAATACGGATCCGGCTGGGTACGGAATGAGATGTAACAGCCAACAGGTGAATGCAGCTTGAATGTGAGACCAATCTGAGTGAATATGAACCAAGAGTAGAAAAGTGCAGGACAGTAAGGACGTGCGGATGCAGCATAGGACATGAAATAAAAGCCGAAAGTGTAAATGCCGCTCAGGATAACAGCAGAGCATGAAAGTGCGGCAGGGTTTTTAAGTACTTGGAGCAGTGAAATACATGAAGTCTAAAGATGGTGGTAGCAGGGGAGACACATGGCAAGGAACAGCTACAGCAAGAGGCCTAAACAATAAACGCTGCGTCTGATCTCCAAACATGACGTCACGTGCAGCCCGGGTAACTATTTCTTTACAGCAAACCGGCTGAAGTAACTTTTCATACGAGACGAGCGAAACAAAGTGAAACTTGTAAGATTTGTAGGAACTAACTCCTATTACCAACAAACAAAGTTGAAAAGAAAATAGAAGTATTTAGGCCCAACGAACAAACCTGAGGTAGCAGATTCTGAGGCAAAGCCTCCCGTTCGCTAGCAAAATCGGTTCCAACCGGCCAGGAGAGACGGCCCCGGCCCAACCTACTTACATAGTATCGCGCGTGCATACCACGGTAGCAGAGAGCAAAATATGAAGCTCCATGCTGCAAAGAAAGACTCCTACCACCAGAGAAGCTAGTTTGCTAATGACACCCAGCAGCAGCTGTGCACCTGAGAACACGAGGCTGTGGCTCGTATATGAAGAGCCTCCGCCCCTCCCACAAATGCAGGCTGACTAATCAGCCTTACCAATTATTGGCATTTAATAATGCAGTTTCAAAAAAGACCTTGTTAAGAATTGATTCGCTCATCCTTTAACTTAATTATTTTATTTGCCAATTGCCCAACTGTGGGGCCAAATTACCAGGAACAAATGTTGGTATGAACACTGATTCCAGATAATAGGCCCATGTAAATGTTCAGTGGATCACCCAATGAATGAATCAAATGCCGTTCATTGGGCTAAATCATTTCTGGCCTGCAGTGCTATATGAACATTAATCTGCTACCCAGAAACAATTAATCTGTATGGGGATGAGCGATTGCAGCAGCCATTACTTGTCCCCATACAGTAGAGGTGATTGCTGCATGCAAATGCAGCTCTTCACCTCCACCGACAAGCAGGTAATTATCGGTAAGGAATGGTCCCTTCCCGATAATATGGTAAAAAGCTTATCCATGTAAATACCCTTAAAAGACAAGGCGGCACTGCCAAGAAAAAGATTCACTCTCTAGAGGCGACAAGGGTTCTTTACCATAACAGCTGTGAATCTGTGGATAGCCTACATCAAGAGCTGGTCACAACAGGAACAGTTGATGGCTTAAGGCTACTTTTACACTAGCATTTTGGCTTTCCGTTTGGGGGATACATTCAGGGTTCTCACAAGCGGTCCAAAACGGATCAGTATTGCCCCAATGCATTCTGAATAGTAAAGGATCCACTCAGAATGCATCAGTCACCATTCTGCTCTGGAGGCGGACATCAAACGCTGCCTCCAGCGTTTTGCTGTCCGCCTGACGAAGTGGATCGAAACAGATCCGTCCTGGCACACAGTGTAAGTCAATGGGGACGGATCCATTTTCTCTGACACAATCTGGCACAATAGAAAATGGATCCATCCCCTATTGACTTTCAATGGTGTTCAAGACGGATCCATCATGGCTATAGAAGACATAATACAACCGGATCCGTTCACGACGGATGCATGCGGTTGTATTATTGTAACGGAAGCGTTTTTGCAGATCCATAATGGATCCGCAAAAAACGCTAGTGTGAAAGTAGCCTATTTTTTTTAGAACAGAATAACTATCTTCTACTATCTAACTTTTTTTTTTTCTCTAATTTGCCGTCATGTTTCAGAATTTATAAAAGACTATTAAACAAGTAACATTTTGGGTCAAAAGTCCTTTGTAACTCTGGTGGTTGCTCCATACATATTTAATTTCTTGTTTTTAAAATCATTAAGCTAGCACTACTGGTTGTTAAACGCCATATGTTTCAGGAAAAAAGGTAGTTGGGAGATCGAATTGTGTTTTTTATGATAATTTTTCCACATTTAATGTTAATGTGTGTGACGGCTTTGCTATAGCTTCAGAATTGACATATGCTCTTTAAAAGCAATCTATCCTAGATAATTGACCATTATGCAATGCTGCATCTGTAATCCCTCATTTCTCATCTAAAGCTTAATAAATAGATGGTTCTGAGAAAAAGTTTTTGAATAGAGAGTCGAATAGAAAAAGTAATTCATAGTTCAATGTTTTCTTATGATTTGAAATGCTAATGCATGCAAAATTAAACATAAAATTAAACAGCCACAAAAGCTGTTAAAACTGGGTTTCGCAAAGAAACACTGAATAGGCATTTTTTTTTTAATCATTGCTTCCACCTCTACAACATTTACATGAAAAAGGAAATGCTTTAAATGAAACTTTTGCATAAAAATGTGCCACAAACAAGAACTGAGGACAGAGCTATCAGATAAATTTTCTATTTAAACTAAAAATAGAAATGGGAAAACTTTTTTAAGATGGTTAGTTCAGGTAACACACTATTGTGCCAAGCTAAATTAAACATATTAGGGATCATTTATTAACACCTAGAGGACTCTACGATTTTCTGTAACTTTTTTATTTTACTGTTCACATAGTCATATGAGGGATAGTTTTTTACAGGACAAGTTGTACTTTCTAATGGCACCATTTAATATTGCCTATGATGTAGTGGGAGTAGGGAAAAAAATCCAAATGGAGTGGAAAAGACTGAAATTTCACCACAGTTTTATGGGTTTTGTCTATTGCAAGCATAGACTTCTATTATCAATGAATGCAATACGGAATGCCTCTTATAGCTTCCATGGTGGATGCCATCATAGAATCCAGTTATGGTCCGTGGTAGTGGAATCCATAACAGGAATCTTCGATAACCCAAACCAGAACTTTGGATGCCGAACTTAAAACGTAAGTTCGCTCAACACTAGTAATTAGCAGTAAACCATGGACACAAATCCATAGCACTTATGCCAGGTGTGAAAGAACTCTAAAAAATGTAATTTGTATCAGCAGAAATGAAGGGGAATCTTTATATCTATGGCATTCATGCTGAACGCAACTTTAAAAAAAAAATGTAATTACACCAGATACCTGGTAAACATCCATTCATACATGACCAGAATTAGGAGTTAAAAGCAATACATAATCCATATATCAACACAAGTTTATCTGTGACATAAACCTGAAAATGATCGATCCATTTTTCTCTGTGCAATTCAAAATCATAAAATGCTAAAATATCTATACAGTACATCAATACACTTGAAAAACCTCAAACGTCAGGATTTATGCTATAGAAAAGATATCTTAATTTCTGTGCACCATTTTATTTTGGTAATAGAATAGTTTTGAACCCCCGTTTTTGGAAAATATCACTAAAAGGGTAGATTTATTAAAATGCTCTAAAATTAAGACAACTTAAACCTAAATGAAACAGGCAGAAGATACGCCAAATTTAGCACAGTCATTCACGCTGTGTGATAGATTTGGAGCATTTTGCTAGATATGAAATTTTTCTCTTTCCTACACCACCTCTTCAGGTAGGTCATAGCACTGAAGAGATCCACCGAACTGAAACAAAACTAATATAGCTTAAACTCATTAGATAAATCTGGCACATTTGACTGAGCCGCCGATTGTTGGGTAGGAAGCGTTCCTTCCCGACATTCGGCTGCTCGTTCACAGTATGAGGACAAGGGATTGCTATAGAGATCCCTGCTCCACATACAGAATTGTGGCTTGATTGATGGTGTCTACACAAGCGACATGATCACCCGATAAACTAGCCTTTCGCTCATTCATCGGGTGATTGGTGGCACATTTAGATGGCCAGATGATCGAGGACGAATGTTCGTAGAAGATATTATGGACGATATAGGTGCATCTAAATGCACCTAAACACATTAAGCAAGATTCATACACTCTATCACACAGCATGAACCACTGTTATCAATTTGATGTGTGTCTGGTCTAGTTTTAAGCTGTCTAAAGTGAAGCCAGTAATAATACCGGTGTATCTACTCGTATAGTTTGTGTTATTCATCAACATCTGCAAACTTGATTGAGCCTAAAACAGAGGTAAGCCTTTCATTTTAAGGGTGTGTTCAAACATTTAGATCTTTTGATGCAGATTTTGAAGAAAAAATCAGGAATGGAATATGAACAGAGGGGACTTATAAATCAAAGACTGCAACTTTTCTTTTTAAACCCATTCTTGGTTTTGGATTAAAAAAAATATATATATCTAAAAACTTGAACGTGTGAACATACCCTGCAAGTGATTTACCACCTCCCCTCAAAGTTCATAAGCTGCTCCTATGTTAAAAGCTCTTTTATGAGGTTTTCCAGGATGACTATGTTTTTTAACAGATATGTTCATGTAGTTACTTACCTCATGTATATCTTCCCACATTTTTTTTTTTTCAATTTGGACTCTCCTGACCCATTTTCACCATGTACAAAAATCTGTCTGGCATGTTTTCATGCCAGAATATAGTACTTCTTGTTACTGTATCCAACCAAACCCATGAGGCACTTTTCCTTTCTCTGCTCCAGCAATGCCCCTACTTTATATCTCCTCCAACCCAGCTAATTATATATTTCCCTATTACTTCCCTTGTAGCTGATTTCACAAGCCCATCAACATGGAAGTAGAAGAGAGCTGCATGGTCATGGTTATGTAATAGGAAATAGAAATACATTACAAAATTACAGTTACCTAAATAAATAATTTGGGGAAAAAGTCAGTGCACCTTATAAGGCGAATCTGTCAAGGAACATGACCAGCGGCACCTTGCAGGCTGATACCCAGGGGCACGCTGCCAGTGTTAAGAAGTGAGGCGGCGCCCTCTAGGAGAAAGTGTGGGGGCAGGCAGTGGCCACTGAAGCTGAATGTAGCCAGCCCGCATGTCCTGTGTTCTGCAGTGCTCTGATCCAGCTCAAAAGGCAGGGGAGAAGACGAGCGATTCTCCTTCTCCTTCTCCTATGCGTTGCTGCCCTACATGTTAAGCTGATTGGTGGTGGGTGCCAGCTGCTCCACTGCCTCCACCAATCAGCTTAGTCAGTCGCCTAACCGAACACCACTGCTGTACTAGGAAGAAGGATGGAAGGGACGTTCCTGAGCCTCTGGCGCCCTAAGTCAGCACTGCTATCCCCTGGGATTCCTGGACTGCCTCCACCTGAAGTTCCTGGGTGAGTGACAGCCTAGATATGAAGAAGTGCAGTTCAGGGGCCGACCTGGACAAATATGTATTACATATGACTATAACCTCGTTCATCCATAGGAATACACCCATTTGTATTCTTAAGGATGAGAAGAGTTATAGTACCTGCTCTCCAACAGCAGCCGTTTTGGAAATGAGCAGCATTTTTTAGAAGTAGATTCAAAAGAAATGAGAAATATAGAGGGAGGACTTATCCTTCCTGCTGGATCCACTTCTGGATTTGGCTCAAAAAACTTTCAGAAAAGCCACAAAAAGCTGTATGTGACACCAGCCTAATGTTTCAGAACAAGCTCTGTTGACAGATTATAAAACCTTTTTATAACATCCTCTACTAGTTGGATGTAAAAAAAAAAAAAAAAAAAAAAAAAAAAAAATTTCAATTAGAAAACACCATTTCATGTTAGTATAAATATTATAGAATATCACAGCAATACTGTATAAGGCCCCTTGCAGACGAGCGTGTGTCATGCTGCGCCGCTCCCGGCCTGACCTCAGAAGTTTAATTTATGCAGAAGCCCATAAAAGGTTTGCATCAGGATGCAATATATGTGAAACAAGGAAGAAGAATGGCCAACTGGTGCTGTAGCTTACCTACAGTGGTGATTTAAAGTTTGTGAACCCTCGAGAATTTTCTATATTTCTGCATAAATTTGGCCTAAAACTACATCATTTCATCACACAAGTTCTAAAAGTAGATAAAGATAACCAAATCAAACAAATGAGGAAAATTATCCAATATCGCATGTCTGTGAGTGGCAAAAGTTTGTGAACCTTTGCTTTCAATATCTGGTGTGAGTCCTTTGTGCAGCAATAAGTGACACTAAACATTTCCGGTAATTGTTGATTAGTTCTGCATCGGCTTAGGGGAATTTTAGACCATTCCTCGGTACAAAACAGCTTAAGCTCTGTTATCTTGGCAGGTTTCCTCCCATAAACTGCTCAGTTCAGGTCATTCCCCAATATTTCTATTGGATAAAGGTCAGGACTTTGACTTGGCAATTACAGGGCACAACCTATGTAATGATTCATCCCCTTGCTGAATTTTCTACATGCTGGCTACCCTGTCACCAACCTAACATACAATGCAGATAAAGCCCTTAATGAACAATTGTGCCATGTCCAGCCAAGTAATTCAGGACAATAGACCAGCAGTCAGATAGGAACTCCATGCATCGTAAATCACTATGATGCAGTGCGTTCAGGTCAGAGGAGCCGCCATTGGATAGGGAAATGTGGCTGACACATGGGCCGTGTTTCCCATACCTAGCATGGTTGTACGCATGAGCGCTTAGGGAAGAGGTAAGAATCAATATGAAGGATATGGAGAGATGATGTGCATGAGCCGTAAGGTAGTACAGCATTCTGCCTAAAACAACCCTTTTCTACAAATATTTCAGAGACTTGTATGACAGATTTGCAGGTTCATGAGCAAAATGAAGCAACTATTCCAATTACAAAACATAATCATATGGCAGCTTTGTATGTGAACTAGCATACACATGCCATTTATTGTATGTTTAAACAAACAGGACACTTGGTGAATAGCCAATCCTTTGCATATGTGACCCGACTCATGAATTCCAGTGTCTAGATGAAAATGACATATAATGTGTGCAAACACGAAGTTAAATTTCAGCTAGAAAATGCAAGGAATTAAGCCTAAAACAACATTCGGGAAGCGACAGAATGAATCAATGACTGGTGTTTGTCTTTCGGTAATTATTCTGTGCCTAGTTTCCTGCTGGCAGAGGATCCAGGTTAAAATGAAAGACCTGTCACCATGCACGACCACAGCTAACTTTCATTTAATTTCTGCCATAAAACAACAGCTGCAGTATAGCCGTCAGTAGGAGGAATAATTAAATCTCAGTACACTAAACTCGATAAATCAGACTGTAGGAGTACTTTGGTTCTACTCTCCATGGTTGTGTTATGTTCACAAACGTGCTGTAATATAGAAGCCAAGTCATGTCTACATGCAAGTGTAAGACCTCTCTCACACGTCAGTGAATCACAGATGTTCTCCATGTACTCTTTCATTTTTATCTATTGTATCTATTTTCAGCTCAGTGATTTTCCAGTGACTGTTGGTCAGTGGTTACTTTGGTCCATGATGAAACAAACCCAATGATGCCAATCAGTCTGTGAATACCACTGACACAACACAGAGGGCATCAATGTTCTATCACCATTGGTAGAAGAAACAAATTTTCAGCCCAGCAGTGTACGTGGACTATGGATGACACATGGACCAAACATGGCTCCTTCCTGTATATCTTCACGGATGAACCACTGACCATCTTGTCACAGATGCCATTACGGACACCGACGTGTGAAACAGTCCTAAAGGCAAAGCTATACAAGTTTTCCTTGAAATTCTATTTGCTTAAAACAACAGTGTTAAAAGGGGTTTTCCGGTGAGGTCATTCTGTTAAGACAGGCCAGAAAGGGTTAAAAATAACAAAGAAGCTTTATTCACTTCCACCAAACCCTGCTACTGCCATTCAGATGCTGCTCTGGTCCACAGGAGAGGCCTGCTCAGCCAATCAATGGCCTTAGCAGGGGGCTTTCTTGGCATTTAAGTGTTGAGTTGGGACAGGAAGCAGAGGACAGTGGGGATCAGAGCGGCATCGGAGCAGCAGTTGCCTTGATCGGCAGAGGTAAGCAATGCTTCTTTATTATTGTAAAGAAATTTTGACCCATTTTTAAGCAAAATTATATGCATAGAAATCCTCACAATACAAAGGTATCCCTGTGGATAGGTGATAAGTATGTAATTTGTAGGGGTCCGACTACGGTTACCCTCCACCGATCACAAGAACAGTCCCTTGCATCTGTATTGCTGAAGCAGCAGGTTGAGCATGTGCATGGCCACTCCATACACTCTCTTTGGGACTGTTAGAAACAGCAGAACTCTGCATTTTGGATTTCTCTGGCACTATCACAGAGAGTGAATAGAACAGAAGAATGCATGCTAGACCTGCTGTTTTAGCCATTTGGGTACAAAGAACTGTTCTTATGATCAGTGGTGATACTAGTGGTGGGACCCCTGCCAATCAGATACTTATCTTATCTGGTGGATAGGAGATAAATGTATAATGAGGTACAACCCCTTTATGCAGTGACACACTGGCATTCCTTCTTCTGTATCTGCTCTTATTCTGTACATATGGACACTGCACAGTACCACTTCTCTTGTCCTGTATACTTGGTGTAATCACCACTATCTGCTTGTATTCTGTACATATAGACACTGCACAGTACCACTTCTCTTGTCCTGTATACTTGGTGTAATCATCACTATCTGCTTGTATTCTGTACATATAGTCACTGCACAGTACCACTTCTCTTGTCCTGTATAATTGGTGTAAACATCACTATCTGCTTGTATTCTGTACATATGGACACTGCACAGTACCACTTCTCTTGTCCAGTATAATGAGTGTAATTCTCACTGTCTGCTCTTATTCTGTACATATGGACACTGGACAGTACCACTTCTCCTGACCTGTATACTGGGTGTAATTCCCAGTATCTGCTTGTATTCTGTACATATGGACACTGCACAGTACCACTTCTGCTGACCTGTATACTGGGTGTAATTCCCAGTATCTGCTCTTATTCTGTATACATAGACACTGCACAGTACCACTTCTGCTGTCCTGTATACTGGGTGTAATTCCCAGTATTTGCTCTTATTCTGTATACATAGACACTGCACAGTACCACTTCTCCTGTCCTGTATACTGGGTGTTATCCTCAGTAATCTGCTCTTACTGTGTGTGTGTGTGTGTGTGTGTGTGTGTGTGTATGTGTGTGTGTATGTGTGTGTGTGTGTGTGTGTGTGTGTATATATATATATATATATATATATATATACACACACACTGCTCAAAAAAATAAAGGGAACACTTAAACAACACAATGTAACTCCAAGTCAATCACACTTCTGTGAAATCAAACTGTCCACTTAGGAAGCAACACTAAGTGACAATCAATTTCACATGCTGTTGTGCAAATGGGATAGACAACAGGTGGAAATTATAGGCAATTAGCAAGACACCCCCAATAAAGGAGTGGTTCTGCAGGTGGTGACCACAGACCACTTCTCAGTTCCTATGCTTCCTGGCTGATGTTTTGGTCACTTTTGAATGCTGGCGGTGCTTTCACTCTAGTGGTAGCATGAGACGGAGTCTACAACCCACACAAGTGGCTCAGGTAGTGCAGCTTATCCAGGATGGCACATCAATGTGAGCTGTGGCAAGAAGGTTTGCTGTGTCTGTCAGCGTAGTGTCCAGAGCATGGAGGCGCTACCAGGAGACAGGCCAGTACATCAGGAGACGTGGAGGAGGCCGTAGGAGGTTAACAACCCAGCAGCAGGACCGCTACCTCCGCCTTTGTGCAAGGAGGAACAGGAGGAGCACTGCCAGAGCCCTGCAAAATGACCTCCAGCAGGCCACAAATGTGCATGTGTCTGCTCAAACGGTCAGAAACAGACTCCATGAGGGTGATATGAGGGCCCGACATCCACAGGTGGGGGTTGTGATTACAGCCCAACACCATGCAGGATGTTTGGCATTTGCCAGAGAACACCAAGATTGGCAAATTCGCCACTGGCGCCCTGTGCTCTTCACAGATAAAAGCAGGTTCACACTGAGCACATGTGACAGATGTGACAGAGTCTGGAGACGCTGTGGAGAACGTTGTGCTGCCTGCAACATCCTCCAGCATGACCGGTTTGGCATTGTGTCAGTAATGGTGTGGGGTGGCATTTCTTTGGAGGGCCACACAGCCCTCCATGTGCTCGCCAAAGGTAGCCTGACTGCCATTAGGTACCGAGATGAGATCCTCAGACCCCTTGTGAGACCATATGCTGGTGCGGTTGGCCCTGGGTTCCTCCTAATGCAAGACAAACCTAGACCTCATGTGGCTGGAGTGTGTCAGCAGTTCCTGCAAGACGAAGGTATTGATGCTATGGACTGGCCCGCCCGTTCCCCAGACCTGAATCCAATTGAGCACATCTGGGACATCATGTCTCGCTCTATCCACCAACATCACGTTGCACCAAGACTGTCCAGGAGTTGGCAGATGCTTTAGTCCAGGTCTGGGAGGAGATCCCTCAGGAGACCGTCCGCCACCTCATCAGGAGCATACACAGGCGTTGTAGGGAGGTCATACAGCACGTGGAGGCCACACACACTACTGAGCCTCATTTTGACTTGTTTTAAGGACATTACATCAAAGTTGGATCAGCCTGTAGTGTGTTTTTCCACTTTAATTTTGAGTGTGACTCCAAATCCAGACCTCCATGGGTTGAAAAATTTGATTTCCATTTTTTTATTTTTGTGTGATTTTGTTGTCAGGATATTCAACTATTTAAAGAACAAAGTATTTCTGAATAATTAACTCAGATCTAGGATGTGTTATTTTTGTGTTCCCTTTATTTTTTTGAGCAGTGTATATATATATATATATATATACACACACATACATACACTTCATAGTATCACTTCTCATGTAATGAATACTGGGTGTAATTACCAGTATCTGCTCTTTTTTGGTATACATACACTGCACAGTAATACTTCTCATGTCCTGTATACTGCAGTATTCTGCCAGCAACATGTTATAGAGCAGGAGGAGCTGAGAAGATATACAGATGTACTGTACCAAGCACCAAAATCAGCGGGTTAGCGCGCCATCCTAAAGATTTATTCACACGTCCGCAAGTGTTTTGCGGTCCGCAAATTGCGGATCCGCAAAAGGCGGACACCGGCCATGTGCGTTCTGCATTTTGCGGACCGCACATGGCTGGCACTTTAAATAGAAATGCTTTTTCTTGTCCGTGTCTAGTGATGAGCGTCAGGGGCAATATTCGAATTTGCGATATTTTGCAAATATTTTCGTCATATATTCGCGAATTTGAGAATTCAAGATTATATTCTTCATTGCGAAATGTAATATTCACGTAATGCGCACAAAATACAGGAGTGGGTCGCTATAGCTACATTTTTCAAGCTGGTATAAGTTTCCTAGACTAGAGAAAATGGTTGGCACGGCAGAACATTAGAATAGCTTTATATGCAGATAGAGTGCGCCAATATATTTGCGCTTTCAAATTTTCGCCAATAGATGGGGTAGGCAAGTTTTCTATTGGTTGCTATTGATGTTGCTAAGCTGTTACAAAGCCTTCTCATTGGCCCACAAGCTAGAAGATGGGAGTGATGATCACCTGATGTGTACTGTGTAAAAAACAAAACAAACCTAATATTCGATTTTACGAATATATAGAGTTATACTCTAAATATTCTCGAATTCTCAAAGTGCCGATATTCGTGATTAAAATTCGCTATCCGAATATTCGCCATGCTGTCCGTGTCTGTGTGCTGTCCACATCTTTTTTGGCCCCATTGAAAATGAATGGGTCCGGATCCGTTCCGTAATGTTGCGGAACGGATCCGGATCCATTTTGCGGGCGTGTGAATTGACCCTAACAGTGTAACTCAATACCAACATTAAGCTTTAGAAGCTTTGCACATAATTAAACTAAGCCATAGTGATAAGCTAGAATGATAACACTCCAGGTAAGACTTTACTGCTGGCTCCATCTGTATATATAGTTTTATAGGGAAAAGACTGAGCAAAACTTGTATTCTACTCATTCTGGGCTGTGACGTCAAGCAGGCGGGCCTATCTGTGATTGACAGCTTCCCTTCTATGACTGTGTATACAGATACACCTGTCAAGAACTGATAGGATCGCCTCCTTGACAAAGCCCAGAATGAGCAGGAATTTAAATGAATAAATTACAACTTGTACTGAATCAAAACTATACATCAATCTGTTCAGCTGCTCCATAACATGCTGTCTGTAGATTGCACTGCATTTTCAACGTGACAGGTTCGCTTTAACAAAAAATTCTTAGACCATTTGCTTAATCTAAAAATATGCCAAATCACGCTTTAAGACTGCAGTCCGTGTGGACCAGCATAAATAACAGTAACTAACAGGTAATAGTACTCCACCTAGTGGCTAAATTTGTGAAATATATTTGCAAATTCACACTACAGAATATATCCTGGTCTTTTGCATTAAGCAAAACTCATAGTGTACTTAAATTTAAAAATCTTTTTAAAATAATCACATAACTAATAAAGGTAAACATTGTTTTGTAGTATATACAATAAGAACAGAACCTTTAGAAAATACTGATGCTGAAAAATATACACTATCAAGGTTGGTTTTGTAGCTGGGCTAATCACCTAAATTCCAGGTGCACAGAGACGATCTCTAGTGTAAGCACATGTTCTATTCTATAATTTGCTCCTTGCATCATCTTCAACCAACCACCTACAATACTGAAAAATCTATTTAAGGCAGCAATACAATCTGCCTACCACACACAATATAAGACATTATTTTACTATATAGCTATCCAGTGAAAGAGCAATCCGACAGGCTGTTTCAGCAGAGGAACAGGCTGCTCTTCAATGTCGGAGCCCGTTTATTATAATGGGAAACAGTGGTGATACAGCTGCTCCCCTTCATTGATGCCGGACAAAAACTGTTGTGTGCAGCAATATTTGTCAGGTCGACTCCCAGCATAAATGCCGGGGAGTGGGCAGATTCTGTCCGGATCCCATTATAGTCAGGTTCAGCGGGCACGCGGCCTTCTCAGGCTATGCCGGTTTCAGAGACCTCCAGCAGGCTGTTTTCTGACGGAACAGCCTGCTGGATTGCTCTGCCGCCTGTGTTAAAGAAGCCATCAGGTTAAACTTTGAGAATTAAACATGTTCACGTATTATAAATACTAAGGTTTTAAAGGGACACTTCTATCAGAAAGGGGTATATTTTTAAACTCAATAGTTATAGAAAACATTTTTTGACTTTATGACTTTTTAATTTCAGCAGTACTATACCACTGAAAATTAAATAGAAAATATTGCTTCTTCTACAAAATACCGATACTTCTGTAGCAGTAAGCACAGAGAAACAAAACTCCTATACAGATAAGTAACGCCATTGTTAGTTTACTGCTGCTGTGAGGGAATATATTATCTGAATGGTAATCCTCATTATCAATAATAGATGAAGAATTGGGATATCAGTATGACATTTCTATTGTCTTGGGGGTAGGCCTAGATAAAGATGCCCACAAAACAGCATTGTACGTATCAGTTTAATGTGGAGGGTTATCCGGGACCACAGTGATGGTCTGACTGAAAGAGTTAAGCGAGCCCAATCTAACAAAACCAAGCAAAATACATGGTGGGACTTCATAATACTATATCCAGAAAACTATCCAGTAATTATTATTATTTTTTTATTTATTTATTACATGGTACATTCACATATAAGTTGTTAATATGTGCTAAAATGTTTGATGAAATTGTCCCTCTCTTTAAAGAATTGCAATTGAATAAAGTAAATATGAAGCATTTTCTAGCAGTGTTATAGCACTAATGCAGTAAGGAGTATGTTACAGCTACCCTGCAGATTATAAGAAATCACTGACCTCGTCCTTTTGCCCACGTGTAAGTTCGATTTGTTACAACGGTCCTCACATCTTGAATCTGAGGCTCGGCTTGTGCATGCCTCAGGTGAAGTTCACCGGCTTTATTTGAAATTTTCAGAGGTAAAATATATTTTGGGATACCTTTGTAAAACCAAGCTCCTGATCTCTTCCAGACCTGTAAAAGAAGAGACATATAATGTAATTAAAGGGAACCTGTTGATAGATTCCATACAATACCGCACTTTGTTTTAAGGGACTACTACAGTTCCACAGGATTCCTGGCATCCACGTCACTGCTTGTTTCTGTAGTAGACTGAATTGTTGCGTGCTTGAGTGTGCACAATATGCTGAAGGTACTGTACTTTGCTCTAGCCCGACTGTGTTAGGGTACATTCACAATTTTGCGGAACGGGTGCGGACCCATTCATTTCAATCGGGCCGCAAAAGATGTGGACAGCACTCCGTGTGCTGTCTGCATCCGTTGTTCCGTTACGCGCCCCCGCAAAAAAATATGTAGCATGTCTCATTCTTGTCCGCGATTGCGGACAAGAATAGGTATTCTCTATATAGCGCCGGCCATTTGCAGTCCGTGTTTTGCGGATCCACAATTTGCGGACCGCAAAACACTTACGGTCGTGTGAATGCACCCTTAGTACCAATTTTTTCATGATGTAGTACTGTCTACTCAATTCTGAAACATAAAAAATAAATTCAAAGGAGTATGAAAAATAAGAATAGAGCTGCTAATCATCTGTACATGGCTAGCACACCGAATCCTAGCACCTAGATAAATGGAAAATACTGTCATTTTACTTAAAGCCATTTTAATTGTCACACCATAAAGAATATGATAGCTAGAAGAACATATAATATGAATGCAAATATTGGCACTTATGTCCACTGCAATCTCCAGAATGTATGGAAATGTGACATTACAAGAGTAATTACCCGCGCTGGCAGAGTCTGACTAAAATGTGTAATTATGCTTTATGTTCTTTGACAAACAACAGTCTGATGGCTTTCAGAAATATAATAGGCGCAGTTTATGCCTGCCTCTCTGCACAGCTGGGAAAGATGAAATCAAATCTCCAATGTTACAAATTTCAGCCACAGAAAAGACAGAGATGACATTTCCCATGCAGACTTAAACCAAAACCTTCTGCATGAAGCTATGCTGTCTGAAAACACTGGACACTTATCATGAACTTGGACGCACTTTAGTAACCCGTTATGTAAACCTGGTATTATACACTCAGCACTTGCAATATGTGTTTCTACGCGATTTCTACACAGCCACCAGAGATGAGAAAATCGAAGTTGACAAAGTGGAATTCAATCCAAATTTCAGGAAAAACTTGATTCGCACCGAATCTGAATTTCCTCACACTTCGTGGTAACGAATCGCATTTTTTCCTAAAATGGCTGCTGCACGTGTTAGGACATGGAGCAAGGAACTCTAGGAATGAGGGATCACCCACAATGCCATGCATGCAGCCAATCAGCAGCCAGCCAGTCCTGTGATGTCACAGCCCTATAAATAGCCTCAGCCATCTTGGATTCAGCCATTTTCCAGTCTACTTAGTGCAGGGAGAGACGTCAGCAGGCGCTAGGGACAGTGGTAGAAAATACTTTAAAACTTTTATTTTGCTGTATAGAAGTTCAGGGAAAGGATAGGGAGGAATCATTCTACAGTATTGAAGCAGAACAGGGTTCAGAAGGGGAGGTTACAGCCTGAGTAATAGGAACAATCCTATTACACCTTGCTGCACTGACTGCGGATCTAAATTGCCATTATATATCTCTGTAATTCCAGCAAACCGTTCTTGTTATTGGGGTGCAAGTGCTGTTTGATACACCCATTGACAGGGTTTATTACAAGGAAATATTTCTACGTCTTATTTCCCCTTGTGTGGTGCAGCTATATGTTCTAAAGGATTTTTTTGCTTGTATTAGTGGGAAGGTCTGATTAGCCGTTGTGTGGTTGAAAATTACATCCCTTTTTCATGTGTATTAGTGGCACAAAAATATATATTTGTCGTTCAGCGGTGCAGTTATATGTTCTAAAGCCCTTTTTGGCGTGTATTAGTGGCAAAAAATATATATATTATTTGCCGTTCAGCGGTGCAGTTATATGTTCTAAAGCTTTTGTGGCGTGTATAAGTGGAAAAAAGTAGGGGCCTATTTGCCGTTCTGCGGTGCAGTTATATGTTCTAAAGCATTTTGTGGCGGGTATAAGTGGAAAAAAGTAAGGGCCTATTTGACATTCAGTGGTGCAGTTATATGTTCTAAAGCAGGGCTGGCCAACCTGCGGCTCTCCAGCTGTTGTAAAACTACAATTCCCACCATGCCATGCTGTAGGCTGATAGTTGTAGGCTGTCCGGGCATGCTGGGAGTTGTAGTTTTGCAACAGCTGGAGAGCCGCAGGTTGGCCAGCCCAGTTCTAAAGCGTTCTTTGCTGTGTATTAGTGGGAAAAAAGCAGACTTTTTTGGGGTGTTTTCATTTCCTTTTTATTTATTTATTTGATCTAACAGTATGTCAGTATGACAGAGAAGTGCCAGGCCCTGTACAGGAGAGTGGCAGAGACCTAAAGGTTTCTGGCGCAGGCACAGGTCGCAGCTGAGTAAGGGGGCGTGGCAGCTGGAGTCGTAGCTCCCTGTTCAACATCTCAGGTAGTTTTAAGACCACAAAGTCAAGGTACACATCATTCATTTGTAGAGCATGTCTTGAACGAACTGATTTTTGTACAATCTTGACTCAGCACTCACTTTTTAGGTCCTGTCTCAGTCATACACACAGAAGATGCAGTCTGCAGTAACTTTTAATTACATAACATGTGTCAGGAGTTCACCTAGTATCACTAGGCAGGTCTGTACTGGTAAGGTTGCCATACCAATCAGACAAGCCCCAGCTGCTGGACCTGTCAGTGTGACTGGAAACCGAGCCAATCAGGTTTCTATAACGGTGTCCAATCCTAGAGCTTGTAGGGGATTTAACCCTTAGGATACCGGAGGTTTTTTCCATTTTGCATTTTAATTTTTCTTCCCTAACTTCCTTGAGCCATGACTTTTTTATTTTTCCCTTCACACAGCTGTATGAGTGCTTATTACTTGCAAGATAAGTTGTACTTTCTAATTCCACCATTTAATATGGCATACAATGTAGTGGGAAGCGGGAAAATTCCAAATGGAGTGGAATTGAAAAAAAAAAACGCAATTCCTCGACCGTTTTACCGGTTTTGTTCCCACTGTGTTCTGTTTGCAGCAAAACTGACCTGTGCCGTTCATTCTCTGGGTCAGTACGATTACAACCGTACCACATATGTATAAGTTTTTATGTCTAAATAGTGTGAGACCCCCATAACTTTTTATAGTTTTATATCTACTGAGCTGTGTGGGGGCTCATTTTTGTGGGACAATCTGTAGTTTTTATTGATACCATTTTGGAGCGTGTGTAACTTTTTGATCACATTTTATGAATTTTTTTTGGGTAAGAGGTGATGAAAAAATGGCAAATCGGCCATTTTGACCCTTTTTTCAGTTACACAATTTGCTGTATTGGAAAAATTTATATTTTAATAGTACGGGCGTTTTCAGTTATGTTTATATTTTTTGTTATTTGTGCATTTTTTTTTATTGTACGGAAAGGGGGGTGATTTAAACTTAGATTTTTTATTTATTTATATATTTAACAGTTTTTTTTACTTTTTTAAATGATTTTGAAGCTCATGTTTGAGATTACAAAATCCCAATTTTTTTTTTACATTTTGAACAATCATGGATTTTTTAACATCCATATATTGTTCAGAATTGCTCCTTTCTTATGCTGGTCAAAATAAAAATTGCAGATTTAATGCCCTGGGTCTCTTCAGCGAGACCCAGTGTATTAAAATTATTTACCGGCATCCTCATTGGACGCAGAGGATGCCAGTAAGAAGCCCAGAAGCGTCAGCTTCCGAGTTTCTCACCCTTTAGATGCTGTGATCTCACTTGATCACGTCATCTAAAGGTTTTAATTGCAAATGCGAACGGGCACCATGTTTGCCCATCGCTCTAGCGCCTTACATGGTAGGTGGTAGTGAAGGGGTTAAGTCAGCTGGTTCCTATCAACATTGCCTGTGATTGCATTTGTCTTCTCTAGATTCTCTACTGTGAGACTTACTACAGACAGTTTTTTTTGTTTGTTTGTTTTTTTACTTCTGGCTTGTTTTTTTGGATTATCCTTGTAGCTGCTGATTCTCCTTACATCTGCTCTCCTGGTATCAATTCTGGCTAGTCTCTGGATTTAATCTCTTGTGTACTGCATTTATTGTGTTTGTTTCTCCTGGTTTTTGACCCTGCTTGCTGCCTTTACCACCCTGGTCCCTCTGAAAGGTCTGCTACCAGTGCACCAGTATTCTGTTATCAAGCCTTGAAGGCGTATCCTGAGTCCCTAGCAGCCAAGTCCACTCTGCCTCGTGGTGGGCTCTGGTGAATACTTAGGGGTAGCCTTAGTTTAATGCTGAGACCACATACCAGCGACCGCAAACTGAACATCTTTTGAACAACTTATGTTCAGATCACCGGCAAATTAACAGATAACCATTTGAACATTAGAGAGATCTAACTATAACATGTAGCAGACGGACATCATATAGCAAAGTAAGAGGTCACATTTGGAGTACTCCTGTCATTTAGGTATATGCGTGAGCTCCGCATTATAAGTACCTATGTATATACGCTGATATGTTGACATGCAATTAGGATATGTAGAATATTTTATTGGGTAAATAAATTTTAATAAATGCAAAAATACTGTGAGCCAGTCTGATTGTTTTTTATGAATTTACTTGATTTTCAGTTGGTAACTGAAAGACTGGGCTCCAGTAGGTTGCTGGTGTAGCTTCTCTACATTGTTAGATTCGTTTAATACTACCCGGATAAGTTTCAGAAGGCTGGTAATAGATTTTGGCTTCACTGGCAGTGGTCTGGATGGTGACTGTAGTACTCCCCAACAACATAAATGTTTAAGACAGATAAAGTGATCATTATTTTTTGCAAAGCATGAACCTGTGATGTTCATGTTTCACTCTTCTGAATAATTATATTTTTCAACTTACAGGCGCGGTGAGGGAAGGACGCTTGCTGGCTGCCAGTTTCCTCACCATGCCTGCACAGAATACCAAACGGCGTGTGATTTCCCCAGGGCATAGGGCAGGGAGAAGGATGCAAATGATGCCTGGCCCTGACAACACTTGGAAGGCGTGACTTGAGGTGGGAGACGGGAGCCTCTAGGTGCAGGAGCAACTCCCCCCCTGCCCCTAGAGGCTCATTTACATATTATAAAAGTAAGAATTCTACAGTAACGGGGGCACAGATAATCATTAGAATAGCAGAGTTAGGTGCAGCTGACATTAGCACATCGCTAATGTCAGCCAGTTTAATACTGAAAATTCTAGTGACAGAAACCCTTTAAAAACTTTTGAATGGACAATGCTATAAATAGAGTTGAGCGAACACCTGGATGTTCGGGTTCGAGAAGTTCGGCCGAACTTCCCGGAAATGTTCGGGTTCGGGATCCGAACCCGATCCGAACTTCGTCCCGAACCCGAACCCCATTGAAGTCAATGGGGACCCGAACTTTTGGGCACTAAAAAGGCTGTAAAACAGCCCAGGAAAGAGCTAGAGGGCTGCAAAAGGCAGCAACATGTAGGTAAATCCCCTGCAAACAAATGTGGATAGGGAAATGAATTAAAATAAAAATTAAAAAAATAAAAATGAACCAATATCAATTGGACAGAGGTCCCATAGCAGAGAATCTGGCTTCACGTCAGCAGAGAATCAGTCTCTTCATGCCATAGCAAAGAATCTGGCTTCATGTCAGCAGAGAATCAGTCTCTTCATGCCATAGCAGAGAATCTGGCTTCATGTCAGCGCAGAATCAGTCTTCATGTCATAGCAGAGAATCAGGCTTCACGTCAGCCACCACTGGAACAGGCCACTGTCACACATTTAGGCCCCGGCACCCAGACAGAGGAGAGCGGTCCCGTAACAGAGAATCTGGCCTTATGTCAGCGCAGAATCTGTCTTCATGTCATAGCAGAGAATCAGGCTTCACGTCACCCACCACTGGAACAGGCCACTGTCACACATTTAGGCCCAGGCACCCAGGCAGAGGAGAGAGGTCCCGTAACAGAGAATCTGGCCTTATGTCAGCGCAGAATCTGTATTGATGTCATAGCAGAGAATCAGGCTTCACGTCACCCACCACTGGAACAGGCCACTGTCACATATTTAGGCCCAGGCACCCAGGCAGAGGAGAGAGGTCGCGTAACAGAGAATCTGGCTTCATGTCAGCACAGAATAAGTCTTCATGTAATAGCAGAGAATCAGGCTTCACGTCACCCACCACTGGAACAGGCCACTGTCACACATTTAGGCACCGGCACCCAGACAGAGGAGAGGTTCATTCAACTTTGGGTTGCCCCGCAATATAATGGTAAAATGAAATTAAAAATAGTATTGAATGAGGAAGTGCCCTGGAGTAGAAAAATATATTGTTAAGGGGAGGTAGTTAATATCTAATCTGCACAAGGGATGGAAAGGTCCTGTGGGATCCATGCCTGGTTCATTTTTATGAACGTCAGCTTGTCCACATTGGCTGTAGACAGGCGGCTGCGTTTGTATGTAATGACGCCCCCTGCCATGCTGAATACACGTTCAGACAAAACGCTGGCCGCCGGGCAGGCCAGCACCTCCAAGGCATAAAAGGCTAGCTCTGGCCACGTGGACAATTTGGAGACCCAGAAGTTGAATGGGGCCGAACCATCAGTCAGTACGTGGAGGGGTGTGCACAGGTACTGTTCCACCATGTTAGTGAAATGTTGCCTCCTGCTAACACGTTCCGTATCAGGTGGTGGTGCAGTTAGCTGTGGCGTGGTGACAAAACTTTTCCACATCTCTGCCATGCTAACCCTGCTCTCAGAGGAGCTGGCCGTGACACAGCTGCGTTGGCGACCTCTTGCTCCTCCTCTGCCTTCGCCTTGGGCTTCCACTGGTTCCCCTGTGACATTTGGGAATGCTCTCAGTAGCGCGTCTACCAACGTGCGCTTGTACTCGCGCATCTTCCTATCACGCTCCAGTGTAAGAAGTAAGGTGGGCACATTGTCTTTGTACCGGGGATCCAGCAGGGTGGCAACCCAGTATTCCGCACACGTTAAAATGTGGGCAACTCTGCTGTCGTTGCGCAGGCACTGCAGCATGTAGTCGCTCATGTGTGCCAGGCTGCCCAGAGGTAAGGACAAGCTGTCCTCTGTGGGAGGCGTATCGTCATCGTCCTGTGTTTCCCCCCAGCCACGCACCAGTGATGGGCCCGAGCTGCTTTGGGTGCCACCCCGCTGTGAACATGCTTCATCCTCATCCTCCTCCACCTCCTCCTCATCCTCGTCCTCCTCGTCCTCCAGTAGTGGGCCCTGTCTGGCCACATTTGTACCTGGCCTCTGGTGTTGCAAAAAACCTCCCTCTGAGTCACTTCGAAGAGACTGGCCTGAAAGTGCTAAAAATGACCCCTCTTCCTCCTCTTCCTCCTGGGCCACCTCCTCTTCCATCATCGCCCTAAGTGTTTTCTCAAGGAGACATAGAAGTGGTATTGTAACGCTGATAACGGCGTCATCGCCACTGGCCATGTTGGTGGAGTACTCGAAACAGTGCAACAGGGCACACAGGTCTCGCATGGAGGCCCAGTCATTGGTGGTGAAGTGTGTCTGATCCGCAGTGCAACTGACCCGTGCGTGCTGCAGCTGAAACTCCACTATGGCAAGCTGCTGCTCGCACAGTCTGTCCAGCATATGCAAGGTGGAGTTCCACCTGGTCGATACGTCGCATAGGTGGAGTTCCGCGGTGAGCGGGAAGGCCGAAGTTACGCTGTAGCGCAGACAGGCGAGCAGTGGCAGGGTGTGAACGCCGGAAGCGCGAACAGACGGCCCGCACTTTATGCAGCAGCTCTGACATGTCGGGGTAGTTGCGAATGAACTTCTGCACCACCAAATTCAGCACATGCGCCAGGCAAGGGATGTGCGTCAAACCGGCTAGTCCCACAGCTGCAACGAGATTTCGCCCATTATCGCACACCACCAGGCCGGACTTGAGGCTCACCGGCAGCAACCACTCGTCGGTCTGTTGTTCTATACCCCGCCACAACTCCTGTGCGGTGTGGGGCCTGTCCCCCAAACATATGAGTTTCAGAATGGCCTGCTGACGTTTACCCCGTGCTGTGCTGAAGTTGGTGGTGAAGGTGTGTGGCTGACTGGATGAGCAGGTGGAAGAAGAGGAGGAGGAAGCTGAGTAGGAGGAGGAGGAGACAGGAGGCAAAGAATGTTGCCCTGCGATCCTTGGCGGCGGAAGGACGTGCGCCAAACAGCTCTCCGCCTGGGGCCCAGCCGCCACTACATTTACCCAGTGTGCAGTTAGGGAGATATAGCGTCCCTGGCCGTGCTTACTGGTCCACGTATCTGTGGTTAGGTGGACCTTGCCACAGATGGCGTTGCGCAGTGCACACTTGATTTTATCGGACACTTGTTTGTGCAGGGAAGGCACGGCTCTCTTGGAGAAGTAGTGGCGGCTGGGAACAACATACTGTGGGACAGCAAGTGACATGAGCTGTTTGAAGCTGTGTGTGTCCACCAGCCTAAATGACAGCATTTCATAGGCCAGTAGTTTAGAAATGCTGGCATTCAGGGCCAGGGATCGAGGGTGGCTAGGTGGGAATTTACGCTTTCTCTCAAATGTTTGTGAGATGGAGAGCTGAACGCTGCCGTGTGACATGGTTGAGATGCTTGGTGACGCAGGTGGTGGTGTTGGTGGTACATCCCATGTTTGCTGGGCGGCAGGTGCCAACGTTCCTCCAGAGGCGGAGGAAGAGGCCGAGGCGGCGGCAGCAGCAGAAGAGGCCGAGGCAGCAGCAGCAGAAGAGGTAGCAGGGGGAGCCTGAGTGACTTCTTTGTTTTTAAGGTGTTTACTCCACTGCAGTTCATGCTTTGCATGCAGGTGCCTGGTCATGCAGGTTGTGCTAAGGTTCAGAACGTTAATGCCTCGCTTCAGGCTCTGATGGCACAGCGTGCAAACCACTCGGGTCTTGTCGTCAGCACATTGTTTGAAGAAGTGCCATGCCAGGGAACTCCTTGAAGCTGCCTTTGGGGTGCTCGGTCCCAGATGGCGGCGGTCAGTAGCAGGCGGAGTCTCTTAGCGGCGGGTGTTCTGATTTTGCCCACTGCTCCCTCTTTTGCTACGCTGTTGGCTCGGTCTCACCACTGCCTCTTCCTCCGAACTGTAAAAGTCAGTGGCACGACCTTCATTCCATGTGGGGTCTAGGACCTCATCGTCCCCTGCATCGTCTTCCACCCAGTCTTGATCCCTGACCTCCTGTTCAGTCTGCACACTGCAGAAAGACGCAGCAGTTGGCACCTGTGTTTCGTCATCATCAGAGACGTGCTGAGGTGGTATTCCCATGTCCTCATCATCAGGAAAAATAAGTGGTTGTGCGTTAGTGCATTCTATCTCTTCCACCCCTGGGGAAGGGCTAGGTGGATGCCCTTGGAAACCCTGGCAGCAGAGTCTTCAAACAGCATAAGAGACTGCTGCATAACTTGAGGCTCAGACAGTTTCCCTGATATGCATGGGGGTGATGTGACAGACCGATGGGCTTGGTTTTCATGCGCCATCTGTGCGCTTTCTGCAGAAGACTGGGTGGGAGATAATGTGAACGTGCTGGATCCACTGTCGGCCACCCAATTGACTAATGCCTGCACCTGCTCAGGCCTTACCATCGTTAGAACGGCATTGGGCCCCACCAAATATCGCTGTAAATTCTGCTGGCTACTGGGACCTGAGGTAGTTGGTTCACTAGGACGTGTGGCTGTGGCAGAACGGCCACGTCCTCTCCCAGCACCAGAGGGTCCACTAACACCACCACGACCATGTCCACGTCCGCGTCCCTTATTAGATGTTTTCCTCATTGTTCCCGTTCACCACAATTTTGAGAATGGCAAATTTGGGAATGGTTTTTCAACCCAGAAAAAAAAGTGTGCTTTTACGGTCACTACAAATAACTTGACCAGCTAAAACAGTACAGATTTGGTTAAATAGAGATGTGAGGCCTGTTTTTTTTTGCGCTGTGTGACAGTTATAGGTTTAATCACAGAATCAGACTTCTATCTGCACGCTAGCGTGTGTCTTAGGTTTTTCTGAATGACACTATCACTAGCTTCAATGTAAGATATTCTTTTTGGGATAGATTTCAAGTAGGCCTCAAATACCAGAAACTAGTTATTTTGAGAATGGCAAATTTGGGAATGGTTTTTCAACCCAGAAAAAAAAGTGTGCTTTTACGGTCACTACAAATAACTTGACCAGCTAAAACAGTACAGATTTGGTTAAATAGAGATGTGAGGCCTGTTTTTTTTTGCGCTGTGTGACAGATATAGGTTTAATCACAGAATCAGACTTCTATCAGCACGCTAGCGTGTGTCTTAGGTTTTTCTGAATGACACTATCACTAGCTTCAATGTAAGATATTCTTTTTGGGATAGATTTCAAGTAGGCCTCAAATACCAGAAACTAGTTATTTTGAGAATGGCAAATTTGGGAATGGTTTTTCAACCCAGAAAAAAAAGGTGTGCTTTTACGGTCACTACAAATAACTTGACCAGCTAAAACAGTACAGATTTGGTTAAATAGAGATGTGAGGCCTGGTTTTTTTTGCGCTGTGTGACAGGTATAGGTTTAATCACAGAATCAGACTTCTATCTGCACGCTAGCGTGTGTCTTAGGTTTTTCTGAATGACACTATCACTAGCTTCAATGTAAGATATTCTTTTTGGGATAGATTTCAAGTAGGCCTCAAATACCAGAAACTAGTTATTTTGAGAATGGCAAATTTGGGAATGGTTTTTCAACCCAGAAAAAAAAAGTGTGCTTTTACGGTCACTACAAATAACTTGACCAGCTAAAACAGTACAGATTTGGTTAAATAGAGATGTGAGGCCTGTTTTTTTTTTGCGCTGTGTGACAGGTATAGGTTTAATCACAGAATCAGATTTCTATCAGCATGCTAGCGTGTGTCTTAGGTTTTTCTGAATGACACTATCAGTACCTTCAATGTAAGATATTCTTTTTGGGATAGATTTCAAGTAGGCCTCAAATACCAGAAACTAGTTATTTTGAGAATGGCAAATTTGGGAATGGTTTTTCAACCCAGAAAAAAAAGTGTGCTTTTACGGTCACTACAAATAACTTGACCAGCTAAAACAGTACAGATTTGGTTGAATAGAAATGTCAGGTCTATTTTTTAGGCACTGGGTGACAGGCTCAACTTGCCCCTGATGTAATATATGGCCAAAAAATAACCACACTGTTGATGGTTAAATGCACTTGGGTGACACAGGCTCAGCCTGCACCAGATGTAGTATATGGCCAAAAAATAATCAGACTGTCGATGGTTAAATGCACTTCGGTGACACAGGCTCAGCCTGCAGCTGATGTAGTATATGGCCAAAAAATAACCAGACTGTTGATGGTTAAATGCACTTCGGTGACACAGGCTCAGCCTGCAGCTGATGTAGGATATAGCACAAAATAACCATACTATCGATGGTTAAATACACTTGGTGATAGCTTGTGCTGGCGCACCACAAGTCACAAAATGGCCGCCGATCACCCCAGAAAAAAAGTGATCTAAAAACGCTCTGGGCAGCCTCAAAAAAGTGACTAACGCCCTAACGTCGCAGCTGCAACCTCTCCCTATACTGATCATAGCAGAGTGACGTGCGGCGCTACGTGACTCCAGCTTAAATAGAGGCTGGGTCACATGCTGCACTGGCCAATCACAGCCATGCCAATAGTAGGCATGGCTGTGATGGCCTCTTGGGGCAAGTAGTATGATGCTTGTTGATTGGCTGCTTTGCAGCCTTTCAAAAAGCGCCAAGAAAGCGCCGAACACCGAACCCGGACTTTTACGAAAATGTTCGGGTTCGGGTCCGTGTCACGGACACCCCAAAATTCGGTACGAACCCGAACTATACAGTTCGGGTTCGCTCATCCCTAGCTATAAACAAAATCAATGATATGCTTCCATGTGAATGTAATAAAAGTTAGGCTGAGTTCACACTTCAATTTACAGTATATAGATAAGGTTCTGGCGGTATACGTTCACACAAATGTTAATATCTCAGCCTGAAAGAACGTTAAATGGAAAAATAATAAATTATTTTATTGAATGAAAAATTGGGGGTTAAGATAAAATCAGGCTTACAGGGAATCAGAAGTGCGGAGAGGGGTCAGTAAAAAAAAATCCGTCACTCTGAAGGCCTGACTAATAACCTGTGGGTCCGGCTATCGCTCAGTATTGGGGCACACTGATCAGCTTATAGCCTGTACCCACTGGGTGTCAATAGTATCACACTCTATACAGGAGCTAACATAACTGAACTAAACCACTTGCCAATTTGATTAGCTCATATATTTGAGCCTAATGGTGGATGGTCAGTATGGTCAGAGCTCCTAAGCTCAATATTGGTGCACCAGGTTAGCACTAATCCTAAAAGACATGTGATCTGTTTCACTACGCTCAAAATGAGGGAGCCAGTGCAGACTGGTTAGCACTTGTTACAGCTACCCCACTCATACAGCAGTCCAAGACACAAGGACTCGCTCTATACGCATTTCTGCATGACTTTTATTTGTCATGCGTCATCAGGAGCGAACGAGTGTCAGTTTGGATGAAACTACTGCACTGTAGCGTGCAGGCTCCGGCGCTTGTGATGGCCGTGTGCGGCCATGTACAAGCCGGATATAAGTAATCTAACCATCGCCGCCAGAGGGTGTGTGCCGGTGTCAGTCACCAATCAGGGATGGAGGCGCGTCCCTCTGACGCGCTCCCTGACGTGACCGTCGCACACTACAGCGTATTACACTCTGGGGAGGAGCACCAATCTGCTTAATGGTATGGGGGACACACATGAGTTCACACTTCAGCTATTTAGTCAGTTATTACCATCAGTTATTGTGAGCCAAAACCAGGTGCGAGTTAAAAGCACAGAACAGGTGCAGATCTTTCCATTACACCTTATCTCTGAGTAGGCCTCATTACTGGTTTTGGTCACAATAACTGATGAAAAGAACCCAAATAGCTGAAGTGTGAACTCAGCCTTAACAATATATTTCCAATCAGTGTCATTCTGAATCACATTTTCATTTTTAACTAGGAGAAAGAAAAGACAGATCTACTTAACAGCCAGTTCATGGAACACTTCTTTCTGGCTTGCCGTTTTCACAAACAGAAGTGATCTGATTGCAAACAGTAACACGGGAATAATTATAGCTCAATAAGGTCACTCCAGACACTCGCCAGCCTTATACAAATTTTCTTTAGACAGTGCTGATATTCCAAATTTGTTGAGTCACTTAATTGTACCAGCACTTGCTAGTAGCTACCAACTCAAAAGTCATGTCAAGCGTTAAAAATGCATAGTGCCTCATTATTTAACTTAAAAGTAATATGTGAATCCATATCAAGAGGTGCCTAATAAAATTATCTATGTCAAGGAAGCCATATCTTGTTCTCTGGCAAACTCAGAAAGTGTACCTTAAAGGACACCTGTTAGCAGATTTGTACCTATGTGCACTTGGCAGCTGAAGGCATCTGTGTTGGTCCCATGTTCATATGTGCCCATATTGCTGAGAAAAATGAAGTTGCCATTACTCCTAGAGGCTCAGCTCTCCAAATGCCGCTCCCTCCCCACTTAGATTGGCCCTGTCAATCCAAGCAGGTTTATACAAGAATACATTTCATAAAAATACAATAAAACATAAGTCTAGCACTTGCTAGTCTAGAAAACCTGCAAACTGAGCAATGGAAAATATATAGGCTTAAATGCTATATGTGAGTGATTGGTGCCAGCTTTACATCTCAGACAACTTTATGAACAAAATGCCTTAGGTCTATTCTACCAATATGGATATATCTGAAGCAATGTCCCCTTGTGCAAAGAACAAAGCAATTTTAAACAAAAATTTCCTTGTCATGAAATGCTCACATAATACAGATATAAAATGCCCACATAATACCATTATTTATGACAGTGCCATAAGCTTAAGAAAATAACAACCACTTGTGAATACAGTGTTGGGCCTTCTTTTCAAAAATACCTTTGGCTCCCAAAAATAAAGAGAGATCCAATAGAAGATATGGATGCTTTGTTTAGGGGAGTATACGTGACATGGAGCTCTGAGAGGGGTACTTTAGCTCCTTCTCCATCTCCTCTGATGCCAACGAATCTTCTCCCAGATCTGCTAGAAATAACAATAAAAATGTTCCCAGATCTATGGTCTACCTTAGCAAAGATTAGAGTAGGAGATTTTATGGGAGACATAGATCATTACCTAAAAGAAAAGCTTACTGAAACAATTAGAGAATCAATGTGGGGGGTTGAGCCCGCACAACCTGCCTGTAGGTGCAGATCACTATGGCGAAATACATATACAAACGGAAAATGCAAATGTGATCGCACACTACATCCAGCACTCTGCCCTCCATGCTGGATGAGACATTGGTGTACATTTTGGCCAAAGCGTATTAAGCCACTCACCGCGTCAAGGTCGTCTCATTTGATTGGTCCCTAACTCTTGTTCCTACCTGTTTATGGGCCATGACAGCCACACAAAGTCCAGGGAATGCAGGTCAGCATGCAAGCCAAGTACACTCTGCTTTTAACCCCGTCCGGTGCCATTACAGCTTTCATCGGATCCAGGGATGCAAGTACCAACATGCATGCTGAGCCCATCATATACTTCTCCTGGAGCCAAATGGCTAATGGTAGGTTCTTTATAAGCAGACTCAGTTTTATACTGACTTTAAAACCAGCCTCCAGGACAGACTGACTGGTCAGGTGTGCTTGACTCAAAGGAGATCGCCACGCCTCCAATATATGCTACAAAGAAAAAATGTGGGGGGTTGAGCCCGCACAACCTGCCTGTAGGTGCAGATCACTATGGCGAAATACATATACAAACGGAAAATGCAAATGTGATCGCACACTACATCCAGCACTCTGCCCTCCATGCTGGATGAGACATTGGTGTACATTTTGGCCAAAGCGTATTAAGCCACTCACCGCGTCAAGGTCGTCTCATTTGAGTGGTCCCTAACTCTTGTTCCTACCTGTTTATGGGCCATGACAGCCACACAAAGTCCAGGGAATGCAGGTCAGCATGCAAGCCAAGTACACTCTGCTTTTAACCCCGTCCGGTGCCATTGCAGCTTTCATCGGATCCAGGGATGCAAGTACCAACATGCATGCTGAGCCCACCATATACTTCTCCTGGAGCCAAATGGCTAATGGTAGGTTCTTTATAAGCAGACTCAGTTTTATACTGACTTTAAAACCAGCCTCCAGGACAGACTGACTGGTCAGGTGTGCTTGACTCAAAGGAGATCGCCACGCCTCCAATATATGCTACAAAGAAAAAATGTGGGGGGTTTCGCCCGCACAACCTGCCTGTAGGTGCAGATCACTATGGCGAAATACATATACAAACGGAAAATGCAAATGTGATCGCACACTACATCCAGCACTCTGCCCTCCATGCTGGATGAGACATTGGTGTACATTTTGGCCAAAGCGTATTAAGCCACTCACCGCGTCAAGGTCGTCTCATTTGAGTGGTCCCTAACTCTTCTTCCTACCTGTTTATTAGAGAATCCCCAACATTCTTCTTGGCCAACTCACAAATAAACACTGTGTGCAGGAGAGCTGCAGGGAAATTCCTGTTTCAAAGACTCCTTACTGACCTAGAGACTCTATTGACAACAACTCATGCAAAACAAAGGAAGATCTCTGAGATCTGCTTGGTGCTGGGGGGGGGGGTCGAGGTGAGGCTACAAAACCACCGTACTTATTGGCATGGGAAAAATAGCTAAATATTGAGCTCTAAGAACAGGAGACAAAAAAGATACTAGCAACCTCTCACGGGTTTTCACAATGTGTCCGCCTACAGGAGAACCATTTTAAACTTCTCTCTAGATGGTACAGAACACCGGAGTTCTTATTCAAAAGAGGGCTTTCTGATTCCCAGCGGTGCTGGAGATGTGGTGAAGGTGTGGGCTCTCTATCACACATATGGTGGGCCTGCCCCACGGATCACAAAGTTTTGGGAGGAGGTAAACAGAGCAGTCAAGAAAATAGCCTTACCAGACTTTAACATCTCTCTAGAGATAGTGGTTCTCTCAAAACCCTCTAGCCATTACACTCCCACAAAGAAAAACCTAATAACTCACCTGATAGCAATAGCTAAGACTCTCATACCACTACATTGGTTAGACACACAATCTCCCACCTTCCAAGAATGGAAAGCGAAGGTAGAGCAAATTTACAACTTTGAAGAAATGATTAGCTGGATAAATAGAAGTCATGATAGCTTCCTAAAAGTCTGGAGATTCTGGGAAATTGTCAAAACTGATGGATAGGAATTCACAGAGGAGTGAGTTAGATTAAATATACTGACTCGGTGTGAAAAGTATGAAAGCAAGTTAAAACTAACCGAATAGCAGATTATAGCCATCTAGATCAGATACGGAAGAATTGGCTAGCCTCCCCCCACCCTTTTTACATTACCCCACTCCTCCTTGTTCCTTCTCAAGGTTCTGATTCTATTAAACAACAATAAGCTCGACATCCGGGGCAGCCCAGAATGTTATATTCAGGATATCTGATGCTAGATGACGGAATATATGTACATTTGTAACCAAAGGAGACCCCCTCTTGAACATATATATACACATCATATACACTGTGTAACAACTGTTATTTATGGCTACCTTGTGAGAAAATTATCAGATTGTAACTGAAATGTTTATCGAATTTGATAAAAAAATTATGAAAATAAAGTATTTAAAAACAAAAAACAAAAAAAACAATAAAGAATTTGAAAAGTGCAAAAATAAATAAATAAATAAAATAAATAAATAAAAATAACAACCACCACACCATACTCAAAAAATTACGTCAGGCTGCACTGCACATAACACAACCATGCATTGTCCAATCAACCACCCCATATACAGTCGTGGCCAAAAGTTTTGAGAATGACACAAATATTAGTTTTCACGAAGTTTGCTGCTAAACTGCTTTTAGATCTTTGTTTCAGTTGTTTCTGTGATGTAGTGAAATATAATTACACGCACTTCATACGTTTCAAAGGCTTTTATCGACAATTACATGACATTTATGCAAAGAGTCAGTATTTGTAGTGTTGGCCCTTCTTTTTCAGGACCTCTGCAATTCGACTGGGCATGCTCTCAATCAACTTCTGGGCCAATTCCTGACTGATAGCAACCCATTCTTTCATAATCACTTCTTGGGTTTGTCAGAATTAGTGGGTTTTTGTTTGTCCACCCGCCTCTTGAGGATTGACCACAAGTTCTCAATGGGATTAAGATCTGGGAAGTTTCCAGGCCATGGACCCAAAATGTCAACGTTTTGGTCCCCGAGCCACTTAGTTATCACTTTTGCCTTATGGCACGGTGCTCCATCGTGCTGGAAAATGCATTGTTCTTCACCAAACTGTTGTTGGATTGTTGGAAGAAGTTGCTGTTGGAGGGTGTTTTGGTACCATTCTTTATTCATGGCTGTGTTTTGGGGCAAAATTGTGAGTGAGCCCACTCCCTTGGATGAGAAGCAACCCCACACATGAATGTTCTCAGGATGCTTTACTGTTGGCATGACACAGGACTGATGGTAGCGCTCACCTTTTCTTCTCCGGACAAGCCTTTTTCCAGATGCCCCAAACAATCGTAAAGAGGCTTCATCGGAGAATATGACTTTGCCCCAGTCCTCAGCAGTCCATTCACCAAACTTTCTGCAGAAGATCAATCTGTCCCTGATGTTTTTTTTGGAGAGAAGTGGCTTCTTTGCTGCCCTTCTTGACACCAGGCCATCTTCCAAAAGTCTTCGCCTCACTGTGCGTGCAGATGCGCTCACACCTGCCTGCTGCCATTCCTGAGTAAGCTCTGCACTGGTGGCACTCCGATCCCGCAGCTGAATCCTCTTTAGGAGACAATCCTGGCGCTTGCTGGACTTTCTTGGACGCCCTGAAGCCTTCTTAACAAGAATTGCACCTCTTTCCTTGAAGTTCTTGATGATCCTATAAATTGTTGATTGAGGTGCAATCTTAGTAGCCACAATATCCTTGCCTGTGAAGCCATTTTTATGCAACGCAATGATGGCTGCACACATTTCTTTGCAGGTCACCATGGTTAACAATGGAAGAACAATGATTTCAAGCATCACCCTCCTTTTAACATGTCAAGTCTGCCATTTTAACCCAATCAGCCTGACATAATAATCTCCAGCCTTGTGCTCGTCAACATTCTCACCTGAGTTAACAAGACGATTACTGAAATGATCTCAGCAGGTCCTTTAATGACAGCGATGAAATGCAGTGGAAAGGTTTTTTTGGGATGAAGTTAAATTTCATGGCAAAGAAGGACTATGCAATTCATCTGATCACTCTTCATAACATTCTGGAGTATATGCAAATTGCTATTATAAAAACTTAAGCAGCAACTTTTTCAATTTCCAATATTTATGTAATTCTCAAAACTTTTGGCCACGACTGTAGTGCCCGCATAGTAGTCTTGCGCAACAATGGGATATAGCAAAAGAAAATTAGGATTTAGGGTGTATAAAAAGAAATAAAAAAATGGAGATTGCAATTTAACATCACTTCTGTATAGACCTAATGTAAGACCAGCTGTTAGACCTAAACTCGAATACGGAATCCAGTTTTAGGCTCCACAATATAAAAAGGATATTGGAGAGCTGGAGTGGGTTCAAAGGAGGGTGGCTAAATTATTAAATGGGATAGACATTTCCCCCATGGGAGGCTTAAAATCTGGCTTGTTCAGCTTTGGAAAAAGAAACGCCTTAAAAAATAAGAAAATTGTGGTCTATACTATAGGACTAGCAGCAGTGTGCAATGACTGAAGCCACAGTGCCTTAATAGAGATGCTAGCAATACAACTAGTAAAACTGTAGAGAGTTCTGTTTTAATTTAAACAAAAAGGAGTACAGAAAAAGCTTAGATTATCAAATGAAGCCCCTACAACACACAGAGACACATAAGGGCCAACTCGGAGTATGCACATGTAAATTCAACTTAAAGGGGTTGTCTCATATCTTGTGGATGTGCCATTAATGTCCGATAGGTGTACACTCCATGCACTGGCCAAACTCTCCATTTCTGGCCATACAAGATGGGGCACAGCCATTGAGATAAGAGCAGGGCCAACACCTATCAGTTATTTAAGGCATATTCTGTGGTTAGTGTGCAAGTGATTTAAATAGAGCAACCAGCCCTCTGATTGGCTGGAGAGGATGGATACATTCATTACATTTTAATATGAACAAATGTGTCTCATTATTAGGGGGGTTACACACTGCATGCTGCACACTAAGAAATTACCTTCAATATGGTGCAGCCATTGGCCACAATGGGTGGCAGCTATATTGTATACTTTAACTTCTTAAGAACTGGGCCAATTTTCATTTTTGTCTTTTCCTCACAATATTCCAAAAGCCATAACTTTTTTACATTTCTGTCCATATAACCATGTGTGTGTTTTTTGTGGGACAAGTTGTATTTTTAATGGCACCATTTAATTTACCGTATCGTGTTGGAAAATGGGGAAAAATATCTTTGCGGGGTAAATTGAAAATTAAAAAAATCCAAGAAAAGTTTTTTAGGTTTTGATATTACAACATTTATTATGCGCTCAAAATGAAATCCTTATTGAGCAGTTCAATACAATTACAGTTATCTAAAATGTGTATAGTTTTTATTATGTTTTACAAAACTTTAAAAAAATTATTTTCTTTGCGTCGCCATTTTCTGATACCCATAACTTTATTAGATTTCCATCTACAGAGCTGTGTATGGCTTGTTTCTTTGTATGGCGAGCTGTAGATTTTATTTGTACTAATTTGGGGTAGGTGCGACTCTTTGATCACTAAATTATTGTTTGGAATGCAGTGATGCCTAGTATGTTTATTTTTATATGTAAAATTGGGGGATTTGAATTTTTAACATTTTTATCTTTTTTAAACTTTTTTTTTACACAGCAATATTTAGTCTCCTTAGGGGACATGAACATGTGATTTTCTAATCATTTGTCCCATAGACTGCAATAGAAAACTATTGCACAGCTTCGCAGGAAGCTAGCTATGTCAGGCCTGGGAACCTCTAAAAGGTACTTCGGGGGTTGCCTGCTGTATTAAACAGCAGGCACAGGCCATGCGTGGAGTGAGCTCAGCATGTCAGCCTGCTTCATACAACCCCTTGACGCTAATGGCATTACATGTATGTGATAATGCATAAAGGAGTTACTTGTAAGAGCAGACCTAAGCTACAGAAATGTAAAGGTATTAGATTGTTCTTTCTAGTAAAGTTACATTTCCGTGTCCACTGTCCAACAATAAAACAGTGAATGTAATTTGATAGCCTTTTCCCATTTTATCTTATGTACATTCATAGTTTCACACAAAATGAAATTTTGTTCCTAAACTTGATCTACTTATATACTCAAGCCATTTTTACAAAGACCATCTATTTCTGACACACTGGTAGATAAACTTACACACATCCAGGCACTACCTTTTTTGCCCTGGGTAAACTGTTATCAGCATGCTATATACTGTACTTGTGCACATTTACATCTCACTATTACTATGCCCTTCTGTGTATAATTTTGTGACTTTTCAGTGTTATACCATATGCAAGATCTTCAGATATTATCATGTTTTCAGTTAACCATTAAAAGGTATCAACAACTGGGGACTGATTTTTATTTTCTACATGTCCTCTTGAAAGCAAATGCAGTGGATTATGAAAAGTGAATTATCTTTTTTTTTTTTTTTACAGTAAACCTCTGCAATTGCATCCTAGATAAATGTGAAATATAGAGAAATGCATAAATACATTGCAAATGTATATAACAGTGAACTCTAAGGTCAAAAGTTATTAAAATATAAATGAGCTAATTAACCTTTCTTGGCATCATGAAGGGCATTTTAGGATCGTTAACTTCTGCGTCAAGGAGCAGAATATGATAGACTAGTTACATGCATACAAAAATATGGGATATACTCTCCACACTTTCAATGAGGCACAAGAAAACAATAGTCATTTCTAGCATAGACTATTTTGGAGTTGTATTTTATATAGGGGATACCAAATTTCTAATACTAATACAAGTGTTATCCAACTGCTTACCCAAGATTCTTCTTAACAAGGCCTTTTTTTATATCATTTGTGGACATCTCTAAATTGTGTAATCATCTCCTTTCAATGTACTACAATTCTTAATTGCACCTGTCACTGTGCAGTGCCACGGAACCAAAAACCAACATCATTTTACAATACACCGTACATGCAAAACCTAAATGTAATATTGTCTTTTTCTTCTCTGGATATGTTGAAATTGCCTTATAGGCAAAAGGTAGAAATATGAAAAATACATGCTGGTAATTAAATTACAATTTTAGAAAAGGTAGCAAACACATAGCACATCACCCAGGATATTAGCCATGGCATGTTAAATGATGAACTTAAGACACATCGGTAAGAAAAATACATTAAAATTGAAAAAGAAAGATTATTTGCTGGAATTACAAAATACATTGTATACCGATTACAGATAAATTCTATGCCCCTTTAGCACTCCTGTATAGCATCTCGTCCTTTTGATCTTCTGGAAGTTTACGGCAGGTTTGTTAATTTTATAGGGGAATACAACCTGAATAGAAAATAATGGCTCAAGAAGTCACCTAATAGAAATGCGGCAAAAAGGATCAGAGTATAGTCTTTTGCTGTGAAGTGGAAAAATCAAAGCTCTACATGGTGAACTCAATTGATGTAAGTAGAAAACATAGTATGCAACAGTAGGTTAATGGGTATGTGTGCAGTGGTATACAGTCGTGGCCAAAAGTTTTGAGAATTACATAAATATTGGAAATTGGAAAAGTTGCTGCTTAAGTTTTTATAATAGCAATTTGCATATATTCCAGAATGTTATAAAGAGTGATCAGATGAACTGCATAGTCCTTCTTTGCCATGAAAATTTACTTAATCCCAAAAAAAACTTTCCACTGCATTTCATTGCTGTCATTAAAGGACCTACTGAGATCATTTCAGTAATCGCCTTGTTAACTCAGGTGAGCATGTTGACGAGCATAAGGCTGGAGATCATTATGTCAGGCTGATTGGGTTAAAATGGCAGACTTGACATGTTAAAAGGAGGGTGATGCTTGAAATCATTGTTCTTCCATTGTTAACCATGGTGACCTGCAAAGAAACGCGTGCAGCCATCATTGCATTGCATAAAAATGGCTTCACAGGCAAGGATATTGTGGCTACTAAGATTGCACCTCAATCAACAATTTATAGGATTATCAAGAACTTCAAGGAAAGAGGTTCAATTCTTGTTAAGAAGGCTTCAGGGTGTCCAAGAAAGTCCAGCAAGCGCCAGGATCGTCTCCTAAAGAGGATTCAGCTGCGGGATCGGAGTGCCACCAGTGCAGAGCTTGCTCAGGAATGGCAGCAAGCAGGTGTGAGCGCAAAAGATACACAGTGAGGCGAAGACTTTTGGAAGATGGCCTGGTGTCAAGAAGGGCAGCAAAGAAGCCACTTCTCTCCAAAAAAACATCAGGGACAGGTTGATCTTCTGCAGAAAGTATGGTGAATGGACTGCTGAGGACTGGGGCAAAGTCATATTCTCCGGTGAAGCCTCTTTCTGATTGTTTGGGGCATCTGGAAAAAGGCTTGTCCGGAGAAGAAAAGGTGAGCGCTACCATCAGTCCTGTGTCATGCCAACAGTAAAGCATCCTGAGACCATTCATGTGTGGGGTTGCTTCTCATCCAAGGGAGTGGGCTCACTCACAATTTTGCCCATAAACACAGCCATGAATAAAGAATGGTACCAAAACACCCTCCAACAGCAACTTCTTCCAACAATCCAACAACAGTTTGGTGAAGAACAATGCATTTTCCAGCACGATGGATCACCGTGCCATAAGGCAAAAGTGATAACTAAGTGGCTCGGGGACCAAAACGTTGACATTTTGGGTCCATGGCCTGGAAACTCCCCAGATCTTAATCCCATTGAGAACTTGTGGTCAATCCTCAAGAGGCGGGTGGACAAACAAAAACCCACTAATTCTGACAAACTCCAAGAAGTGATTATGAAAGAATGGGTTGCTATCAGTCAGGAATTGGCCCAGAAGTTGATTGAGAGCATGCCCAGTCGAATTGCAGAGGTCCTGAAAAAGAAGGGCCAACACTGCAAATACTGAATCTTTGCATAAATGTCATGTAATTGTCGATAAAAGCCTTTGAAACGTATGAAGTGTGTGTAATTATATTTCACTACATCACAGAAACAACTGAAACAAAGATCAAAAAGCAGTTTAGCAGCAAACTTTGTGAAAACTAATATTTGTGTCATTCTCAAAACTTTTGGCCACGACTGTACTATCAGAAATTACATGGATGGTGCACTTTATTGCACTAAACTGTATCATAACATGCCCCTTTTCCTGTTAATGAAAAGATGCAGAGTTTTTATAAGTGTTTTAAGAAAGCAAAAGGTTAGTTGCACACTAGCGCTTTCATATATACGGCAGGCTGTTCTGGATCACTCTACGTTCCGCAATTGCCAGAAACGACATGCTTGCTGTCCGGCCCCATTAACTATAGTGGGGACTGGTGGAGATCCGGCCGCAACTTGGCACAGCTGTTTTCGTCTGGCCGATTCTCAGCATAGTTGCCAGGTTACGGCCGGATATCAGCCAGTTTACATTATAGTTAATGGGGTCGGGCGGCACAGAGATGTGTTGTTGATCCAAGGAGTTATTCCGATTGCCTGATTGGAGTTGGGAAGGATTTTTTTCTCCCCTAAATTGAGGAAATTTGGCTTGTACCTCACAGTTTTTTTTGTTTGTTTGTTTTTTGTCTGCATCAATTTGCAGGATAACAGGCTGAACTGAATGGATTATAAACTGTGTTACTATGTACTGTATGTTATGTTACTATGTTTTCTATACTTTGAAAGCTAATAAGTATTACTGGTGTCTTTATAACCATATATTGTGTCTGTGAACAAACCAGTTATATGTATTAGTTTTCTAAGCATAGAAAACCCTCTATTCTCAACAGCTATAGTAAGTAGTGTATATGATATGTACATGCTAGGATACAGTTCTGCCCTCAGTATGCTGATGTCTAGCCCAGTCAATCAAGGGAAGGGGGACTGTGCAGAACACAGGGGCGTTACAAGAATTCAGCCCCTCCTCCTGGTGCTCCAATGTGCTCATTTGCATATGGATAAAAAGGCTGATATCTCTGCCACTGAGACAGACAAACAAAAGGTATCAATTTAATTAGCATAATCAACCCTACCAGGTCGTATGCCTGGTTTAATTGGGTTGATCATGCTGACTGAGGCTTTTTAAATATGATTTTTTTTTAAATGTAAGATTCATGTGTTACCTAATTCTAAAGATGGTTGGAAAAACTACACATCAGATAAGATTTCTGTTTGCAAAACTTGGCTGTCCTGTACTTAATAGGCTGTACTGGAGGAAGATTGATACTATTTCTATTATATTTTCTCTATATAAAGCAGAGATGCAAGTTTAAATGTCATCTGTAGTCTATCAGCAGAAAATCTGGGAAGCTAAAGAATTATAGTGTCCTGTATCTAAAATGTCTGTGCGGTATATAGCACAGATTGCGACAGGGGACAGGGTTATCCCATTCAAAGCAAATGGCAATAATGTGAGGCATGCATATTATAGAGGAGTAATACATATCTGCTTTGACATTATGATTTGACAAGTTTAATAACAGAGGTGTAAACAGGCCATCCATCACTGTGAAACTCTTTGTAAAACGATATAAATGCTAAAAACTGTTTTTTATATATTGTATTCATATTGTGTTACATCAGCAAAAGGCCTTATGTATAGCAAATGTCAAATGAGCACAAATTTGTTTTTTCATACAGCAGCAATGTCATGTAATCCTTTTGCAAATAACAGAATATAAATGTTAGGAAATACACAGTTGCGGATAATTTAATGTATGAATATAAGAGAACATTTAAAAAGAATTGATATTTCAGAAAAAAGTCGCCTTAAAAAAAATCGACAATCTTTATGCAAGACTCTGCTTAGCTTGTTCAGTTTAACAGCAAGTCTACCTAGAATGGTTTATATTTATCTTTAAAATACATTTTGTTAAACTATACTTTGCAAACTAAAAATGATCAGAGGAATGTAAAGTATAGTTTTCACAGGCACTGTACCTAGTTCTGCACTTAGAGGCGTTCTCCTAGTATCCAAACTTAAACGTCTGTCAATTTTTGGAACAACCAGCTATTTCTGCCTTGAGATGGCAGTACAGCGGTAGGGGACACTTACAGATTTATACAATGGCAGAGGTATAATAATAATAAATAAGAATCTTTATTTATCTAGCGACACCATAATCCACAGTGCTTTAAGGCGGGTTTACACTGGCCAATGGAACAGCTGATTGTCGGGAAGGAAGAGTTCCTTCCCGACAGTCGGCTGCTAGCTCACTACATGCAGCGATCTTCTTCACAGTTTGAGGGTGAGGGATCGCTAAAGCGATCCCTCATCCCCATACAGAATCATTGTTTCTGGGCAGCAGACAGCACAATCTGCCACCCAGAAATGAGGATTGATGTGCCTGCACGACCGACAGGATAGCTTGTTCATCGGGTGATCTGCGGCACATTTAGATGGCCAGATTATAGGGGAACGAGTGTTTGCAGGAATGCTTATTCCAGATAATCTGGCAGATTATTGGTACAAGTTACATAGCAACAAAACAAGAGTGAAACCTGCTCACACTAGTTTACAATCTATGAGGAGATAGGGGGTGACGAAAAGATAACAAATGCACATTTTTGTACAATTGTCCAGCCATCTTAACAAATTAGGGGAGTAGATATAAGGCTGTATGAGCCTGTTACCAGCCAATATCTGTAGTGCCACTGAGAGCATGTGGTATGGTGGATACAGTTTGATGATAGATTAGGTTATGAAGAATGATGTTGAAGGGGGTGGATGAAGACAAGTTACATTAGGAAATGTGATAGACCACCGTAAAGAGATGTATTTTTAGGAAGTGCCTAAAAATGTAGTATTTGGGAATTAGCCTAATTGCTTGGGGTAGAGCATACCAGACAACTAGTGCATCTTGAGAGAAGTCTTGAAGATCGGAGTGAGAGATTTAGATTATGGTGCATGTTAGTCAGACATAATTGGCAGAATGGAAAAGGAGGGGTAGGGTAATAGAAATAAATGAGGGAGAAGATGTAGGGGGATGCAGCACTTTGGAGAGGTTTGTGTGAGAGAATGAGCAGTTTAAATGGAATCCTATACTTTATGGGTAACCAGTGCAGTGACTAGCACAGGGTGGAGGCATTGGAGTAGCAGTTAGATAGATGAGCCTGGCTGCTGCACTCAGGATGGATTAGAGAGGGGAGAGATTAATGAGGGGAAGGCAGATTAATACTGAAGTTACAGTAATCAAGACAAGAATGGATCAGGGGTGAGTTTTTGTTGCTCTCACAGTAAGAAAAGGGCAAATTCTAGAGATGTTTTTGAGGTGTATGCAGCATGAGCAGTCAAACTACTGAATAGAGCGAGTGAAGGAAAGATCAGTGTCAGGCATGACACTGAGAAAGCGGGCGTGCTGCCCAGGAATTATGGCAGTGCCACAGACAGAATTTTTTTTTAGGTTTAGGTAGATTAGTAGATGAAGAAATTATAAGGAGTTCAGTTTTTGAAATATTTGGTTTCAGATAGTGAGAGGACATGACATTAGAGATAGACAAATCACTGGTGTTTTGTAGTAATGCAGGGGTAATTCCACAGGATGAAATATATAGTTGGGTGTCATAAGCGTAAAGATGATATTGAAAATCAAATCTACTGTCTGTCTGTCCAATTTAGGCTATGTAGAGAGAAAAGAGGTGAGGACCTAAAATTGAACCATGAGGAACCCCAATAGAAAAAGGAGAAGAAACAGAGCCAGCAAATGATACACTGAAAGAGTGGCCAGAGGAGAAAATCAAGAGAGACTACTGTCCTTAAAGCCAATAGATTTAAGCATATAAAGTAGGAGATTGGGGTCCACAGTGTCAAATGCTGCAGAGAGATCCAGAAGAATGAGCAGAGAGTAGTTAACATTACATTTAGCTGTCTGGAGGTCATTTGTCACTTTGGTAAGGGCAGTTTCAGTAGAGTATAGAGTGAGGAAACTAGAGTTAACAGAGAGATAGTGGTTGAGGTGAAAGCAGACCAGGTGTTCCAGGAGTTTTGAGATTAAGGGGAGATTAGAGACAGGTCTATATTTATTACAGACCTGTATAGATTCATATGCAGCAAGCCTCTACTACTGGTGACCATAGGCAAAAAGAATTTTATCTAAGAATGTAAAGGGGTTTTCCCACAAATGACATTAAGAAAAATAAACCTACATTTCAACTGCATGGTAACCTGGTAATGACAACCATTGATGCATGAGGTTGAAAACATTTATTAAGTTCAACCTATTATCCAGCAGTGTCAAGCCACAGATAGGCAAATGTAAATCCACATTAGTTAACTGCAAAGGTAGAGAAAATATGCTCTTTCAAACATAGCCTCAGGAAAAGCTTCATACTGTGTATGTTGCCATATTACCAATCCATGCTGCACAGATTGGTAAATACAGGGCCACATCTGCCATGAGGTGATATGAGAATCTTGTCTTAGGCGGCCAACCTGCCTCTGAGGGGATGGTAGTTTGTGCCATGGGCTCCCGTGCCCCACTGTTCAGCTTCATAGGCTGCAGGTCACTAGACCTGAAGTCTATGAGTCAGTAGAACAGCACAAGAGGTCGCAATGATGCAGGCATTTATGATCACACTGTCTGAGATCCAGAGCCAGAGTTCGTCATCATGACCACCTGTGCCAGGAGGCGGCACCTGAAGTCTATGAGTCAGTAGAACAGCACAAGAGGTCGCAATGATGCAGGCATTTATGATCACACTGTCTGAGATCCAGAGCCAGAGTTCGTCATCATGACCACCTGTGCCAGGAGGCGGCACCGCAAATGGTAGCAGGAAAAACTAGTCAGGTGAGTATTTATTAATTTATTTTTTACTGGGGGCACTACAGTGGGCAATAAAATAATGGGGGCATTATGGGGATACTACAGCACTACAGGGGCAATATACTAGAGGAGGCACTACGGAAGTATGACAATAGTATAGTGGGCAATATAATACAGGGGGCATTACAGTACTATAAGAGACAATACAAAGGGCACTATGGGGGCAATACAGCACTACAGGGAGCACTACAGAACTACAGGGGGCATTATAATACAGGGAGAATTATAATACAAGGGCATTGCAGGTGTGTGATAATACAGGCTGAGCAATACATGGAGAATACAGGCTGGAGCATTACCCGTGGGACGCATTATAATACAGGCCAAAGCACTACAGGTGGAATTAAAACATAAAATGGAGCATTACAGCGGGCATTATAATACAGGGGGCAGTACAGGAGGGCATTGTAATACAGGCTGAAGCACTACAGGGAGCACTATACTACATGGAGCATTACAGGGGCAGTTTAATATAAGGGGCATTATAATACTAGCCAGTGTACTATAGGTGGCATTATAACACAGGCTGGAGCACGACAGAAGGCATTATAATACAGTCCAGAGTACTACATGGGGAATTTTAATACACAGGCATTGTAATACAGGCAGGGGCACTAAAGGGGGCATTTTAATATAGGGGCACTACAGCAGGGACAATATAATACAGGCCAAAACACTACATTATAATACAATACAGGGGGCACTACAGGGGAGCATCATAAGACAGGCAATAATGGGGGAATATTATATGCATTGGCACTACAATGAGTCACAATTACAGGGGGCACTGCAGGATGTGTTATAAATACTAGGGCTACAACAAGGAAGCATTAAAAATACTATGGGCACTACAGAGGACTACTACAAAGGCCATTTTAACTACTTGGAGCTTCTACGGGGAGCATTATAAATACTGGGGCCACTATAGGGACATCATTACTGGGAAAACTATAGGGGGCTTTATTACTACTGTGGGCTCGATAGAGGTGCCTTTTTGAGGGGCCTTGTTACTGTTGGGAGCACTATAGGGGAGCCTCATTTGTACAGGGGCACTGTGGGGCATAATTACTACTGGGAGACATTATTATTGGGCACAATATTAAGGGCATTGCCACTAATGGGGGTACTCTTGGGGGGCATTGTCGCTAATGGGGGTACTGTAGATGCTACTATTACTATTGAGAGCATTCTGGAAGCACCATGACTATGGGGGACTATCTGTATGGCACTATCATTTCCGCAATATAGTATTTGGGGACATTGGAGAGCACAGCAGGCACACTATTGGGGGTATCCAAAGGATAACAATGTTGGAGCACCAGAAAGGGGAAGATGATAGATGATGAAAAGATGAGGAAAGAGAACATCTACATCAGAGGAGACATCACTCGACATAACAGGTATGCAGTGCTGTATTAGCCCGTACGTATGTAGGGCTGTATTACCCTGTTGTTTTGTAAGTATGTTTTTAACAGTAGGGCTGAAGGGGGGGGGGGGGGAGTTAAATTGAGAATTAGGCTCCATTCACACGTCCATAATAATGGGTCCGCATCCGTTCCGCAAATTGCGGAACGGGTGCGGACTCATTCATTCTCTATCCGCCTTTCCAGAGCAACACTTTTCTTAAAACTGAGCATGGTATGGATGAGCTTATGCAGCCTTATAGATGTAAGATAACATACCCCAGAAAATTTTCAGCTGGCACACAGTTCTCCCACAACGCACCAAAATTATAAAGAGGAATTTGACCCTTAATAAATTTAGCATATCTGACGCCAATGGACTGCAATTTCATAGTAACTTTCCACTTAATTGTGATACCACAGTACATTACCTGATTAAAACACTTATGATACCACAGTTGCTTAATTGACTAAAAGTATTTATGATATCACAGCATATTACCTGTCTGAAACCCCCTTGTCATGTCACAGTAGGTTACCTTACTTCAAAAAACTTATGATGTCACAGAAGCTGATAGTAGTGATGTAACTACTACACAGAAGCGACTACACTGTTGTGATTTCACAGTAGATTACCAAACTAAAATGTACTTGTGAGGTCACAGTAGCTCATCTGACTAAAACCTACTTGTGATGTCAGAACTACTGTATACCTGACTAAAACCCAGCTATGATTTAAAGGGGTTGGCCAACTTTTTTTTTAATGTCAGATCTTTTTTTTATTAAAGTTTAAGATACATCAAGTAAGCGCATTAATACAGCAGTAAAGGTCAAACAGGATCCTGCTACATGAAGGAAAATACATCATGGACAGAATAGCAACATCAATTAAAGAGATGCACATTACCATGTATTTAATAAGTAAGAACAACCAAATACCCTTCCCATCCCCCCAATCCCGTATCCCCCCTCTCCGTGTGACCACTCTCTTCGGTAAAGAGAAAAATGATAACACATTTATTACTTAATATCCTTCTAAACGTTACTCCAACTTGTGTGCTTCTCACCTTGACTTTCCAAACCCTCTAACCACCATACCATATATGCATCAATCTTTGGGACAGTCATCCAAGTCCGGTCATCCACATCTGCCACTGCTTCTTACATTTTTGCACCGTACCTCTTTTAATATAGACACCACACCTTTTTTTTTTTTTTAGGTCTGCATCACTCTGGTCTCCTGTTTTTCAGCTTCCCGCCTCCCTGCCTGCTCCCTCGGCCCCCTTAGCTACAGCTAGGAAAGGGATCGCTAATATTATGGAGACTTTATGAGATGAATCTCATGGAATATTAGGGGCCTGGGCAGGGGGACAAAAAGAGTGGCAGTCTTTGATGCAATACATAGCTTTCTCCCTGCTATAATTTGCTTACAAGAAACACATCTGACAGGCGAGAAGATAATAGGGATGACCAGGCCATGGATACAGCATGCTTTCCATTCAGTTTTTTCATCATATGCGAGAGGAGTGAGTATAATAATTCATCGAAACATAGATATCAAAATAGTAAATACAGCTATAGATGGTGAAGGTCGATATGTCCTTTTGGATTGTATATTGGAAGGTAGAGCATGGATAATAGCAAATGTATATATACCGCTACCCTTTAAAACAGATGTTTTATTAAAAATAAATGACTTTGTTCTTAAGGTAGGGGATAAACCGCTTTTAGTTATGGGAGACTTTAACAACGTAATGGATGGTAAAATGGATAGGTGTAGACTAGGTAATTACCAATTAACCAACACGGGTTCAAAATTAAAAGACATCACATTAGAATAGGGTTGGATTGATATTTGGAGGGTAATGCACACAAATTTAAAAAGATATTCATGCTTCTCAAAAACTCATAGGAGTTTATTACAAATTGATTTAGTTTTCACTGATAATAAAGGTGCACCGGATATAGAACGGGTTAAGTATGGACAACGCGGAATATCGGATCATAACTCAATTATTCTAAATATAAAAACAAATAAAAAATAAAAAAATAGAGGGATGAATATAAGTATAGGATGGATAAATATAATGGCCACTCACGATAAGGTTTTAAAAGAGATTAGGGAATATTTTGAGATAAATGAGGGCACAGCGGAAAATAATGTGGTATAGGAGGCCGCAAAGGCCTTTATAAGAGGGGTTATCACTAAATATACGGCAATATGTAAGAAGGCAATAAGGAAAAATATAACTGATTTAGAAATAGAGGTGGAAAAAAAATAATAATAATACATCCAAAATCCCATAGTACAAAATTAATAGAGAGTGGATAGAAAAAGTGGCTAAACTGGAAAGTGAATTGCTTCTAATGGCGGAACATAAAAAAAAAATTATGTGAGGGACAATTACATTAATGCACATATTCTCGGTAAAAAGTTATCAGCTTTGGCGGTAACCCAAATAAAACAGAACAACTATATTTTTTGCTTGAAAGACAAATTTGGGCATAGGATTGTTGAACAAAAAGCTAAAATAGATCTGTTTAATGAGTATTTCGAAGATATGTATAGCAGTAAGATAAATAAGAGCTCAGCGGAATTAAAACTGTTTTTGAGGAAAATGACCATTACTACAGTGGGATGCGAAAGTTTGGGCAACCTTGTTAATCGTCATGATTTTCCTGTATAAATCGTTGGTTGTTAAGATAAAAAATGTCAGTTAAATATATCATATAGGAGACACACACAGTGATATTTGAGAAGTGAAATGAAGTTTATTGGATTTACAGAAAGTGTGCTATAATTGTTTAAACAAAATTTGGCAGGTGCATAAATTTGGGCACCACAAAAAAGAAATGAAATCAATATTTTGTAGATCCTCCTTTTGCAGAAATTACAGCTTCTAAACGCTTCCTGTAGGTTCCAATGAGAGTCTGGATTCTGGTTGAAGGTATTTTGGACCATTCCTCTTTACAAAACATCTTTAGTTCATTCAGGTTTGATGGCTTCCGAGCATGGACAGCTCTCTTTAAGTCACACCACAGATTTTCAATTATATTCAGGTCTGGGGACTGAGTAGGCCATTCCAGAACGTTGTACTTGTTCCTCTGCATAAATGCCTTAGTGGATTTTGAGCAGTGTTTAGGGTTGTTGTCTTGTTGAAAGATCCAGCCCCGGCGCAGCTTCAGCTTTGTCACTGATTCCTGAACATTGGTCTGCAGAATCTGCTGATACTGAGTGGAATCCATGCGTCCCTCAACATTGACAAGATTCCCAGTCCCTGCACTGGCCACACAGCCCCACAGCATGATGGAACCACCACCATATTTTACTGTAGGTAGCAGGTGTTTTTCTTGGAATGCTGTGTTCTTTTTCCTCCATGCATAACGCCCCTTGTTATGGCCAAATAACTCAAATTTAGTTTCATCAGTCCACAGCACCTTATTCCAAAATGAAGCTGGCTTGTCCAAATGTGCTTTAGCCCACCTCAAGCGGCACTTTTTGTGCTGTGGGCGGAGAAAAAGCTTCCTCTGCATCACTCTCGCATACAGCATCTCCTTGTGTAAAGTGCGCCGAATGGTTGAACGATGCACATTGACTCCATCTGCAGCAAGATGATGTTGTAGGTCTTTGGTGCTGGTCTGTGGGTTGACTCTGACTGTTCTCATCATTCGTTGCTTCTGTCTATCTGAGATTTTTCTTGGTCTGCCACTTCGAGCCTTAACTTGAACTTTAGCCTGTGGTCTTCCATTTCCTCAATATGTTCCTAACTGTGGAAACAGACAGCTGAAATCTCTGAGACAGCTTTCTCTATCCTTCCCCTAAACCATGATGGTGAACAATCTTTGTCTTCAGGTCATTTGAGAGTTGTTTTGGGACCCCCATGTTGCTACTCTTCAGAGAAAATTAAAAGAGGAGGGAAACTTACAATTGACCCCCTTAAATACTCTTTCTCATGCTTGGATTCACCTGTGTATGTAGGTCAGGGGTCACTGAGCTTACCAAGCCAATTTGAGTTCCAATAATTAGTTCTAAAGGTTTTGGAATCAATAAAATGACAACAGTGCCCAAATTTATGCACCTGCCTAATTTTGTTTAAACAATTACAGCGCACTTTATGTAAATCCAATAAACTTCATTTCACTTTTCAAATATCACTGTGTGTGTCTCCTATATGATATATTTAACTGCCATTTTTTATCGCAACAACCAACGATTTATACAGGAAAATCATGACGATTAACAAGGTTGCCCAAACTTTCGCATCCCACTGTATGTTAACTTCTGATCAAAGGGAAAGTCTGGAAGCTCCTTTAGATCCCATAGAAGTGGAGATGATATTATCTAAGATAATCAAGAATAAGACCCCAGGAATAGACGGAATTCCGTTTGAAATCTATGCTGCTATAAAGAATTACTGACTTCAAAAATGCTTACAATGTGGAATGTTTCGAGGGAACAGGGAAAACTCCCAGAGTCTTTGAGAGAAGCCTTAATAACACTCATTTTAAAACCAGGGAAAGATCCAGAATTTCCGGATTCATATCGTCATGCTTCACTAATTAATACAGATAATAAAATACTAGCAAAAATTTTGGCAAGTAGACTTGGGAGAGTGGTTTCTGGTATCGTTCATGAGGATCAGTCGGGTTTTAAGTCTGGCAAGACTACAACCGATAACATAATTAGATATTTTATGTGTATACAGTTGGAGCCTATAAATTGTGGTGAACGTATGATACGATAGAATGGCCTTTCTTATTTGCTACATTGAAGAGAATGGGATTTGGAGATAGTTTCCTGGGTTAAGTTATTATATACTAAAGCCTCTGCAAGGGTAATATTGAATGGCGAATACTCCGATAAATTCCATGTCGGTAGGGGAGTCAGACAGGGCTGCCCCTTATATCCTTTGTTATTTGCCATAGCCATGGAACCTTTGGCGGATTTGATTAGGCAAGATAAAGAAATAATGGGTTTTAGGTTTGGGGCCCATGAGGAAAAAATTGCTCTATATGCAGATTATATTATGTTGTTCGTAGGGTCACATGCCTCACTTATGAAGATCTTTCACGTTTTTGAAGACTATAGTAATCATGCTGGACTGAATATAAACTGGTCCAAATCGGCCTGTATCCCGATTGATCCTCTGAACGGTTTTGTACCGGGACTACTGGAAATTAAAGAGAAACAAGAACCGGTCAAGTATCTAGGTATTCAGATAACATCCAATTCTAGAGATTATGTACAGTTGAATGTGGTCCCCAAAATACAGGAGATTCGTATGAAAATAGAGGTTTGGAAAAAAAGTATATTTCGATTGCGGGGCGTATCTCATTAGTGAAAATGTGTATATTACCTTCTCTGAATTATACCTTCTGGAATGCACCGGTAATAATTCCCAAAAGTATATTTAAAAGAATAGCTACTTTAATAACGGATCTGGTATGGAGAGGCAAAAAACCAAGAATAAAAGCGCATATATTGCATATTCACAAGAAACAGGGTGGTTTATCAGTTCCGGATTTAGAACTGTATTTTATTTCTGGGCAGATTAAAAATATGATAATGTGGAGTAAGTCATATAGATATAGGACCATGATAGCAGGGATCAATAAAAATCTGGAAAACTGTAGTATTTTTCAATTAGTGGAAGCAGATATTCTATCACAACAACAGTTTAGTAAAAATACCTTTATTTGAGTTGTGGACTAAAGCTTGGAAAATGGCTAGAGAATTATGGCCTCAGAGGGGAATACATTTAGACACCTTGTTGTGGGAAAACATTAATCTTAGGGAATTAAAAATAATCGAACAAAAAATATGGTGGAAATAGGGAATTTTTAGGGTCGGTCAGGTATGGAAAGAGGGGGATATAATTACCTATCAAGACCTTATAAATGAACAAGTAATAGGCGATAAAGATTTGAGGTTCTTCTATTTACAGTTGAAAAATGCTTTGCGAGCTGAGATAGGAGAAGGAACACAAATTGTCGCCCTATCAAAACCCCCAATTAATATCATGCCAGGGGGAGTAAAACAGAACTGGATCGCACATCCACAATGCTATGCTTTGATCTAATCAAACTCGCTTCTCAGCGCCATGTTGAAGTGTACAGCCCCCCATACTGCATGCTGTACAAGAGCCATTAGTGTACATTTTGATCAAAAGGCATAAGCCCACTCACCACGCCAAGGTTGCCTCTTTGAGTGGGACCTACTCTGACAAAAAGGCGCAGCGCAGTGCGGTGACAAAGCGGAACTGCCCTAGTAGGCGGCGGGACCTAATTAATATCACTAAATTAGTAGTAGGCAGAAAATGTATCTCTAAAAAATATGGATGGTTATTACTAGTGTTGATCACGAATATTCGAATTGCGAATTTTAATCGCGAATATCGGCACTTCGAGAATTTGCGAATATTTAGAATATCGCTAAATATATTCGTAATCACGAATATTCGATTTTTTTTTAAATACCAGTTCATGCGAATTTTTATGCGAAATTTTAATTTTCGCAATCGAGAAAATAATGCCTGGAGATCATGAATTCGCGAATTTTCGAATATATGGCGAATATTCGCCCAAATATTCGCGAAATATCGCAAATTCGAATATTGCCCCTGCCGCTCATCACTAGTTATTACAGCAGAAGACAAATAAAAGTGCTATTACTACCCTAAACCATAGATGGCAAGACATGTTAAATACGCAACAGGAAGAATTTGAGGGAAAGGCCATTCAGGCAAAAAATAGGGTATCAAAAAACTTTTGAAACTTGAAATATGTATTCTGGGAATAATGGACAAAATAGAGGCCTCCAAAGACAGAGCTGTAGTATCTAAATTAACATTCTATGCGAGGAAATGTATTATTTATTGCACATTGGGAGATAGGGTGGTACCTACAGTTAAGGAGTGGGAAAATTTTACTAGAGCCTCGCTGATTAGAGAGGAATTACACTTGATAGCAAGGAATAAAAAACATAGATTTGTTAGCATGTGGCAGAAGTGGTTAAAATAATAAGCTGTGACGCCCAGGGAATCCAGGGTGGTTGGTGGGGGAACGGCGAGGGAGTGGAGTGGACCAGACCCCTTTTTTATTTTTATTTCTCCTCTTGTTTCTCCCAGGAGAGGACTAAGCAACAGGGCAACAGGGAGGGTTGAAAGGGTAAGCATTATGAAATTACATATGTAAGGTTAATGTGAAAAAAAAAAAAATGGACTTGAAATGTATTGTTATGAGATTTATATGAATTAGCAAATAAAGAAGAATAAAAAAATAAAATAAACACCACTCTCTATGGATATCATATGATTAACCATATTTATCCATTCAGATTCAGATGGAGGGGCTCGCTGTATCCAATGCATAGCAATGACTTTACGAGCAGCGTATAGTAATTTGGTAATTGCCAGCAACTTAAAGTGTTAGAGATGAGCGAATTTAATATTTTGAAATTCATTCACACTTCGTTTGTTGGTAAAAGGTGAATTGCGTTATGGATTCAGTTACCAAGGACCATAACGTAATTCTACAGGGTGGGCTATTTATATGGATACACCTTAATAAAATGGGAATGGTTGGTGAAAATAACTTCCTGTTTGTGGCACATTAGTATATGTGAGGGGGGAAACTTTTCAAGATGGGTGGTGACCATGGCGGCCATTTTGAAGTCGGACATTTTGAATCCAACTTTTGTTCTTTCAAAAGGGAAGAGGGTCATGTGACACATCAAACTTATTGTGAATTTCACAAGAAAAACAATGGTGTGCTTGGTTTTAATGTAATTTTATTCTTTCATGAGTTATTTACAAGTTTCTGACCACTTATAAAATGTGTTCAATGTGCTGCCCATTGTGTTGGATTGTCAATGCAACCCTCTTCTCCCACTCTTCACACACTGATAGCAACACCGCAGGAGAAATGCTAGCACAGGCTTCCAGTATCCATAATTTCAGGTGCTGCACATCTCGTATCTTCACAGCATAGACAATTGCCTTCAGATGACCCCAAAGATAAAAGTCTAAGGGGGTCAGATCGGGAGACCTTGGGGGCCATTCAACTGGCCCACGACGACCAATCCACTTTCCAGGAAATTGTTCATCTAGGAATGCTCGGACCTGACACCCATAATGTGGTGGTGCACCATCTTGCTGGAAAAACTCAGGGAACGTGCCAGCTTCAGTGCATAAAGAGGCAAACACATCATGTAGCAATTTTGCATATCCAGTGGCCTTGAGGTTTCCATTGATGAAGAATGGCCCCACTATCTTTGTACCCCATATACCACACCATACCATAATTTTTTTTGTTCCAACAGTCTTGGAGGGATCTATTCAATGTGGGTTAGTGTCAGACCAATAGCGGTGGTTTTGTTTGTTAACTTCACCATTCACATAAAAGTTTGCCTCATCACTGAACAAAATCTTCTGCGTAAACTGAGGGTCCTGTTCCAATTTTTGTTTTGCCCATTCTGCAAATTCAGTGCGCCGATCTGGGTCATCCTCGTTGAGATACTGCAGTAGCTGGAGTTTGTAAGGGTGCCATTTGTGAGTAGCTAATATCCGCCAAAGGGATGTTCGACTAATGCCACTCTCCAGTGACATGCGGCGAGTGCTACGCTGTGGGCTCTTGCTGAATGAAGCTAGGACAGCCACTGATGTTTCTTCATTAGAGACAGATTTCATGCGTCCACATTTTGGCAAATCCAACACTGAACCAGTTTCACGAAACTTAGCAAGCAGTTTTGCTAACTGTAGCATGGGAGATGGGTGGTCTCGTAGGGTGTCTTGCATTGAAATCTGCTGCAATGACCCGGTTACTGCGTTCACCAGACATCAACACAATTTCTATCCGCTCCTCACGTGTTAACCTCGGCGACATGTCAATGGCTGTAAACAAAGAGAAACTTGTAAATAACTCATGCAAGAATAAAGTTACGTTAAAACCAAGCACACCATTGTTTTTCGTGTGAAATTCCCAATAAGTTTGATGTGTCACATGACCTTCTTCCTATTGAAAAAACAAAAGTTGGATTCAAAATGTCCGACTTCAAAATGGCCGCCATGGTCACCACCCATCTTGAAAAGTTTCCCCCCTCACATATACTAATGTGCCACAAACAGGAAGTTAATATCACCAACCATTCCCATTTTATTAAGGTGTATCCATATAAATGGCCCACCCTGTATAACGAATGCATAACGGAATGCCTTTAGAGGTTATTCATTACATCATAATTGAAGTCTATGGGATGCAAAATGGATCTGTTCCGCTACCGTTATCCAGGGGAGTTCAATTCACTTTTTATAGCGGACTACGCAACTCCCACATCCAGTACTGGTCCGGACCTTAAGTACAGAAGATTCCGTGGACAAAGAATTTGAAAAAGCTATTTGTCAACATAGATATTTGTTGCAGCATAGGACCTGGACTTTTGCAATGTCAATTGCTACTATGGTATAAGGACCTGTGCACCACGTGATCGGGCGTCTGCACCAGCTGACCTGACCATCTGACTTGCTTAAACAGGATCACCTGATCTAAAACACGCCCTCCAAGCCGTGCGCTCCAAACTTAATCTATCCAGCGTCCAGCGTCCAGCGCCTTGGTGATTACACCTTTCACCACTCCGTGCAAGTATACCATCTATCAATTCATCAATTTGTGGACATACCAACGTTACCGATACTACGGAGTGGTAAGAGTCTCATGGAGACAGTTTGGCAATTAACTATGCAGACGCTAATGGGCAACGTATGATAAGTGGAGTGCATCCATCTTTGCTACAGCTGGACATTGCTTTATTTCAGGAGACAGTGCTTTATTTCAGGAGACTACATTTACCAGATTTTGCATCAATTGAGAGTGCGATTTTGCTTAGTGACATTTCATTTAGGAGTGTTTTTATACATATTGGCCTTTTTTATTGTGTGATATCCTGTATAATTGAATAAATTTTCAATACAGTATTTCTAGTGTTCCACTATTTTTCCAGAAGGTGGTGTGCCTGCTGTCTTCCTTTGTTACATTTTTACTCTTAACTGGGTGGGTGACCCAGTAAGCAGTGAACCCACCGTTATCCGTTCATCTAAGTGTTGAGCCTCCCTATCTTGACACTATTTTTTCCAATTCACTTTTTACCAACAAACGAAGTGTGAATGAATTTCATAAGCGGAAATTCGTTCATCTCTAGTGTTAATGTGTGAGTCCTAATGTGCATTATATGGTACTTAATATATCTATGTCCCATTTTTAAAGCCATTTTGTAGATTATTGCTGTATCCTTCTTAAACACTGACCCTTTACAGAAAACAAAAGATGTAGGATATAGCAAAATGGAAAACTGGAAAAGTACTTTTAATAGTTTTGCTAGTTTCAAATAATGAATTGAAGAAAACAAACCTACGTAGCTATATTTATGGAATTATATTTACGCGTATTGCTTAAGAAAAGTTTACAGGTGCAGAGAGAAAACTGTTTAGCGAACAGCATGATTTCTTGTTACTTCACGGTTGCTTTGTTAGAAAATTGCTCTAGGTAAACAAAACTCGTGTAACATGAAAAATCAGGTTCTCCTCGGAAAGTATACAGCAGCATTTAATAACTGCAAACTCTGTGAGGTTATTTGTCACACAGCAGGAAAAAAAATCACCTTTAAAAATAAGAATGTAATGTATGTTTACTGTCTATATAACCAACATGAACAAATGATAAGAACTGTAACTTATATGAACATTTATTTAAAATGATTATAATACACATATACATGTTATAATAACACAACAGTATAGTGATTTAGCACATTTCAAAACAAATAACTGGTAACCAGTAGCTATGGACTGGTTTGATCCTCACATATACGGTATAACTGCTAAACAGGACCTATGGGCTGGTTGAATCCTCACATACAGTATATAACTGCTAAACAGGACCTATGGACTGGTTGGATCCTTATACAGTATATATAGTGCTGTGTCCCCTTACAGATTTTGTTTTTGCACATTTGTCAAACTTAAAGGGGTATTCCCATCACAGACAATGGGGGCATATCGCTAGGATATGCCACCATTGTCTGATAGGTGTGTGTCCCACCTCTGGGAACAGAGCGGAGAAATGCGCAGCCGACCTCCATTCATTTCTATGGGGCCGCCGAAAATAGCTGAGTGCTGGCTCGGCTATTTCCGTATGCCCCATAGAAATGAATGGGAGCAGGGGCCGCACGTGCGCTGTGCGCTCCCATTCACTTCTATGGAAAATCCGGGGTCCTCCCGCCACAGTTCTCCCCGCTCCATTCTCGGGACCCGCACCTTTCAGACAATGGGGCATATCCTAGCGATATGCCCCAATTGTCTGTGATGGGAATACCCCTTTAAATGTTCCAAATCATCAAACAAAGATAACCTGAGTAAATATAAAACGCTGTATTGAAATGACGATTTCATTTATTACAGGAAAAAAACTATCCCAAACAGCCTGGTCCTATGTGAAAAAAAAATTAATCCCCCACACCACTACCACCATAGCTATACCCAGGCCTGATTACTGCCAGACCTGTAGAATCAAGAAATCACTTAACCCGTAGAGGACCCGCGCTGTACATGTACGGCACAACCGGACGTGACCTAAGGACCAGCGCCGTACATGTACGGCGCGAGTTCCACCGGGCTCTGGGTGAAAATCGTGGGGGGATCAGAGCGCGATGGCTGCTCTTACCGAAATCATTGAGCAGGCACCTTAGCTAGATGCGCCGGGGGGTCCTGTGACCCCATGTCGGCGATCGCAGCAAACCGCAGGTCAATTCAGACCTGCGGTTTGCTGCGTTTCCGGGTTATTCGGGTCTCTGCGGACCCGATAACCCGGAACAGGATTGTGATCGGTGGTGTAATTTTACCCCACCAATCACCATCCCGCGATCCTGAGAGGTGATGGTGACATCACCTCTCAGGATCGCCTCCGATTGGTTGGCGGGCCGGCCGGCGGGAGATTCAAAGGTTGCCAGCGCTCCTCTCCTACTCCTTTTGTGTCCCGGAGCCGGAGGAGAGAGGAGCGCTGCCTGCACGTCGTCGTCGATCTGTGCCAGCATCACCCCATCTGTGCCCCTTGCCCACCAGGACCCGATCTGTGCCCCAGCACCCCGCATCTGATTAGCAGGAGGTAATTAGGGAAAGTATAGGGAAAGGTTGGGCTAGGCAGGGATAATAAAGGGAAAGTTAGTTTGAAAAAAACTTTTATTGCATCACCCTAGGTAGGGTGTCTGTGTGACCCTAGACCCCCCAGGGGTACTGCCGCTTGCCCCCCCCCCAACTTTTTTGGGGTGCAGGATTTTATTTTTATTTTTTTGTGTATGCCAACCGTGGCCGGCACTCTTAGCGTCCGGCCACTGTTAGCGCACCGCACACCCCACCGCTGATTAACTTCGGACGGTTGATCAGCGGTTTTGAATTTTTTTTTCACATTTTTTGCCTTTTTTTAGTTAATCTTTTTTTTTTCTGTTAGTTTTAGGGTGAGTTCGCGAACACCCGTGCCCCCACACACACGCACACCAAATAAAGATTTACACGCACGCACATACACACGCAGACACACACTCCCCTATGGCCCGCCGGACGTTCTCGGCCGAGGAGGCATACGCCCAGCTTGCCTCTGACTCTGAGAGTTCCAGTGAGGACGAGGATGACCCCACTTTCCTGTTGTCATCCGTGTCCTCCTCATCATCTAGCGATGATGATAAGCCCCCAAGGCGGCGGAGACGCCGCCAGGCGGAGCAAGGGGACCGCCATGTTAGGGACCCTGTGGCCCACCCTAGTACGAGCAGCTCTTGGGCTCGTACTAGTTTTCCAGCCCACCAGTTAAATCCACCGGAGCCCCCTGCCGGTGAACTTGTCTGGGGTACCCCAGAGCGATATGAGCCCGCGATTCCTGATTTTGTAGGCCAATCAGGAATCCAGATTTCCACAGTGGGCTTCACTGAATATGACTTTTTGACATTTTTTTTGTGACCAACTGGTAAATCTAATGGTGGAGCAGATGAACCTGTACGCCCAACAGTTGGTTGCTCAACACCCGGGCTCCTTTTTGGCTAGGCCCGGTGGCTGGATGCCGGTCAGTGCAGCCGAGATGAGGACATTTTGGGGCCTCGTGCTGCATATGGGCCTGATCAAGAAACCCAGTGTCAGGCATTACTGGAGTGGGGACGTCCTCTACCAGACCCACTTTACAGTACGGCCATGACACGCTCCCAGTTTGAGGCCATCCGGAAATGTCTGCATTATTCAGATAATGCAGCATGTCCCCCCCCCCCGAGGTGATCCTGCCCATGACCGTCTGTATAAGATACGGACGGTCATCGATCACTTTGGGGCCAAATTTGTACAGGCCTATGTACCTGGAAGGGAGGTCGCGGTTGATGATTCTCTCGTTGCATTCAAGGGGAGACTCATTTTCCGCCAGTATGTTCCCTCAAAGCGGGCGAGGTATGGCGTGAAGCTATACAAACTTTGTAAGAGTACCTCAGGGTACACTTACAAGTTTTGTGTATACGAGTGGCGAGATTCCCGTATTCAACCCCCAGAATGTCCCCCCACTCTGGGTGTTAGCGGGAAACTTGTGTGGGACCTTATGCACCCACTGCTAGATAAGGGTTACCACCTTTACGTGGATAACTTTTATACTAGTATCCCCTTGTTCCAGTCCCTTGCCGCCAGATCCACGTCCGCTTGTGGGACCGTGCGGAAAAATCAACGCGGCCTCCCTACCCTCCCCCTCTAGGTACCTATTCCCGGGGGTGAGACCCGTGCCCTTACCACTGGAAACCTGTTGCTGGTCAGGTATAAGGACAAGAGGGATGTCTTTGTACTGTCCACAATTCATGGTAACGGAATCACCCCTGTCCCTGTGCGAGGTACCGCGGCAACAGTCCTCAAGCCCGATTGTATCGTCGACTACAATTGGTATTTGGGAGGAGTTGGTCTCTCTGATCAAGTCCTCAAGCCATATAATGCCATGCGCAAAAGCCGGGCATGGTACAAAAAAGTTGCGGTCTACTTGGTGCAGGTTGCCATGTACAACTCTTTTGTGCTGTCCCGAAGCGCTGGCAACACAGGGACATTCCTTCAGGCCCTGATCTTTTCGGACCAAGAAAGAGCAGGCTGGAGTACCTCGGGAACTGAAGGCGCCCGGATCGTCCCTGGCCAACACTTTCCAGGTGTGATCCCCCATACTGGAAAGAAGGGACGAACCCAAAAAAAGGTGCAGAGTGTGTCACAGGAGGGGGATACGGAAGGACACCACTACTCAATGTGACACGTGCCCCGATCATCCGGGCATCTGGATTATTGGTTGCTTCAGGGAGTACCACACTTCCATGGAGTACTAAATTTATATCCCAATTTAGCCACTATCGGATAAAAAAACTGGTTCTCAGACTTGACACCCCAAAAAATTGTAAAAACTAAAATAATTTATTAAAAGTATACAAATTAGGTATCTCAGCGTCGGTAATAATCTCCTCTATAAAAATACCCCATGACCCAACCCCCAAGATTAACACGGTCCAAAAAAAATAATTTAAAAATGGTGCAAAAAAAGATTTTTTTTTGTCACCTTACATAACAAAAAGTTTAATAGCAAGCAATCAAAAAGTCATATAGCCTCCAAAATAGTACCAATAAAACCGTCCTCTCATCCTGCAAAAAATGAGCCCCCACATAAGATAATCGGCTAAAAAACAAAAAAAAATGACTCAGACTTTAGAGATACAAAAAAAAACTAAATAATTGTAAAAAAAAGTAGACTTATTAGATATCGCCGCGTCCATAAGAATCTCCTCTATAAAAATACCCCATGACCTAACCCCCCAGATTAACACGGTCAAAAAATAATAATTAAAAACTGTGCCAAAACAGCTATTTTTGGCACTTTTCCATTTCAATCAGTTTTTTCCGGTAACAAAGCAAGGGTTAACAACCAAACAAAACGTAATATTTATTACCCTGATACTGCAGCTAACAGAAATGCCACATTTGTGGTCGTAAACTGCTGTATCACTAAAAGGCAGGGCGCAAAAGGAAAAGACCGACATGGTTTCTGGAAGGCCGATTTTGATCGCCTTTTTTTATTGACACCATGTCCCTTTTGAAGCCCCCCTGATGCCCCCCTAGAGTAAAAACACCCTAGAAGTGACCCCATCTAAGAAACTACACTCAAGGTATTCAAAACGGATTTTACAAACTTTATTAACCCTTTAGGTGTTCCTCAACAGTTAATGGCAAATGGAGATAAAATTTCATAATTTCAATTTTTGGTAACCTTGCCTCACAAAAATGTAATATAGAGAAACCAAAAATCATATGTACCCTAAAAATATCCCCAAAAAAACTGCCACCTTATCCCGTAGTTTCAAAAATGGGGTCACTTTTAGGGAGTTTCTACTCCAGGGGTGCATCAGGGGGTTGAAACAGGACACGGTGTAAATAAACCGGTCCATAAAAATCAGCCCTCCAAAAACCACACGGCGCTCCGTTCCCTCTACGCCCCGCCATGTCGCCGTACAGTACAACCACATATGGGGTGTTTCTGTAAACGGCAGAGTCAGGGCAATAAAGATACAGTCTTGTTTGGCTGTAAACCCTTGCTTTGTTAGTGGAAAAAATGGGTTAAAATGGAAAATTTGGCAAAAAAATTAAATTCTCAAATTTCATCCCCATTTGCCAATAACTCTTGTGCAACACCTAAAGGGTTAACGACGTTTGTAAAATCAGTTTTGAATACCTTGAGGAGTGTAGTTTCTTAGATGGGGTCACTTTTAGGGAGTTTCTACTCTAGGGGTGCATCAGGGGGGCTTCAAATGGGACAAGGTGTAAATAATCCAGTCCAGCAAAATCTGCCTTCCAAAAACCATATGGCGCACCTTTCCCTCTACGCCCTACTGTGTGGCCGTACAGTAGTGTACGACCACATATGGGGTGATTCTGTAAACGGCAGAGTCAGGGCAATAAAGATACAGACTTCAGACCTGAACTGGTCCCTAAAAATTGGGTTTTTGAAAATTTCTGAAAAATTTCAAGATTTGCTTCTAAACTTCTAAGCCTTGTAACATCCCCAAAAAATAAAATATGATTCCCAAAATGATCCAAACATGAAGTAGACATATGGGGAATGTAAAGTAATAACTATTTTTGGAGGTATTACTATGTATTATAGAAGTAGAGAAATTGAAACTTGGAAATTTGCAATTTTTTACAAATTTTTGCTAAATTTGGTATTTTGTTATAAATAAAAATGAATTTTTTTTTACTTCATTTTACCAGTGTAATGAAGTACAATATGTGACGAAAAAACTATCTCAAAGCGTTCTAACTATTACTTCTTAAAAAAAAAAAGAAAAAAAAAGGGACAGATGAAAAAAATATATATCTGCGCCAAAAAAAAGAGCCCAGGTGCTGAGCAGTGAAGTACGGACTGATCAGCACTTGGCGTTCACAGCTCGCACACAGAAAAAGTGGTGCAGAGCAGGAAAAAAAAAAAAAGTAATAGTAAGAATCATATATATATATATATATATATATATATATAAAGTACAGACCAAAAGTTTGGACACACCTTCTCATTCAGAGAGTTTTCTTTATTTTCATGACTATGAAGGCATCAAAACTATGAATTAACACATGTGGAATTATATACATAACAAACAAGTGTGAAACAACTGAAAATATATCATATTCTAGGTTCTTCAAAGTAGCCACCTTTTGCTTTGATTACTGCTTTGCACACTCTTGGCATTCTCTTGATGAGCTTCAAGAGGTAGTCCCCTGAAATGGTCTTCCAACAGTCTTGAAGGAGTTCCCAGAGATGCTTAGCACTTGTTGTCCCTTTTACCTTCACTCTGCTGTCCAGCTTACCCCAAACCATCTCGATTGGGTTCAGGTCCGATGACTGTGGAGGCCAGGTCATCTGGCGCAGCACCCAATCACTCTCCTTCATGGTCAAATAGCCCTTACTTTCAAAGTTTTCCCAATTTTTCGGCTGACTGACCTTCATTTCTTAAAGTAATGATGGCCACTCGTTTTTCTTTACTTAGCTGCTTTTTTCTTGCCATAATACAAATTCTAACAGTCTATTCAGTAGGACTATCAGCTGTGTATCCACCTGACTTCTCCTCAACGTAACTGATGGTCCCAACCCCATTTATAAGGCAAGAAATCCCACTTATTAAACCTGACAGGGCACACCTGTGAAGTGAAAACCATTTCAGGGGACTACCTCTTGAAGCTCATCAAGAGAATGCCAAGAGTGTGCAAAGCAGTAATCAAAGCAAAAGGTGGCTACTTTGAAGAAAATAGAATATGACATATTTTCAGTTATTTCACACTTGTTTGTTATGTATATAATTCCACATGTGTTAATTCATAGTTTTGATGCCTTCAGTGTGAATCTACAATTTTCATAGTCATGAAAATAAAGAAAACTCTTTAAATGAGAAGGTGTGTCCAAACTTTTGGTCTGTACTGTATATATGTTAATTTTTAGCTAGTGTTCTTTTTTTATACTTTTTATACTGCAGTGTCTGCACGAACGCACCAAACGTCCGCTTGCGTGCTTTGTGCAGCCCTGAGCACCAATAAGTACCATTTATTTTACTGGTCGCTTTTGTGCTTAGTTTTTATTTTATTTTTTTGGTGTAAAAAATACTTTGTGTTAGATAGAAATCAATATTAGTCGGTCTGCTCAGTTTACAGTGCTTTTTATATATATATATATATATATATATATATATATAAATCCCCATGTACATATATATAGAAATCAATTTTAGTTAGGTAGTGTTAGTGTAGATTTTTGTACGCACATAATATCTGTCCTGCACCTGATCAGTGCTGATCGGAAACATCAATTTTTCTGACCGGTCTGCTCAGTTTACTGTGCACATTATATATTTTTTTTCGGGTAGTTAGTTTTATCTATATATATAAATCTCTATATACATACAGTCAGGTCCATAGATATTGGGACATCGACACAATTCTAAAATTTTTGTCTCTATACACTACCACAATGGATTTGAAATTAAACAAACAAGATGTCCTTTAACTGCAGACTGTCAGCTTTAATTTGAGGGTATTTACATCCAAATCAGGTGAACGGTGTAGGAATTACAACAGTTTGCATATGTGCCTCCCACTTGTTAAGGGACCAAAAGTAATGGGACAGAGTAATAATCATAAATCAAACTTTCACTTTTTAATACTTGGTTGCAAATCCTTTGCAGTCAATTACAGCCTGAAGTCTGGAACGCATAGACATCACCAGACGCTGGGTTTCATCCCTGGTGATGCTCTGCCAGGCCTCTACTGCAACTGTCTACAGTTCCTGCTTGTTCTTGGGGCATTTTCCTTTCAGTTTTGTCTTCAGCAAGTGAAAAGCATGCTCAATCGGATTCAAGTCAGGTGATTGACTTGGCCATTGCATAACATTCCACTTCTTTCCCTTAAAAAACTCTTTGGTTGCTTTTGCAGTATGCTTTGGGTCATTGTCCATCTGCACTGTGAAGCGCCGTCCAATGAGTTCTGAAGCATTTAGCTGAATATGAGCAAATAATATTGCCCGAAACACTTCAGAATTCATCCTGCTGCTTTTGTCAGCAGTCACATCATCAATAAATACAAGAGAACCAGTTCCATTGGCAGCCATACATGCCCACGCCATGACACTACCACCACCATGCTTCACTGATGAGGTGGTATGCTTAGGGTCATGAGCAGTTCCTTTCCTTCTCCATACTCTTCTCTTCCCATCACTCTGGTACAGGTTGATCTTGGTCTCATCTGTCCATAGGATGTAGTTCCAGAACTGTGAAGGCTTTTTTAGATGTCGTTTGGCAAACTCTAATCAGGCCTTCCTGTTTTTGAGGCTCACCAATGGTTTCCATCTTGTGGTGAACCCTCTGTATTCACTCTGGTGAAGTCTTCTCTTGATTGTTGACTTTGACACACATACACCTACCTCCTGGAGAGTGTTCTTGATCTGGCCAACTGTTGTGAAGGGTGTTTTCTTCACCAGGGAAAGAATTATTCGGTCATCCACCACAGTTGTTTTCCATGGTCTTCCGAGCCTTTTGGTGTTGCTGAGCTCACCGGTGTGTTCCTTATTTTTAAGAATGTTCCAAACAGTTGTTTTGGCCACGCCTAATGTTTTTGCTATCTCTCTGATGGGTTTGTTGTGTTTTTTCAGCCTAACGATGGCTTGCTTCACTGATAGTGACAGCTCTTTGGATCTCATATTGAGAGTTGACAGCAACAGATTCCAAATGCAAATAGCAAACTTGAAATGAACTCTGGACCTTTTATCTGCTCATTGTAATTGGGATAATGAGGGAATAACACACACCTGGCCATGGAACAGTTGAGAAGACAATTGTCCCATTACTTTTGGTCCCTTAACAAGTGGGAGGCACATATGCAAACTGTTGTAATTCCTACACCGTTCACCTGATTTGGATGTAAATACCCTCAAATTAAAGCTGACAGTCAGCAGTTAAAGCCCATCTTGTTTGTTTCATTTCAAATCCATTGTGGTGGTGTATAGAGACAGAAATGTTAGAATTGTGTCCATGTCCCAATATTTATGGACCTGACTGTATATATACAGTCAGGTCCATAAATATTGGGACATGGACACAATTCTAACATTTCTGTCTCTATACACCACCACAATGGATTTGAAATGAAACGAACAAGATGGGCTTTAACTGCAGACTGTCAGCTTTAATTTGAGGGTATTTACATCCAAATCAGGTGAACGGTGTAGTAATTACAACAGTTTGCATATGTGCCTCCCACTTGTTAAGGAACCAAAAGTAATGGGACAATTGGCTTCTCAGCTGTTCCATGGCCAGGTGTGTGTTATTCCCTCCTTATCCCAATTACAATGAGCAGATAAAAGGTCCAGAGTTCATTTCCAGTGTGCTATTTGCATTTGAAATCTGTTGCTGTCAACTCTCAAGATGAGATCTAAAGAGCTGTCACTATCAGTGAAGCAAGCCATCATTAGGCTGAAAAAAAACAACAAACCCATCAGAGAGATAGCAAAAACATTAGGTGTGGCCAAAACAACTGTTTGGAACATTTTTAAAAAGAATGAACGCACCGGTGAGCTCATCAACACCAAAAGACCTGGAAGACCACAGTAAACAACTATGGTGGATGACCGAAGAATTCTTTCCCTGGTGAAGAAAACACCTTTCACAACAGTTGGCCAGATCAAGAACACTCTCCAGGAGGTAGGTGTATGTGTGTCAAAGTCAACAATCAAGAGAAGACTTCACCAGAGTGAATACAGAGGGTTTACCACAAGATATAAACCATTGGTGAGCCTCAAAAACAGGACGGCCAGATTAGAGTTTGCCAAACTACATCTAAAAAAGCCTTCACAGTTCTGGAACAACATCCTATGGACAGATGAGACCAAGATCAACTTGTACCAGAGTGATGGGAAGAGAAGAGTATGGAGGAAAGGAACTGCTCATGATCCTAAGCATACCACCTCATCAGTGAAGCATGGTGGTGGTAGTTTCATGGCGTGGGCATGTATGGCTGCCAATGTAACTGGTTATCTTGTATTTATTGATGATGTGACTGCTGACAAAAGCAGCAGGGTGATTTCTGAAGTGTTTCGGGCAATATTATCTGCTCATATTCAGCCAAATGCTTCAGAACTCATTGGACGGCGCTTCACAGTGCAGATGGACAATGACCCAAAGCATACTGCAAAAGCAACCAAAGAGTTTTTTAAGGGAAAGAAGTGGAATGTTATGCAATGGCCAAGTCAATCACCTGACCTAAATCCGATTGAGCATGCATTTCACTTGCTGAAGACAAAACTGAAGGGAAAATGCCCCAAGAACAAGAAGGAACTGAAGACAGTTGCAGTAGAGGACTGGCAGAGCATCACCAGGGATGAAACCCAGCGTCTGGTGATGTATATGCGTTCCAGACTTCAGGCTGTAATTGGCTGCAAAGAATTTGCAACCAAGTATTAAAAAGTGAAAGTTTGATTTATGATTATTACTCTGTCCCATTACTTTTGGTTCCTTAACAAGTGGGAGGCACATATGCAAACTGTTGTCTTTCCTACACCGTTCACCTGATTTGGATGTAAATACCCTCAAATTAAAGCTGGCAGTCTGCAGTTAAAGCACATCTTGTTCGTTTCATTTCAAATCCATTGTGGTGGTGTATAGAGCCAACAATGTTAGAATTGTGTCGATGTCCCAATATTTATGGACCTGACTGTAGAAATCAATTTTAGTTAGGTAGTGTAGGCTTGTGCGTGCGTGCATCCAGCATTTTTTCTTTCTACTCTTTTCTCTATGTTTCAAATTTATAACAAGTTCCTTCACGTATGAAAACACTACATACACACCCTATACTAAATAAAGTTTTACACATTTCACACAAAACACTCCAATAAAATAAAAATGGCCCGTCCGTCCCAACGAGTTAACTCAGCTGAAGAGGCATAGGCTACTTTCTCGCGTTTGGTGCGGATCCGTCATGAATCTGCACAGACGGATCCGTTCAGATAATACAAACGTCTGCATCGATTCAGAACAGATCCGTTTGTATTATCTTTAACATAGCCAAGACGGATCCATCTTGAACCCCATTGAAAGTCAATTGAGGACGGATCCGTTTTCTATTGTGTCATATTGTGTCTCAGTGAAAATAGATCCGTCCCCATTGACTTACATTGTGTGTTAGAACGGATCCGTTTGGCTCAGTTTCATCCGACGGACACCAAAACGCTGCAAGCAGCGTCTTGGTGTCCGCCTCCAAAGCGGAATGGAGACAGAACGGAGGCAAACTGAAGCATTCTGTGCAGATCCTTTTCCATTCAGAATGAATTAGGGCAAAACTGATCCGTTTTGGACCGCTTGTGAGAGCCCTGAACGGATCTCACAAACGGAAATCCAAAATGCCAGTGTGAAAGTAGCCATACACGTATCTTGCCTCTGATACTGAGTCGGCCAGTGAGGGAGAAGAGGATGCCACTTTCCTCTACTCCTCTACCCCCTCATCATCATCCGCTGATGAGGGACCCTCTAGACGGCACACCAGGGTAGCAGCAGAGGCAGCCCCCCATATGGACCCCACCCCCTGACGATTATTAGTCCTAAATTCCGAATTTTGTGGGCAACTCCGGAATACAGGTAGACAGTGCGGGCTTCACAGAACAAGATTTTTTCAAAATCATCTTCTCTGAAAATTTAGTAAATTTAATGATGGCCCAAACCAATTTGTACGCCCAACAATTTATAGCTCAGTACCCTACCTCGCCATATGCTAGACCCCTTGGTTTGACTCCAGTAAATGCAGCAGAGATGATGACAGTTTGGGGACTCGTGCTGCATATGGGCGTAGTAAAGAAGCCAAACGTCAGACAATATTGTAATTCGGACATTTTCTGCCAGACTCCGATTGGTCAGACCATGACCCGGAAGTGTTTTGAGTCAATTCGGAAATTCCTACACTACAACTACAATACACAGTGCCCACGCCAAAATGACCCGACATTTGACCATCTGTTCAAGGTTAGGCCCGTCCTTGACCACTTTAACACCAAGTTTGCTGAGGTGTATACCCCTGATAAAAATGTATGCGTAGATGAGTTCCCTGTTACTTTTCAAAGGGAGGGTTAGATTCCGTCAGTACCTGCCTAGCAAACGGGCAAGGTATGGCATAAAAATTTACAAACTTTGTGAGAGTAGCTCCTGGTACACCCACAAGTTCCACGTTTATGAAGGGAAAGATTCCCGCATAGAACCTCCAGAATGACACCCCCACCCCATCCAAGCAGTTAGTGGAAAGATTTGTGTGGGACTTGCTGACCCACTGCTGGATAAGGGTTACCACCTCTATGTGGATAACTATTATACCAGCACACCCCTATTCATGTTCCTAACTGCCAGAAGTACTGTGGCTTGCGGCACAGTACGCAAAAATCAGGGCAACCACTGAGAATGGGTGGAAGCAGGGCTCTCCTCCATGAGAACATGCTGGCAGTTAAGTACAAGGACAAGAGGGATGTCCTTTTACTGACCACTGTTCACACAAATACCAGCTCCCCTGCTCATGTGCGAGGTACCACTACCACTGTCCCCAAACCAGTTTGTATCCTGGACTACATAAGCACATGGGAGGGGTTGATCTTTCAGATCAAGTTCTGAAGCCCTACAGTGCAACACGAAAAACAAAAGTGTGGTACAAAAAGCTGGCCCTACACATTGTACAGGTGGCAATGTACAATGCGTAAGCGCTATTTCAATCTGCAGGCCACACAGGAACTTTCCTCCAGATCCAAGAGGTCGTTATCAAGGCCTTAATTTTTCAAACCAGGCTGGTGAGGGTCCCAGTACTTCAGGGAGTTATGGTACTCTTGTTGCACCAGGGCAACATTTTCCACGTTAAGTCCCCCAGACAGCAAGGATGGAAGGACCCAAAAAAGATGTAGGGTGTGTTCCAAAAGGGGGATAAGGAAAGACACAATTTACCACTGCAAAAATCGCCCTGAAAAACCTGGCCTCTGCATGCAGGAGTGTTTTAGAATCGACCACTCATCCATGGAGTATTAATTTCATCCTTGATGTACCCTGTAATTTCACCACCTTATACCTCTGATTTAGTCTGCATAGCTTACATATCCACTTTTCACCAACCACTACATATTCATTTCTGTAAAAAACACCTGTTAGGTCAAAAGTGCCCTTTCCACCCCTTAAAATGTTCGTACGGGGGTCCACTTTCCAAAATGGGGTCACTTCTTGGGGTTTTTAATTTCTGGGGACCTCAGGAATTTTGTTTATGCGACATGGCACCTAAAATTCATATCTGTTTATTCAGGCCTGCAAAATCCATATTTTTGCAGTTTGCCTCTAGAGACCTGCTGTGCGCCAATACAGCAGGCTACAAGCACATATGGGGTGTTTTCAAAAAGGGAAGAAAATGGGAAACACATACTGGGGTGCATTTTCTCTTTTAACCCCTTGTGAAAGTGAAAAATTGGGGTCTCCTAGTAATTTTTCATTTTTACAAATGTATGCTTTGAAATCCTCTCTCTAGTATTTCTGCCTCCTGTGAGACACCTGTTTGCTGAAAAGTATCCTTTTCACCACTTAAAATGTTCGTACGGGGGTGCTTTTTCCAAAATGGGACCTCAGGAATTTATTTAATGCGTCATGGCAGCTAAAATGTTTGACTCTAGAGCACTGTCATGCGCCCATACATTATTTTTTGAGCACATATGGGGTGTTGGTGTATTCGGGGGGAAATGGGAAACAAAGTGGGGTGCATTTTGTCCTGTTACCCCTTGTGAAAGTGAAAAATGTGGATGTAAAGCAACTTTTGTGGAAAAAATTAAAATTTTTCATTTTCACAGCCAAGCGTTTCCTAATTCTGTGAAAGGCCTGATGGGTCAAAGTGCTCACCACACACCTTAAAATATTCCTTGAGGGGTGTAGTTTCCAGAATGGGGTCACTTTTTGGGGGTTTCCACTCAGGGTGTGTTCAATTGCAAGATGGCGCCTGTCAATTATTTCGGTGAAATCTGCCTTCAAAGAGCCATTTGGTGGTCCTTTCCTTCTGACCCCTGTGGTACGCCCATATAGCAGTATACAAGCACATGTGGGGTATTGCTGTAATCAGGAGAAAATGGGCAATAAATTGTGAAAGTGCCTAAAGTCCATTTTTCTGGAAAAAATAAATTATTTTTCATTTTCACAGCCAATTCCATGAATCACCTTTGAGGTCAAAGTTCTCACTACACATCTTGAAATATTCCTTGAGGGGTGTAGTTTCCAGAATGGTGTCACTTATTTGTGGTTTCCACTCTAGGGGCATCTTGGGTTGTCTTCATATGCAACTTAGCTCCCAAAAGCCAATCCTGCTAAATCTGTCCTCCAAAAGCCCTATGGCGCTACTTCCCTTTTGAACCCTGACATGCACCCATACATCATTGTTTTTAGCACATATGGGCTTTTTGGTGTATTCGGGGGGAAATGGGGAACAAAATGTGGGGTGCATTTTGTCCTGTTACCCCTTGTGTAAAGCAACTTTTTCTGAAAAAAATAATAATAATCAAAATTTTTCATTTTCATAGCCAAGCGTATCCTAATTCTGTGAAATGCCTGATGGGTCAAAGTGCTCCCTACACACCTGGAAATATTCCTTGAGGGGTGTAGTTTCCGAAATGGGGTCACTTTTTGGGGGTTTCCACTGTAGGGCCACCTCAGGGTGTCTTCATATGTGACATAGCTCCCAATTACCATTCCAGCTAAATCCGCTCTCCAAAATCTATTTCGTGCTCCTTCCACTCTGAAGCCTGCTGTGCGCCCATACATCATTTTTTGAGCACATATGGGGTGTTTCTGTAAACTCCAGAATCAGGATAATAGAATTTCAGTTTTGTTTGGCTGTTAACCCTTGATGTGATGCAGAAAAAATTTATTAAAATTTAAAATCTGCAAAAAAAAAAGTGAAATGTTTAAATTTCATTCTTGTGGGGCACCTAAGGGGTTAACAAAGTTTGTAAAATCAGTTTTGAATAGCTTGAGGGGTGTAGTTTCTAAAATGGGGTGATTTATGGGTGGCTTTTAGTATGTAAGCCCCATAAAGTGACTTCATAACTGAACTGGTTCTGAAAAAATTGGGGTCTGGAAATGTTCTAAAAAAATTTAAGATTTGCTTCTAAACTTCCAAGCCTTATAATGTCCCAAAAAAATTTAATGTAATTTTCAAAATGATTCAAACATGAAGTAGACATATGGGGAATGTAAGGTAATAACTATTTTTGGAGGTATTACTATCTATTATAAAAGTAGAGAAATTGAAATTTGCTTATTTTTCCAAATTTGTGGTACATTTTTTTATTTTTATTTTTTAAATAAAAATGAAATTTTTTGACTCAATTTTACCACTGTCATGAAGTACAATATGTGACGTGAAAACAATCTCAGAATAGCCTGGATAATTAAAAGCATTTTAAAGTTTTTACCACATAAAGTGACATGTCAGATTTGCTAAAAATGGCCTGGTCCTTAAGGTGAAAAATGGAAGGGTCCTGAAGGGGTTAAATAGAACATGTCTGACAACATTAAGTAGTTTAAAAGATCTAAAAAAAAAAAAGCAACACATCATTCCGCAGTCTAAAGAAATTCAAGAACAGGCGAGAAAGAAAGTCACTGACATCTATCAGTCTGGAAAAGGTTACAAAGCAATCTCTAAGATTTTTGGAATCCATCGAACCACAGTGAGAGCTATTATCCACAAATGGAGAAACACTGAACAGTGGTGAACCCAGCCAGGAGTGGCTGGCCTACCAAAATTAAGTTTTTACAATTAATCATCCAGGAGGTCATAAAAGAACCCAGAACAACATCTAAGGCCTCTTTCACACTTGCGTTGTCCGGATCCGTCGTGTACTTTAGTTGCCGGAAGTGCCCGCCGGATCCGTAACACCGCAAGTGAACTGAAAGCATTTGAAGACGGATCCGTCTTCAAAATGCGTTCAGTGTTACTATGGCACCTAGGACGCTATTAAAGTCCTGGTTGCCATAGTAGTAGTGGGGAGCGGGGGAGCAGTATACTTACCGTCCGTGCGGCTCCCGGGGCGCTCCAGAATGACGTCAGGGCGCCCCATGCGCATGGATGATGTGATCCATGCGCGTGGGGCGCCCTGACGTCACTCTGAAGCGCCCCGGGAGCCGCACGGACGGTAAGTATACTGCTCCCCCGCTCCCCACTACACTTTACCATGGCAAACAGGACTTTAGCGTCCTGGCAGCCATGGTAACCATTCAGAAAAAGCTAAACGTCGGATCCGGTAATGTGCCGACACAACGTTTAGCTTAAGGCCGGATCCGGATTAATGCCTTTCAATGGGCATTAATTCAGGATCCAGCCTTGCGACAAGTGTTCAGGATTTTTGACCGGAGCAAAAAGCGCAGCATGCTGCGGTATTTTCTCCGGCCAAAAAACGTTCCGTTCCGGAACTGAAGACATCCTGATGCATCCTGAACGGATTTCTCTCCATTCAGAATGCATGGGGATAATCCTGATCAGGATTCTTCCGGCATAGAGCCCCGACGACGGAACTCTATGCCGGAACAGAACAACGCAAGTGTGAAAGAGCCCTTAAGCACTTAAGGTCAGTATTCATGATTCAACAATAAGAAAGAGACTGGACAAAAATGGTATCCATGGGAGAACTCCAAGACAAAAATCACTCCAGACCAAAAAGAACACAATGGCCCATCTCACATTTGTCAAAAAAATCTTGATAATCCCCAAGTCTATTGTGAAAATATTCTGTTGACTGACAAGACAAAAGTTCAACTTTTTAGAATGTGTGCATCATGTTACATCTGACGTAAAACTAAGGCCTATTGCACACGACCGTATGGCTTTTTCAGTGTTTTGCGGTCTGTTTTTCACGGATCAGTTGTTCCGTTTTTTGTTTCCGTTGTGTTTCCGTTTCTGTTCCGTTTTTCCGTATGGCATATACAGTATACAGTAATTACATAGATAAAATTGGGCTGGGCATAACATTTTCAATAGATGGTTCAGCAAAAAACGGAACGGAAACGGAAGACATACGGATGCATTTCCGTATGTGTTCCGTTTTTTTTGCGGACCCATTGACTTGAATGGAGCCACGGAACGTGATTTGCGGGCAATAATAGGACATGTTCTATGTTAGAACGGAACGGAAAAACGGAAATACGGAAACGAAATGCATACGGAGTACATTCCGTTTTTTTTTGCGGAACCATTGAAATGAATGGTTCCGTAAACGGACCGTATACGGAACGCAAAAAACGGCCAGTAAACGGGGAAAAAAAAACGGCCGTGTGCAGGAGGCCTAACACAGCACCTCAATAAAAGAACATCATACCAACAATCAAACATGGTGGTGGTAGTGTGATGGTCTGGGGCTGCTTTGTTGCTTCAGGACCTGGACGTCTTTCTGCAATTGATGGAACCATGAATTCTACTCACTACCAGAAAATCCTGAAAGAGAATGTCTGGCCATCAATTTGTGACTTTAAGCTCAAGTGTACTTGGGTTCTGCAGCAGGACAATGATCTGAAGCACACAAGCAAGTCCACCTCTGAATGGCTGAAAAAAAAAGAAGGTTTTGGACTGACCTAGTCAAAGTCCGGACTTAAATCCAATTAAGGCCTCTTGCATACGACCGTATGTATTTTGTGGTCCGCAAAAAATACGGATGACATCCATGTGCATTCTGTATTTTGCGGAACGGAACAGCTGGCCCCTAATAGAACAGTACTATGCTTGTCCGTGATACGGACAATAATAGGACATGTTCTATTTTTTGCGCAACCGAAATACGGAAACGGAATGCACACAAAGTAACTTCTGTTTATTTTGTGGACCCATTAAAATGAATGGTTCCGCATACGGTCTGCAAAAAAATGGAACAGACACGGAAAGAAAATAAGTTTGTGTGCAAGAGGCCTAAGATGCTGTGGCATTACCTTCAACAGGCCATTTATGCGTGAAAACCCTCCATCGTGGCTCAATTAAAACAATTCTGCAAAGAAGAGTGGGCCAAAATTCCTCTACAGTTATCACAAATGCTTGATTGCAGTTGTTGCACCATCCACATTTTGTTATGTCTTGTGCTAAAATAAAAAAAAAACTCATGTTTTCCACCATCATTCTGAACTTAATACCCTATAATGACAAAGTGAAATCCGAATGTTTGAAATCTTTGCTAATTTATTGAAAAGGAAAAAAATAAAATATTGCATTGGCAGAAGTATTCAGACCCTGTACTCAGTACTTAGATAATCTAACTCTGGCAGTCATTACAGCCTCCACTCTTTTGGGGTATGATACCACAAGGTTTGCACACCTGGATTTGGGGATTTTCTGCCATTATTCTCTGCAGATCCTCTCAAGCTCTGTCAGGTTGGATCTATACCATCAGTGGACATCCATTCTCAGGTTTCTTCAGAGATGTTCAATTGGGTTCAAGTCAGGGCTCTGGCTGGGCCACTCAAGGACATTCAAATAGTTGTCCCTAAGCCACTCCTCTGTTGTCTTGGCTGTGTGCTTAGGGTCATTGTCTTGTTGGAAGGTGAACCTTTCCGTCCAGTCTGAGGTCCAGAGCACTGTGGATTAGGTTTTCATTAAGATTATTTCTGTATTTTCCTTTCTTCAGCTTTCCCTCAACTGACCAGTCTCCCTGTCCCAGCCACTGAAAAACACCCCACAGGATGATGCTGCCATCATCATGCTTCACTGTAGGAATAGTATTGGGCAGTGCCTGGTTTCTTTCAAACATGATGTTTAGAATTGAGGCCAAAAAGTTCACTCTTGGTTTCATCAGACCAGAAAATCTTGTACAGCCATCATTCTGAAAGTCCTTTAGGTTCATTTTCGCAAACTTTCATTTGTCTTTTACTGAGGAGGATTCTTTCTAGCCACTCTGCCATAAAGCCCAGGTGTAAAGCGGGGCTGGCGACGTGTGCTCCATTCGCAGCGCTGCCGGTGCCCTGTGCCAGGGGATGGTCAGGAACGCAGCCTGCGTCCTCGTCTCCATGGCAGCAGGCGAGCGGCAGAGGAGGTGAGCGCCGATAATTATGATCGGTGCTCGGCTGTGTTGGGCTGTGTACTGTGAGTCACGTGATGCTGGCCACGTCATGTGACTCATCAGCCAGGGCTTTTTAAACAGGCAGCCTGCTGGTCACAGGTTTCCTGTGATTGGTCTTATTTCATTCACCAGCATATCGTCCGTTAGTGTTTTTTGTGTTTTGACCACGCTCTTGCTACCTTCTTCATTTGACGTGACCTCTTGGCTTTGACCCCGGTGTGAGTTTGACTTAATCTTGCTTTTCCCTTTTCTATTGTTGTTCCTCCTGGCTCCTGACTTCGTCTCGTATTGACTTTGATATTTGATTAACCCCTCAGTGCCTGCCTGTCACTTTGTTTGTTGTTTTCTCCTTTATTGTATTCTTACCTTTAAGGCCCTGCACGTACTCGGATAAGGGACCGCCGTCAAGTTGTACACCATCGCCTAGTGCGGACTGTGCAAGTAGGCAGGGAAAGAGGGGAGGGTGGAGCTCAGGGCGGCACACACTCCTCCCATACGTGACACCAGATTGGTAGAATGCACACAGAGTCTTTGGAGCTTAGGCTACTTTCACATATGTGTTTGGTGCGGATCCGTCTTGTATCTGCACAGACGGATCCGCACCGATAAAGCAAACGCTTGTATCCGTTCAGAACGGATCCGTTTGCATTATCATGAACAAAGTCAAAACGGATCCATCCTGAACACCATTGAAAGTCAATAGGGGACGGATCCATTTTCAATTGCAACATATAAGTAAGGACAGATCTGTTTGGCTCTGCATCGTCAGGCTGCAAGCAGCGTTTTGGTGTTCGCCTCCAGAGCGGAATGGAGGCGGAACGGAGCCAAACTAATACATTTTGAACGGATCCTTATCCATTCAGAATGCATTGGGGCTAAACTGATCCGTTTTGGGCCGCTTGTGAGAGCCCCGACACGGATCTCACAAGCGGACACAGAAACGGCAGTGTGAAAGTAGCCTTAGCCAGAGTGACCATTGTGCTCTTGGTCACCTCTCTTACCAAGGGCCCTATTGCCCCCAATTACTTAGTTTGGTGGGGCGGCCATCTTTAGGAAGAGTCCTGGCTGTTCTAAACATCTTCCATTTATTAATTATGAAGGCCACTGTGCTCTTAGGAACTTTCAGTAGAACAAAAATGTTTTGTACCCTTCTCCAGATCTGTGCCTACAAACAATCATGTCTCTGATTTCTACAGTCAGTTCTTTCCTTCTCATGACTTGGTTTTTGCTTTGATATGCATTGTGAGCAGGGAGACCTTATAAAGACAGTGGTGTGTTTTTTCCAAATAATTTCCACTCATTTATTCATCCATTGACATGGATGAATAAATCAGCTTATTAATTGGATTTAATAATTGAGTGCAACACATTTCTTCTCTATAGATAGATAGATAGATAGATAGATAGTGTAAGGGATCGCTCTTTCTCAGGGGGTCGCAGTCACAGACTTTCACAGACAACCGGATTTAATGTCCACCCTGGTGCTTTATTGTGGCACATCCGCACCCACACAAACATAAGCATCAAAATAAAACAAAACACCTGCCCGTCCGGGCTCTAAATAATACACAGTTTTCCTGACTCACCTCTAAGCACAGGGTATCAGGCTCCAAGCCTTAGCAGGTCTGCCTATCAGACACAAGTCCATACAGGAAGGGATCCAGCTTCATATAGCCTTGTGGCCCCTCCGCCACATACGGTCCAGCAGCCTCCAGGCTGTCACCACACCAGCACCCTTGGGGGAAAGATGGTCCAGAAGTCTTCCCAACTGTGACCGTGCACCCCTCTTTCTGTAGGCATCGCTGGGCCCCCCAAAGTTCAGGCTTTACAAAGCCTTGTGGCCCCTCAGCCCTCCTGGATGAGACCACACAGAGCCTCTGTAGGCCTCTGTTTCCAAGTTTTCTGTCTCAGACTGACACACAGAGGGTTGGTTTTATCCCTACTTGATTACAGCAGGCCTCACCTGCGATGACCTCAGGTAAAAGACAATACCCAGACTGGACGGGTGTGGACTGGCAGATCCCACTACCAAACCAATCCACCAATCCAAATAAAATCCAGCCAAAATGTAAACAAAACTGTCTCAGCAAACTACGCTTTACTGATACCCCTGCAGCTTTCTGGATTTTATTTATCTCACCCAGCTGAGGTATTTGGGTGGGATATACACACCTTCCAGCACTCATACCGTACACATCACCACGATAGATAGATAGATAGATAGATAGATAGATAGATAGATAGATAGATAGATAGATAGATAGGATTGACTCAGACAGATAGTTCTGACACAGGGATAAGCATCACAGGTCCTTGTTCCCAGGTCATTTCTTCTCTGGATTCTGCCATACCGATGCATTTTTTTTTGCTTTGTTCTTGGGTTATTTTGGAGTTGGTCTAAATTAGGAGGTCTGGTGTGAGGTCTAAATTAATTTTGTGTTCTGGGGTGCAATGATCCTGCAAAATCCAACATCCTACATTTTCTAGTTATGTATGATAATGTGTGTGGTACCATTGACTGTGTTTCTGCACTTAGATATTATTCCTGGGAGCAGCAGTCACAACAGTGGGATAGCCAGTCAGAGCAGAGTTAAAGAAAAGGGCACACCAATGTAGACAGAAATAGTAAAAGCCTGATAACAGTAAGTATGTCTGGCACTATTACTGAGTGAAGGCATAAAAGAAGGCATTATTACTGAAAGGGGGCTCTATTAATAAGTGCAGCCAATAAAAGGGGACCCTATTATAAGAGCAGCCTAAAAGGGCAATGTTATTGAGTGTAGGTAAAAAAATAGAGGATTATTACTGAAAAGAGCATATACAGTCAGGTCCATAAATATTGGGACATCGACATAATTCAACATTTTTTGGCTATATACAGTCGTGGCCAAAAGTTTTGAGAATGACAAAAATATTAGTTTTCACAAAGTTTGCTGCTAAACTGCTTTTAGATCTTTGTTTTAGTTGTTTCTGTGATGTAGTGAAATATAATTACACGCACTTCATACGTTTCAAAGGCTATTATCGACAATTACATGACATTTATGCAAAGAGTCAGTATTTGCAGTGTTGGCCCTTCTTTTTCAGGACCTCTGCAATTCGACTGGGCATGCTCTCAATCAACTTCTGGGCCAATTCCTGACTGATAGCAACCCATTCTTTCATAATCACTTCTTGGAGTTTGTCAGAATTAGTGGGTTTTTGTTTGTCCACCCGCCTCTTGAGGATTGACCACAAGTTTTAAATGGGATTAAGATCTGGGGAGTTTCCAGGCCATGGACCCAAAATGTCAACATTTTGGTCCCCAAGCCACTTAGTTATCACTTTTGCCTTATGGCACGGTGCTCCATCGTGCTGGAAAATGCATTGTTCTTCACCAAACTGTTGTTGGATTGTTGGAAGAAGTTGCTGTTGGAGGGTGTTTTGGTACCATTCTTTATTCATGGCTGTGTTTTTGGGCAAAATTGTGAGTGAGCCCACTCCCTTGGATGAGAAGCAACCCCACACATGAATGGTCTCAGGATGCTTTACTGTTGGCATGACACAGGACTAATGGTAGCGCTCACCTTTTCTTCTCCGGACAAGCCTTTTTCCAGATGCCCCAAACAATCGGAAAGAGGCTTCATCGGAGAATATGACTTTGCCCCAGTCCTCAGCAGTCCATTCACCATACTTTCTGCAGAAGATCAATCTGTCCCTGATGGGTTTTTTTTGAGAGAAGTGGCTTCTTTGCTGCCCTTCTTGACACCAGGCCATCTTCCAAAAGTCTTCGCCTCACTGTGCGTGCAGATGCGCTCACACCTGCCTGCTGCCATTCCTGAGCAAGCTCTGCACTGGTGGCACTCCGATCCCGCAGCTGAATCCTCTTTAGGAGACGAGCCTGGCGCTTGCTGGACTTTCTTGGACGCCCTGAAGCCTTCTTAACAAGAATTGAACCTCTTTCCTTGAAGTTCTTGATGATCCTATAAATTGTTGATTGAGGTGCAATCTTAGTAGCCACAATATCGTTGCCTGTGAAGCCATTTTTATGCAACGCAATTATGGCTGCACGCATTTCCTTGCAGGTCACCATGGTTAACAATGGAAGAACAATGATTTCAAGTATCACCCTCCTTTTAACATGTCAAGTCTGCCATTTTAACCCAATCAGCCTGACATAATGATCTCCAGCCTTGTGCTCGTCAACATTCTCACCTGAGTTAACAAGACGATTACTGAAATGATCTCAGCAGGTCCTTTAAAGACAGCAATGAAATGCAGTGGAAAGGTTTTTTTGAGATTAAGTTAATTTTCATGGCAAAGAGGACTATGCAATTCATCTGATCACTCTTCATAACATTCTGGAGTATATGCAAATTGCTATTATAAAAACTTAAGCAGCAACTTTTCCAATTTCCAATATTTATGTAATTCTCAAAACTTTTGGCCACGACTGTATACTACCACAATGGATTTGAAATGAAACAAACAAGATTTGCTTTAACTGCAGACTGTCAGCTTTAGTTTGAGGGTATTTACATCCAAATCAGGTGAACAGTGTAGGAATTACAACAGTTTGCATATGTGCCTCCCACGTGTTAAGGGACCAAAAGTAATGGGACAATTGGCTTCTCAGTTGTTCCATGGCCAGGTATGTGTTATTCCCTCATTATCCCAATTACAATGAGTAGATAAAAGGTCCAGAGTTCATTTCAAGTGTGCTATTTTCATTTGGAATCTGTTGCTGTCAACTCTCAAGATGAAAGATGAGATCCAAAAAGCTGTCACTATCAGTGAAGCAAGCCATCATTAGGCTGAAAAATAAAAAAACAAACCTATCAAAGAGATAGCAAAAACATTAGGCGTGGCCAAAACAACTGTTTGGAACATTCTTAAAAAGAAGGAAGGCACCAGTGAGCTCAGCAACACCAAAAGACCCCGAAGACCATGGAAAACAACTGTGGTGGATGACCAAAGAATTCTTTCCCTGGTGAAGAAAACACCCTTCACAACAGTTGGCCAGATCAAGAACACTCTCCAGGAGGTAGGTGTATGTGTGTTAAAGTCAACATTCAAGAGAAGACTTCACCAGAGTGAATACAGAGGGTTCGACAGAAGATGTAAACCATTGGTGAGCCTCAAAAACAGGAAGGCCAAAGTAGAGTTTGCCAAACAAAATCTAAAAAAGCATTTACAGTTCTGGACCAACATCCTATGGACAGATGAGACCAAGATCAACTTGTACCAGAGTGATGGGAAGAGAACAGTATGGAGAAGGAAAGGAACTGCTCATGATCCTAAGCATACCACCTCATCAGTGAAGCATGGTGGTGGTAGTGTCATGGCGTGGGCATGTATGGCTCCCAATGGAACTGGTTCTCTTGTATTTATTGATGATGTGACTGCTGACAAAAGCAGCAGGATGAATTCTGAAGTGTTTTGGGCAATATTATCTGCTCATATTCAGCCAAATGTTTCAGAACTCATTGGACGGCGCTTCACAGTGCAGATGGACAATGACCCAAAGCATACTGCAAAAGCAACCAAAGAGTTTAAAGGGATTCTGTCACTAAGTTTTGGGCTATAGAGCTGCGGACATGCACGGCTAGATCGCCACTAGCATGTCCGCAATATACCTGTCCCATAAAGCTGTGTGCTTTTATTGTGCTTAAAAAATGATTTTATATATATGTAAATTAGTTTTGTATGTGTCCAAGGGGCTGTACTAACCTTCCTGGAGCCCAGCCACGCCCGCCTATGAAGGAGCCCAGCACCGCCTATGTCCTCCGAATCTCCTCCTTTCATCGATAGATTGCCGTGAGCTCGCACATGCGCAGTTCTTTCCCTGAGGCTGATGCCAGCACAGGGAAGTAACACTATACCGGCACTGCGCATGCGCGAGCGCGCGCATCGCGAGATTACGGCAATCTATCGTTGATGAAAGGAGGAGATTCGGAGGACATAGGCGGTGCTGGGCTCCTTCACAGGCGGGCGTGGCTGGGCTCCAAGAAGGTTAGTACAGCCCCTTGGACACATACAAGACTAATTTACATATATATATGTAAAATCATTTTTTAAGCACAATAAAAGCACACAGCTTTATGGGACAGGTATATTGCGGACATGCTAGAGGCGATCTAGCCGTGCATGTCCCCAGCTCTACAGCCCAAAACTTGGTGACAGAATCCCTTTAAGGGAAAGAAGTGGAATGTTATGCAATGGCCAAGTCAATCACCCGACCTGAATCCGATTGATCATGCATTTCACTTGCTGAAGACAAAACTGAAGGGAAAATGCCCCAAGAACAAGCAGGAACTGAAGACATTTGCAGTAGAGGCCTGGCAGAGTATCACCAGGGATGAAACCCAGCGTCTGGTGATGTCTATGCGTCCCAGACTTCAGGCTGTAATTGACTGCAAAGGATTTGCAACCAAGTATTAAAAAGTGAAAGTTTGATTTATGATTATTATTCTGTCCCATTACTTTTGGTCCCTTAACAAGTGGGAGGAACATATGCAAACTGTTGTAATTCCTACACCGTTCACCTGATTTGGATGTAAATACCCTCAAATTAAATCTGACAGTCTGCAGTTAAAGCACATCTTGTTTGTTTCATTTCAAATCCATTGTGTTGGTGTATAGAGCCAAAAATGTTAGAATTGTGTCGATGTCCCAATATTTATGGACCTGACTGTATAGAGTCCTATTAAGGAGTTGAACAAAAAAAGGGGCATTATTACTGTGAAGGGCATAAAGGGGGTCATATTACTGAGTGGGGTCAATAAAGCAGGTTATTGGAACTGAGAGGAAGATAAATGTGGCACAATTACTGTAAGGGGTTTAGAGGGGGCTAGTACTGTACTGAGTGGAGGCATAAATGGGGGCATTTTAATGAGTGGGACTCAAAGGGGTCATTATTACCGAGTTGGGGCTCAAAGGGGATATTACAGTTTCAAGCACTATTAACCCCTTAGTGCTATATGACATACCTGAAAATTATATATGTTAAGCAGTTGTATAGAGTGGGCTTATCAACTGAGCTCGCTCAATATGCACAATCCACGTACAATGTGCTGGTGATACGAGGTGTCTGGTTTTAGCCAAACACCTCATACAAACTGTCAAACCAGCAAATCAACATCTGAATGGCTAAACAAAACAAGAAAATTAAAGGGGTTATCCTTTGCAGAGTGGTCGTAACCCCTGGATATGAACAGTATATACTGTGATGGAAAAATGAATCAAGCCAGCAAAGGAAGCAATATGGACAATCATAATACATCAGGAAGTGCCTTTTATTAACTTTCTCTACATGATAAATGCCATTTGCTGACAACATTTTTAACAGTATCTTTAGCTCAGGCAATAGGCTAAGAACCATTTCAATGGGAATATGTAACACTGGAAACCACAAAGAGCAGCCATTATCCCTTTGTATTTATTCTCTAAAAAAGGATCTTCTGTTTGTCACCATGAAATCCGGACAAGACAAAGTACACACTGCATCACACTATCAATATTTCGGTAGTCAGAATTTAATAGTCCAGTGCTTTTCATTGGTAAAGAACATTTCAAACTTAATATTACTTATGCATTACCTGTTTTTACCAGCAAGCATGACTAACCAGCAATATTTTTAACTTTGTTTTTCCCATAGCTTCGTATTTTAGTTAATATAAAAATCTATTTTATATTTTTCAATATTTGCACTTGGTTTCCCCCCTCCAATGTTTGCTTATTTACCACAAAGCTATACTTTAAAACATATGTTAATAATTTTTTTTGGAAACAGGACGAGCTGTATAAAGGGTTAACACCATAGGGGGATATAAACCATTTAATTCTGAAGCCAGAAAAGAACAGGCAGGCAATCTATTTCTTGTCCATGATAAAGTGTCCATTTCAAACTGAAGATTAGTACTGCTTCCAAAGTGCCAAAATCTTTCTCCAATGACTTAGATTCATCAGTCTTTTCTAAGACTTGATACTTTCGTATTAAACTTTGTTTCCAAGTACATTACGGATTTATCATTAACTGGTACTAAATTATGAATAATTACTTGTCCATTCACAGAGCAAGGTCAAAACAACCCACAAGTAATAAAGACACATTATTAATGTGCTAGGTTTTACATTTGGCATTGCCAATCTAGCTCATTTGTCCATTTAAGATGGACACCTGGAGAAATCATCTATAAGCTATTATTGTCGGCAACGACAGTACAAAATGTACACATTCTGGATTATAGGACAATTAGCTTTGAAATCAGGTAAGAGAACAGTGTGTTTCCTCCAATAATGTAGAAGCTCAGGAAAGAGTTATATTTGCTGAACACAAGATTACATGGTTACAAAACTAATATCTAATGTCAGTCTAATTCAAGAGAAAGCACAATGTAGAAAAAAATATATAACTTTTGTTTTTGAACCCTTTAAATCTAGCATGTAAAACAGTGAGATTTTATAGAAGCAAAAGAGTCACATAAGTGTTTATTAATGTTAAAGGGGTTCTATACCTTTTTCTTACTGATGATCTATCCTTTGTATAGGTCATCAGCATCTGACCGGCAGGGTCCGACACTCGGAACCCTCGCCGATCAGCTGTTTAAGAAGACAGCGGCACTCACAGTAGCACCACAGCGTTCTCACAATTTCCTGTAGGCCAGTGACATCACGACTATGCCACGTGGGCTGGGCAGAGCTATGTCCAGGCCAGTGAAATAGGACGGACCTGACCTGCAGAAATCAACAAGAAGGGTGTGGCGCCACTGTGAGTGCCGCTGCCTTCTCAAACAGCTGATCGGTGAGGGTCCCAGGTGTCGGACCCCTGCCGATCAAATGCTGGTGATCAGTAAAAAAACGGTATAGAACCCTTTTAAGGGGGCTCATTATGATAACCATGGGTCATATAAGGGCAGGTGTAGGTCATAGGAGAAGGTCCTTTACTTGCCACTTTCTTCAATAAGCCAGAGGAGATATATGCTCTGTGAGAGTGGCTCCCAGGATAAAGGGCCCCCCACCAAACAATGATCAACACTTAAAAATGCCTTATTGCTAAACATAGAATTAAATTGAATATTGTGGCTTGAAAAATATGTATGTTTTGTATACCTTAGCCTTTCTAACATTGGTTAAAGGGATAATGACAGGCCAAATAAGCATATTTAGGTATATATATGACAGTATGTCACGGCTGTATGTGAGCAACAAGAGCATACACAGTAAATAGAGCTACTGACCGGACCCAAACCAGGGAGGACAAAGGGTGACCCCCGTCAGACCCCCAAAGCTCTCCCTATGCTGCTAAGCACATGCCCGGATCCAAATGGTGGAACGAGGCATGCCCGCGTACCTAAAACTGATGACCACTGCAACCCCTACAATAGTGGAAGGGGCACGGCCACCGGTGCCCTGCTCAGTATATGGACGGAACCGGGGTCGCCTCGGATCCAGACAGAAAACAAACAGAAACACTACAATGTCTGCACACCCAACTGAAGGAGCTGCAGCAGCAGCGAAGACAGATCCAAAGACAGCCGGCAACATCCGGAGTACTCGCTGCAGCAGAACACAGGTCCAGTGAAATGATAGCACACAAGTGAAGATACTCAAGCAAGAGATACAACTCAAATGAGAAATATAATCCGCACCCTACAAAGGAGGAGGGGTGATTTAAAGGCAGAGAAATCAAACACAGGAGGAACAGCTGGGAGGAAGGAAACAGAAAGCAAAGACCTCATCACAGGGGCAGAGAAACAGAGGAGAGAGAACTCCTCCAAGCTCTAGTAGTGACATCATCACAGGGGTGGAGAAACAGAGCTGTGAGAACGTCTCAAAGCTCTGGTAGTGACAGTACCCCCCCCCCCCCCCTCTACGGGTGGACTCCGGACACCCAGGACCCACCTTCTCAGGATGAGCCCTATGAAATGCCCTGATGAGGCGAGTGGCTTTAATGTCCGACACCGGAACCCACATCCTCTCCTCAGGACCATAACCCTTCCAATGAACGAGGTACTGAAGAGAACCGCGGACAATGCGAAAGTCCACAATTATGGAAACCTCAAACTCCAGATTGCCATCAACCAAAATCGGAGGAGGAGGCAAAGAGGAGGGTACTGTGGGCTGGACATATGGTTTTAAGAGAGATCTGTGAAATACATTATGTAGATCAAGACGGAAGGCAACAGGATTGACGACTGACAAGATTTTATAAGGCCCAATAAACTTGGGACCCAATTTCCAGGAGGGAACCTTCAGTTTAATATTTCTTGTAGACAACCACACCAGATCACCCACATTCAGGTCCGGACCAGGCACACGTCTCTTATCAGCCACACGCTTATACTTCTCACTCATCTTTCTAAGATTACTCTGAATCTTTTGCCAAATGGTAGACAAAGACGAGGAAAATCTCTCCTCCTCAGGTAAACCAGAAGGAGCCCCTCCCGAGAATGTCCCAAACTGCGGATGGAACCCATATGCACCAAAGAATGGTGACTTATCAGAAGATTCCTGACGACGGTTGTTCAGAGCAAACTCAGCAAGAGGGAGAAATGAACACCAATCCTCCTGGTTCTCTGCCACAAAACAGCGCAAATATGTCTCCAGATTCTGATTGAGGCGCTCAGTCTGACCATTCGACTGCGGGTGAAAAGCAGAAGAGAAGGACAGCCGAACCCCCAGGCGAGAACAGAAAGCCTTCCAGAATCTGGACACAAACTGCGTGCCTCTATCGGAAACAATATCAGAGGGAATGCCATGCAATTTAACAATATGGTCGACAAAAGCTTGCGCCAACGTTTTAGCATTGGGTAAACCAGGGAAAGGTACGAAATGAGCCATCTTGCTAAAACGGTCCACCACCACCAGGATCACCGACTTCCCTGAGGAACGAGGAAGATCCGTGATAAAGTCCATGGACAGGTGTGTCCAAGGACGGGAAGGTATGGGTAACGGGAGAAGGGAACCTGAAGGCCGTGAACGAGGGACCTTAGCGCGAGCGCACGTCTCACAAGCAGCCACAAAACCCTCCACCGACTTACGAAGAGCCAGCCACCAAAATCTCCGAGCAATGAGATCTACCGTGGCTCTACTCCCGGGGTGACCAGCAAGAACAGTATCATGATGCTCCTTGAAGAGTTTGTGACGTAGCTCAGGAGGCACAAACAACTTCCCAGAAGGACAACGGGCAGGTGCCTCAGTCTGGGCAGCCTGGACCTCGGCCTCCAAATCAGAATATAGAGCAGAAACAACTACCCCCTCCGCCAAAATAGGACCCGGGTCCTCAGAGTTTCCTCCTCCCGGAAAACAGCGAGAGAGAGCATCAGCCTTCACATTTTTGATCCCAGGGCGGAATGTAACGACAAAATTGAATCTGGAGAAGAACAGAGACCATCTGGCCTGTCTCGGATTCATACGCCTGGCCGACTCCAAGTATGCCAGATTCTTATGGTCGGTAAAAACGGTGATAGGGTGTCTGGCCCCCTCCAACCAATGGCGCCATTCCTCGAAAGCCAACTTGATGGCCAACAACTCCCTATCTCCCACATCATAGTTTTTCTCTGCCGGGGAGAGTTTTTTAGAGAAAAAGGCACAGGGTCGCCATTTGGCAGGAGAAGGGCCCTGGGACAAAACCGCACCCACACCCACCTCGGAAGCATCCACCTCAACAATAAAAGGTAAGGAAACATCGGGATGCACCAAGACGGGAGCATACGCAAAACTCTCTTTAATCTTAGAAAAAGCTGCAAGCGCCTCCTCCGACCAAGAGGAAAAATCCGCCCCCTTTTTTGTCATGTCAGTGAGGGGTTTGACAACAGAGGAATAATTCAAAATGAACTTTCTGTAATAGTTCGCAAAACCCAGAAAGCGCATCAATGCCTTCTGATTCTCAGGAAGCTCCCACTCAAGTACAGCACGGACCTTCTCCGGATCCATGCTAAAACCAGAAGCAGAGAGGAGAAAACCCAGAAATTGAATCTCCGATACCATAAAAAGACATTTCTCCAGCTCGGCGTACAATTTATTTTCCCACAGAATCCGCAGAACCTGAAAAAGATGATCCTGATGGGTCTGAACATCAGGGGAAAATATCAAAATATCATCAAGATACACCAATACAAATTTCCCCATTAAATGGTAGAAAATACTGTTAACAAAATGCTGAAAGACGGCCGGAGCATTCATCAGGCCGAAAGGCATAACGAGATTCTCGAAATGCCCGTTAGGGGTATTAAAGGCCGTTTTCCATTCATCCCCCTCTCTGACCCTGACCAGGTTGTACGCGCCTCTCAAATCCAATTTGGAAAAAACCTTGGCCCCAACAATTTGGTTGAAGAGGTCCGGGATCAGAGGAAGGGGATAGGGATCGCGAATCGTGATACGGTTCAGCTCCCTAAAATCTAGGCAAGGTCTCAGAGAGCCATCTTTTTTTTTAACAAAAAAAAAACAGCGGCAACAGGTGATTTTGAGGGACGAATATGCCCCTTATCGAGACTCTCGGAGATATAGGTTCGCATTGCGATTCTTTCCGGTTGTGAGAGATTGTAGAGGCGTGCTTTTGGCAGCTTGGCGCCGGGAATGAGGTTAATGGGACAGTCAAACTCCCGGTGAGGAGGTAGCTCCTGAACACCGCTCTCGGAAAACACGTCCGAGAAATCAGAGAGAAATGATGGCACAGTTTTAGTAGACACCTCTGCAAAAGTCGCTGTGAGACAATTCTCTCTACAAAAGTCACTCCACTCATTTATTTGCCTTCCTTGCCAATCAATAGTGGGGTTATGTCTAGTGAGCCAGGGTAACCCCAAAACTAGAGGAGAAGGCAATCCGTTAAGGACAAAACAAGATATATCCTCCACATGAGTGTCACCTACAGCTAACCGGATATTGTGAACAATGCCCTTCAGAGATCTCTGTGAGAGTGGAGCAGAGTCAATAGCAAAAACAGGTATATCCTTTTCTAATGTGCAAACCTGAAAACCATGCATGGCTACAAATTGAGTGTCAATAAGATTGACTGCCGCTCCACTATCGACAAAAATCTCACAAGAAATGACTTTGCTCTCTAGCGCCACCCTGGCAGACAGGAGAAAACGGGAACTGCAGGTCAGAGGAAAAGCATCAATTCCTGCATCAACTTTGCCCAAAGTAGCAGATGAAGCAGAGTTTGATGATTTACCTTTTGAGGTTTTTCTCTTATTATCGCTCTTAGTACAGTTCAAGAATTTCCTAGACGGACAAACATTTGCCAAATGACCTATGCCCCCACAACAAAAACACACCATACTCTGAGGACTAAATCCTCTTATCAGGGGCAAGTCGACCTAGCTGCATGGGCTCCTCCTCAGAGGGGACCGAGACAGGATGAGGCCCCTGCACACTGAATGAGTCCGCACCACTGCCCCTAGACTGACAATGGCTGGACAGAGAGGTCTCGTTTCTTTCTCTTAGACACCTGTCAAGCCGTACCGCCAATGACATGGCAGACTCTAAGGACGTTGGTCTCTCATGGAAAGCAAACGCATCTTTCAATCTCTCTGAGAGACCATGACAGAACTGACTCCGGAGTGCAGCATCATTCCAACCTGAATCAGCTGCCCATCTCCGAAATTCAGAACAATAAAGCTCCGCAGACAGTTTGTTCTGGCATAAAAAACGTAAGTTAGATTCGGCCAGAGCAACACGATCCGGGTCATCATATATCTGCCCCAGGGCCACAAAAAATCTTTACACAGATCAAAGGGAGGGATCCCCTGATGGCAGCGAAAAAGCCCAAGTCTGAGCATTACCCCTGAGCAGGGAGATGACAATCCTCACCCTCTGCTCCTCATTACCAGAGGAATGGGGACACAAGCAAAAATGGAGTTTGCATGCCTCTCTGAAGCGAACAAAATTCTCACTGCCCCCGGAGAACGTTTCCGGAAGTGAGACCTTTGGCTCACAACAGACTCCATGGGCCGGAGCATAGCCCAATGCATGAAGCTGAGTCATAGATTGACGGAGATCCGCTACCTCCAAAGAAAGACCCTGCATGCGGTCAACCAGGCCAGAAAACGGATCCATGTAAAAAAGGACGGTTTTGGCGGATTATAATGTCACGGCTGTATGTGAGCAACAAGAGCATACACAGTAAATAGAGCTACTGACCGGACCCAAACCAGGGAGGACAAAGGGTGACCCCCGTCAGACCCCCAAAGCTCTCCCTATGCTGCTAAGCACATGCCCGGATCCAAATGGTGGAACGAGGCATGCCCGCGTACCTAAGACTGATGACCACTGCAACCCCTACAATAGTGGAAGGGGCACGGCCACCGGTGCCCTGCTCAGTATATGGACGGAACCGGGGTCGCCTCGGATCCAGACAGAAAACAAACAGAAACACTACAATGTCTGCACACCCAACCGAAGGAGCTGCAGCAGCAACGAAGACAGATCCAAAGACAGCCGGCAACATCTGAAGTACTCGCTGCAGCAGAACACAGGTCCAGTGAAATGATAGCACACAAGTGAAGATACTCAAGCAAGAGATACAACTCAAATGAGAAATATAATCCGCACCCTACAAAGGAGGAGGGGTGATTTAAAGGCAGAGAAATCAAACACAGGAGGAACAGCTGGGAGGAAGGAAACAGAAAGTAAAGACCTCATCACAGGGGCGGAGAAACAGAGCAGAGAGAACTCCTCCAAGCTCTAGTAGTGACATCATCACAGAGGTGGAGAAACAGAGCTGTGAGAACGTCTCAAAGCTCTGGTAGTGACACAGTACAGGTCTTATAAAGTGTATTAAAATCATCTAAGTATCCCCCCTGTCCACCTTATAAATACAGTAAACTAAAGTTTTATAACCTGCTTCAATCGTCTTCAATCTGCCCAAGGGGCGGCGTTTCATCTCCACTTGCGCCCAGCCAGCCGCCTCCAACTGCCGTTTTGAAGCGCCGCCCAGCTCATCAATATTCACTTCGCTGGGCGGCTACTACTGTCCACGACTTAACAAGATCCGGCGCATGCCCAATACAATCCTATGGGCATCGGCCTCCGTCTCATCTTCAGCGCATGCGCCCGGCACCCTCACTGGCCGGGATCACATCGCACCTGCATACAGTCTGCTTCTTAGAGGCCGCTTCAGCCTCTGCATTATGCGCATGCGCCGGGCACTGTTCAGCGCAGCGCTTCAGAGCGGGAACAGCAGAAGCCGCCCAGCAAAGTGAATATTGATGAGCTGGGTGGCGCTTCAAAACGGCAGTTGGGGCGAGGCTGGCTGGGCGCAAGTGGAGATGAAACGCCGCCCCTTGGGCAGATTGAAGACGATTCAAGCAGGTTATAAAACTTCAGTTTACTGTATTTATAAGGTGGACAGGGGGGATACTTAGATGATTTTAATACACTTTATAAGACCTGTACTGTCATATATATACCTAAATATGCTTATTGGGCCTGTCAGTGTCCCTTTAAGTTGAAATGGGGAAGGGTCTAGCCATAAATAAGTAGAATATTCAATGTCCCAATAGTACAAGAGTAGAATATATTATTTTGACACTTAAATGAAATCTGGCACTAGTGACCTCCCTATCCAACCATTTGCATAGACACATAGCTGTTATTCATCTGATTAACCACTTGCCGCACACGTAACGCCGATAGGCGTCTGGACGGCAGCGCTCTCAGGGCTCAGCGACGCCCATTGGCGTCATCTCGTGTGAGCCGAGATTTCCTGTGAACGCGTGCTCACAGGAGTGTGCGTTCACAGGATTGCGCAGTTCACAAGTTCAACTACAGCCTGCCAGCAGCGATCATTGGCTGGCAGGCTGTAGATTTTTAAAATAACCAATGAAATGGGTATGTCAGACGCTATTTTGTAAATAGCGTCTGATATACCAGCTACCTGCTCCTCTGGTGGTCCCTTTTGCTTGGATCGACCACCAGAGGACACAGGCAGCTCTGTAAGTAGCACCAATCACCACACACACACACATTACACCCCCCCTGTCACTTATTAACCCCTTATTGACCCCTGATCACGCCATATTAGACTCCCTGATCACCCCCCTGTCATTGATCACCCCCCTGTAAGGGTCCCTTATCACCGCCAGTTACTTAGCTATTTGTTAGGTAGTTAGCGCCCAGCCCACCGCACCACAGTCACTGATTAGTCGCTGATTAGCGTCATCGCTGTCGCTAATCAGCACTAGTACTATATAGTATCTGTAAGTGATCAAGACTGATCGCAATCAGATGTATATCAGTACATTAGGGTCACCTTAGGCTCTACAAAAAACGCAGTGTTCGCCCGATCAGGCCTGATCTTGTGCGCACACTTGCGTTCAGTCCGTCCCACCGCAGTGACAGAATAATTTTTTTTTTGATCACTGCAAAAACACATTAAAATCGCTGCGGTGCTATAAAGATCACTTTTGAGCTTTCTGGATCTTTATTAGCGATCGCAACTTTACTTCGCAAGCACTCCTTTTTACTAGGCAGGTGTGCTCTTTTTCCTGGGTAGTCTCAGAGGAATACCCCCTAAATTTAGTTAGCCCAAAATGTCAAACAAGGGGTATTCCGCTGAAGAGGCCTACAGGATTCTGGCCCTGATGGATGAAAGCGATGGGGACGCCTCACCCGCTGAATCCAGTGGTTCAGAATATGAACCTGTAGACAGCAGTGGCACTCTAACCGCTAGTGAAGATGACTAGGTTGAGGTCCCTGCTATGGTCAGGCGTACCCGATCCCATGTCAGTGTTCTGCATACCCCGCGTGATGAGCCTCATTTGCAGAAGAGTGGTGCTAGCGCTGATCTTTTTTATGGTGCGGCATACACCAGCAGCGCAGCACATCCTGGACCTTCTACCAGCACTGCCGTATTCCCTGGTGAAGTGGCGAGCACCAGAAGGGCAGTTCAAGCTGGTACGGTGGCACGTGCAGTAACTCCCCCATAGCAGCCACCACGTTCACAGGCCCGTAGAGCCCTTAGTCTCCCAGAGGTGCTGGCAAATCCAAATTGGCACTCCCCTGCTTCCGCCACACCGTATTGCCCCCTTTCACCGCCCAATCTCTGAAGTTCGCGTGGAGACGGCTTTTTTTAGGATCAGCCCTAGAGTTTTTTGAGCTGTTCTTCACCGCGGATCTCTATGTTAGTTGTGGCAGAAACCAACCGCTATGCCACACAGTATATAACCGCGAACTCCAGAAAGCTTCTATGCCCAGCCTTTCTGGTGAAAACCAGTCACAGTTTCTGAATTAAAATTATTTTTGGGCCTTACCCTCAGCAGGGGTCTAACTAAAAAAATGTATTGCGGTCCTATTGGTCTAAAGACCCCAATACATTACATGCCCATGTTCTCTGCTGCTATGTCCAGGGCACGTTTTGAGGGCAACATGCGCTTTATGCATTTTACTGACAATAAAACCTGTCATCCAAGAGGCCACCCTGCTTATGACCGGCTCCACAAAATTCGGCCCCTCATAGACAGTTTGTCATCCAGGTTTGCAGATGTGTATACCCCCAATCAGAACATCTGCATAGACGAGTCCCTAGTACATTTTACCGGGCGCCTTGGCATCAAACAGTACATCCCCAGCAAGCGTGCCCGGTATGGGGTCAAACTGTATAAGCTCTGTGAAAGGGCCACAGGCTATACATATCGTTTTAGGGTCTATGAGGGAAAAGACTCAAAACTGGAGTCGGTTGGATGTCCTGACTACCTGGGGAGCAGTGGCAAGATTGTCTGGGACTTGGTGTCACCCTTACTCCACAAGGGGTACCACTTATACGTGGACAATTTTTACACAAGCGTGGCCCTCTTTCGGCACTTACATATAGTCGGAATTCAATGCTGTGGCACAACGCGACCTAGTCGCCGGGGCTTCCCCCAACAGCTCGTTAATACCTGACTTGCACGGGGGGAGAGGGCTTCCTTGTGTGACCAAAAACTGCTCGCGGTGAAGTGGAGGGACAAGAGGGACATTTACCTTCTGTCCACCATTCACGCAGACACGACTGTCCAAATTGAAAGGGCAACTGGAGTCATTGAGAAACCCCTCTCTGTCCACGACTATAACCTTCACATGGGATGGATGGACTTCAATGACCAGATGTTGGCTCCCTATTTATTGTCCTGCCGCACCAGACGCTGGTATAAGAAGGTGTCTGTTTATTTAATTCAATTGGCTGTCTATAATAGTTTTTTTCTTTACAGTAAGGCTGGGAAAACGGGATCCTTCCTAAAATTCCAGGAAGAGATATTTCGGAACTCCTGTCCGTGCCCCAAGTCCCTGATGTAGTTAGCCGGCTACATGGCAGACACTTCCTGAGTTTCTATCCTGGTACCCCAACTCAGCGTTCCCCAAGAAAAAGATGTTGTGTCTGTAGCAGGGCAGGGATAAGGCGTGACACCACCTTTTTTTGTCCTGACCAGCCTGCCCTATGCATAGAGGAGTGTTTCCGCAAGTACCACACACAAGTACACTATTAGTGTAGGGATCGCATGACACAGGACAGGCACACAGGGGTCTTAGGGCCCTTTTACACAGAGCTGCTACAAACCTCTCCTTTCACCTGGGACAAAGTGCATAATGTACTTCGCCACATCTCTGGGCGATTTGCGCTTTGCACATTGTCCCATTGGGAAGGAGAGGTTTGTCCTCTAAAGGTTAAAAAAAAAAAAACACAGGTAAGGCCTCTTTCACACTTGCGTTGTCCGGATCCGTCGTGCACTCCATTTGCCGGAGGTGCCCGCCGGATCCGTAACAACGCAAGGGAACTGAAAGCATTTGAAGACGGATCCGTCTTCAAAATGCGTTCAGTGTTACTATGGTATCCAGGACGCTATTAAAGTCCTGGCTGCCATAGTAGTAGTGGGGAGCGGGGGAGCAGTATACTTACCGTCCGTGCGGCTCCCGGGGCGCTTCAGAGTGACGTCAGAGCGCCCCATGCGCATGGATGACGTGATCAATGCGACATGTCATCCATGCACGTGGGGCGCCCTGACGTCACTCTGAAGCGCCCCGGGAGCCGCACGGACGGTAAGTATACTGCTCCCCCGCTCCCCACTACACTTTACCATGGCAAACAGGACTTTAGCGTCCTGGAAGCCATGGTAACCATTCAGAAAAAGTTAAACGTCGGATCCGGTAATGCGCCGAAACGACGTTTAGCTTAAGGCCGGATCCGGATTAATGCCTTTCAATGGGCATTAATTCCGGATCCGGCCTTGCGGCAAGTGTTCAGAATTTTTGGCCGGAGCAAAAAGCGCAGCATGCTGCGATATTTTCTCCGGCCAAAAAACGTTCCGTTACGGAACTGAAGGCATGCTGATGCATCCTGAACGGATTTCTCTCCATTCAGAATGCATTGGGATAATCCTGATCAGGATTCTTCCGGCATAGAGCCCCGACGACGGAACTCTATGCCGGAACCCAACAACGCAAGTGTGAAAGAGCCCTAAGCAAAAAAGTTAATGTTCTGTTTCAAATGTTATATAAAGTTTATAAAAGTTTATGCCTGTTTTTTTTTTTTTACCTTCTAGGTGGACCAAGTGATCAACCAGCTGCAGCACTGATCTGCATTCTGAAAGAAGCATTGCGCTGCTGTCAGATTACACAAAGTCGGTGTATGCGGCGCTGCAAGACGAGATTTCTTCTCTGCAGTAAAAAAGATACGTTTGCCGAGGCTTATGAGCTGAGGGGCGGTGTTATAAAAAAAAAATAATTCTGGCAATGATTTATTCATCCACATCGATTGATGTGAATGGAGAAATCGGGTTTGCCAGGGCATACGAGCTGAAGTGGGTTTGGATGTTGGGCGGAGCTCCTATGTCCTGGCAGACGCCTTTCCCCTCTTTTTTTTGACAGATTTTTTCATCCACATTGATCGATGCGAATGAAGAAATCTGTGCCGTTCATTTTTTCTTTCAGCCCAGAGGCTGAACGAAAAAAAAAAATCTCATTACCCGTATGCCTCATGCACACGACAGTATTTTTTCACGGTCCGCAAAACGGGGTTCCGTTGTTCCGTGATCCGTGTCCGTTTTTTTTCCGTCTGCCTTCCTTGATTTTTGGAGGATCACCAGACAAGAAAAGTGAAAAAAGAATCTAAGTCAAGTTTGGCTTGAAAATGATAGGAAAAAAACGGACACGGATCACGGACGCGGATGACAATCTTGTGTGCCTCCGTGCTTTTTCACAGACCCATTGACTTGAATGGGTCAGCGAACCATTGTCCGTTAAAAAAATAGGACAGGTCCTTTTTTTTTGACGGACTGGAAACACGGATCACGGACGCGGATGACAAACGGTGCATTTTTCGAGTTTTTAACGGACCCATTGAAAGTCAATGGGTCCGCAGAAAATCACGGAAAACGGAACAACGGACATGGATGCACACAAAGGTCGTGTGCATGAGGCCAAAGGAGAATAGCAGAAACTCCTAATGCTGGCTATACATGTAATGATTGTGGAGACCCTCAAATGCCAGGGCAGTACAAACACCCCACGAATGACCCCATTTTGGAAAGAAGACACCCCAAAGTATTCGCTGAGGGGCATATTGAGTCCATGAAAGATTGAACTTTTTGTGACAAGTTAGCGGAAAGGGAGACTTTGTGAGAAAAAATAAAAAAAATGTAAAAAGTTGTCATTTACAAAGATATTTCTCACACACAGTATGGGTATATGTAAAAATACACCCCAAAACACATTGCCCTACTTCTTCTGAGTACGGCGATACCACATGTGTGACACTTTTTTGCAGCCTAGGTGCACAAAGGGGCCCAAATTCCAATGAGCACCTTTAGGATTTCACAGGGCATTTTTTACTCATTTGGATTCCAAACTACTTCTCACGCTTTAGGGCCCCTAAAATGCCAGGGCAGTATAAATACCCCACAAGTGACCCCATTTTGGAAAGAAGACACCCCAAGGTATTCCGTGAGGGGCATGGCGAGTTCATAGAAGATTTTTTTTTTGGCGCAAGTTAGCGGAAAATGATTTTTTTATTTATTTATTTTTCTTACAAAGTCTCATATTCCACTAACTGGTGACAAAAAATAAAATTTTACATGAACTCGCCATGCCCCTCACGAAATACCTTGGGGTGTCTTCTTTCCAAAATGGGGTCACTTGTGGGGTATTTATACTGCCCTGGCATTTGGGCCCCTTTGCGCACCTTGGCTGCAAAAAAGTGTCACACATGTGGTATTGCCGTACTCAAAAGAAGTAGGGTAATGTGCTTTGGGGTGTATTTTTACATATACCCATGCTGGGTGAGAGAAATATCTCAGTAAATTTACAACTTTGTATAAAAAAATGTAAAAAGTTGTCATTTACAGAGATATTTCTCACACACAGTATGGGTATATGTAAAAATACACCCCATTGCCCTACTTCTTCTGAGTACGGCAATACCACATGTGTGACACTTTTTTGCAGCCTAGGTGCTCAAAGGGGCCCAAATTCCAATGAGTACCTTTAGGATTTCACAGGGCATTTTTACGCATTTGAATTCCAAACTACTTCGCACGCTTTAGGGCCCCTAAAATGCCAGGGCAGTATAAATACCCCACAAGTGACCCCATTTTGGAAAGAAGACAACCCAAGGTATTCCGTGAGGGGCATGGCGAGTTCATGTAAAATTTTATATTTTGTCACAAGTTAGTGGAATATGAGACTTTGTGAGAGAAAAAAAAGAAAAAAAACATTTTCCGCTAACTTGTGCCAAAAAAAATAAATCTTCTATGAACTCGCCATGCCCCTCACGGAATACCTTGGGGTGTCTTCTTTCCAAAATGGGGTCACTGGAGTCCAATCAATGAGATGAGATTGGAAGTGTTGGTTACAGCTGCCCTGCCCTATAAAAAAAACACACCAGTTCTGGGTTTGCTTTTCACAAGAAGCATTGCCTGATGTGAATGATGCCTCGCACAAAAGAGCTCTCAGAAGACCTACAATTAAGAATTGTTGACTTGCATAAAGCTGGAAAGGGTTATAAAAGTATCTCCAAAAGCCTTGCTGTTGATCAGTCCACGGTAAGACAAATTGTCTATAAATGGAGATAGTTCAGCACTGCTGCTACTCTCCCTAGGAGTGGCCGTCCTGTAAAAGATGAGTGCAAGAGCACAGCCCAGACTGCTCAATGAGGTGACGAAGAATCCTAGAGTGTCAGCTAAAGACTTACAAAAGTCTCTGGCATATGCTAACATCCCTGTTAGCAAATCTACGATACGTAAAACACTAAACAAGAATGGATTTCATGGGAGGATACCACAGAGGAAGCCACTGCTGTCCAAAAAAACCATTGCTGCACGTTTACAGTTTGCACAAAAGCACCTGGATGTTCCACAGCAGTACTGGCAAAATATTCTGTGGACAGATGAAACCAAAGTTGAGTTGTTTGGAAGAAACACACAACACTATGTGTGGAGAAAAAGAGGCACAGCACACCAACATCAAAACCTCATCCCAACTGTGAAGTATGGTGGTGGGGGCATCATGGTTTGGGGCTGCTTTGCTGCGTCAGGGCCTGGACCGATTGCTATCATCGAAGGAAAAATTAATTCCCAAGTTTATCAAGACATTTTGCAGGAGAACTTAAGGCCATCTGTCCAGTAGCTGAAGCTCAACAAAAGATGGGTGTTGCAACAGGACAGCGACCAAAAGCATAGAAGTAAATAAACAACAGAATGGCTTAAACAGAAGAAAATACGCCTTCTGGAGTGGCTTATTCAGAGTCCGGACCTCAACCCAATTGAGATGCTGTGGCATGACCTCAAGTAAGCGATTCACACCAGACATCCCAAGAATATTGCTGAACTGAAGATTAATGGTCAAGAATTACTCCTGACCGTTGTGCACGTCTGATCTGCAACTACAGGAAACGTTTGGTTGAAGTTATTGATGCCAAAGGAGGTTCAACCAGTTATTAAATCCAAGGGTTCACATACTTTTTCCACCTGCACTGTGAATGTTTACATGGTATGTTCAATAAAAACATGGTAACATTTAATTATTTGTGTGTTATTAGTTTAAGCAGACTGTGATTGTCTATTGTTGTGACTTAGATAAAGATCAGATCACATTTTATGACCAATTTGTGCAGAAATCCATATCATTCCAAAGGGTTCACATACTTTTTCTTGCAACTGTATGTCAAAACTAAGAAACTGAGCCACAGATCAACAAACATAAAATCAAGTGATCTACAATTTGTGTCTATGCAAACAGTTTGATAGGGAGGTCGCTGGTGACAGATTCCCTTCAATAATTCACTGGTGCGGTTTTAACTTGACTCTCATATGAGATATTCTAAAAGATAGCATAAAATTAAAAATTAAAGAAAGAGCAAATTAATAAGCATTATAGAATAATTATGGGATTTTCCAAAACAACTGATTTCATTGCATGCACCACTCAGGATACTAATTGGCTACAGCGGTCATGTTGCCAATGTGTTGTCTATTTAGCAGGCTGCAGCGGTGCTGCGGGAACTGACAGGTAAGTATTTACCTGTTCTTTATTTCGGGAGGTTCCTCGGCAGGAAATCCATACCAAATTCCATAGCAGAACTTCAATGCAGATGCAGATTTTTGAAGCTGTATGTCAATGGGATTTGTTAAAACTCCATTTCCTTACTGTGTACTGTAGTTTGTTGTGGATTATAAAGTGTTAACCCAGTCTTACTATTCTGGAGAAAATCACAGATCTGTGATTCTGCATTTGTGTCCATTGTGTTTCCGTTGTAGTCCCACATCCATTCCCCAAGTCTGCAAAATATGCAGTGTTGGTTCTGTGGTTCTTTTTGTATTCTTCTTTTTTGTGGTCAGCATTTAAGCTCGAATCCCCTGGAAACACATAGGAAGGTCACACGATCACGCCAGAGCCATTTTCTACTGTTTTCATAGCAGAGCCCTGTTAGATTCTTCTGCTTGACTGCCATTGGTTTCTGGAAATTTTTGGCTGATCACCATGACAAAAAAACTCTGTGAATCTCATCCTACTGTATTGGTTTGCAGTCTGCTATGCTGATGAAGAACTGAGAAAGAGGAGAAGGCCCTGGGTTCACCACATTGTCACCCAGACGGTGATGCAACAGCCCATGGAGGAAGACTGGCTGCATATCGCCAAGGTTTTTTCGACTATATTGGGGTGCTGGATGGCAAACACATCTGCATGAAGAAAACACCTCACTCAGGGTCCTGGTACTTCAATTATAAACAATATTTCTCTGTGGTTTTGTTAGCCATGGCTGACTGTAACTACCGATTTGGTCAATATCAGGGCCAATGGAAGATGTCCACATTTTTCGTGTTTACAGAATGGATGAATGGCTTCAGGCCTACCAGCTCTCCCTCCCAGAGCCCGGAAGACTGCCAGGATATGCAGAACCACTGGCTCAATTTGTCATTGTGGCTGACAAAGAGCTTACTTTGTCATCCCATGTGATGCAGGCCTTCCCAAGATTAGACAACAGAAGACACACTATCAGTTGAGGAGAGTGGAGTAAGCTTTCAGAATACTTTCCACCGAGTGGAAATGTTTATGATTTTAATGTTGTCCCTACAGATGGATTCAGACAATGCCACCCTGGTGATTCAAGTCTGTGTAGTTCTACACAACTTCAAAAGGATCCACAATGCTTCCTTGGATGCTGACCTGGACCAATATCTGAGCTCTGCAACTGTAACTTTGGACCAGACCCTGCATAGAAGACCTAGAACATCAGGATGGCTGTTCGGGAACTTTAAGCAGACTACTTCAGCAGCACTAAAGGAACAGCTCCGTAGCAGATAGACACTATTCGTGGCAGTCACTAATTGGATTTGGACACTTGAGTTTACCAGTTTCTCTAGTTAGTTTCCTCATTGTTGTTTAGTTAGTGCAGGGACTCACAAGAATATGGCAACAGCTTTGAATACAGTTCAAATTTGAAAGGGGTTGATGAGATGAGAAGTCCACAGGTGATGCAGTGTAATAAAACTGCTCTTCTAATTCTGGTGAATTGGCTGAGTAGTTGTAACTACACTATGCCACCACTACAAGAAAGAGAACAACGCCCTAGTAATTTGAAAGTCCTATTTGCTCATGCACAAGCGTCATCAGCTCTTCAAACAGCTGAGAGTCCCGGGGGATGCTGGAAGTCCACCTCCAGCCCAATTCATACCGAAGATCTATCCTGAGAATAGGTTATCAGTATCCTGATATTGCACAACCCCTTTAAAGGCTGCAATAATAAAACATCTAAACTCACATAAAAGACAAGAGACAAAGTTAAACAAGAAAAAACATTTATTTATGGAAAGTAAAATAAATAAACAAATAATCTCTAGTGAAAGGACCCTCTCCACTAGTGGAGTAAACTCAATGGAAAGGTGCCCTGTGAAGTGGGGTAAAATGTTCCCTATCCTCGGAGAACAGAGGTAAAATGGAGTAGTGGAGTCTTGGAGCAGGAGGACCTGGGCCTTGAATACAGTGGCTTGCAGATGATTGGTATATCATTCTCATCCTTGCACGCTCAACGAATTGCTGAATCTCCACGGCTTCTGAGGTCCAGAATACATATCTAGGACCGCAGTGATGAGGCCAATACACTGCAAATGGCATTCTAATGCCACACAAAGAATGTAGGAGGCAGGGCTCATCAGTAAAGTCTCCTCGTGACCCCCACCCCTGTTTCTGTTGAGGTACTTGAGCACCTGAGCATCAATCAGGGCCCAAGTACCTGTATCAGAAACAGGCTGAGGGTGCCCCCATATTCAATGTGCTGGGGGGATGTGAGTAGCCTTCAGTCTGGGTACTGCTGGCTGCAGTGTGGGTCCTGCAAGCTGGTCTTCAGGTGAAGCAGGCTGGGACATCCTGGAGCTGGCAGCTAGAGACTATGTAATAACTGCACATCAATTTGTGTTTCATTGTCAGAGTCTTCCTCCACATCCTCTGCCAGGTGAGCGTGACCAGTGCTGTAAAGTAATAAATACAAAGTATTAGAATCTGTGAAGATTAACCACTGGTGGTAGTTTTGATGACTGAGAACCTCACTTTTCGTGTAGAGCCTGCAAGACATTATTTGATGCTTCTGCAGTTCTAGACCATTGGAATGGGAGCACGGCTGGCATGCGAGAGTTGAGAATCTGCTCTTTGCAGCATGGGCCTAGCCTAATGTTTATTAACCAACAATAGGCATTTTGGTGGTCACTAAGGGTTAAAAAGTTCCACCACAGGGACAATCACCCTTCAACTTTTTGGAACACTTTGGACACCCACCAACTTGGCTGATATACACAACTACACAGTGACTGCACTACAAGGATATCTGATGCAGTGTGATCCTATCCGATTGTCTTCTCTTGTACTGTGGTCACATCATGTATAAGATTACAGTACAATAGCAGCCACGATCAGATATGAATCGTTTCATAAATCACTATGATGAGGTTAGTGTGCGTCAGGGGAGCAGAGTACAGTACGGGAGAGATGTGGCCGACACACGGGACGTTTCACCTGAACCTAGTGTAGTTGTGTGTATCCAAAAATTTTATATTTTGAGACATATCAAATTTTACTTAAAGGGGTTGTCTCACTTCAGGAAATGACATTTATCATGTACAAAGAGTTAATACAAGGCACTTATTAATGTATTGTGATTATCCATATTGCCTCCTTTTCTGGCTTGATTAATTTTTTCATCACATTATACACTACTCACTTCCATGGTTACAACCACCCTTCAATCCAGCAGTGATGGTCATGCTTGCACACTAAGAAAAAGCACAGGCCTATCCGCAATCCCACTGTCGCACTAACCAGAGAGGCCTGCATTTTTTCCTATAGTGGTGGCCGTAACCATGGAAATGAGCACTGTATAATATGATCGAAAAATGAATACAGCAATTAGACAATTATGAAGTGCCTTGTATTAACTTTCTCTACATGATAAAGGTCATTTGCTTAAGTGAGATTGGTCCAACAAAAACTATCTTAGTTACCTATAGCAACCAATCTGATTGATACTTTCAGTTTGATATGGAGTTAAAAAAAAATGTCTTAGAAACTGGAGCTGTTGAGTATACATGTATGGTCTCTTCTTCAGGGAATGATCTGTCAATTCCCAGCATAACAGGTCTTGACGTCTTTTACTGCAAAACAGAAAATACCAAAAAAGAAATGACTAAAACCAAGTGGATTCACACCTGCATGGGTGGTTCACACTTTATGGTGCAACAGGGGGCTTAACATACTTTATGGTTCAATAGGGGGTTCATATACATATATGCCAGTGGAGGCACTTACCCATTCTTTGACACTGAGCCTGGCTCAATTTCTCCCATTGCAACAGCAACCATTCCTGTGCCACCTTCTCCTATGTTGTATCATTTCAGACACGATCATGGTATCGGTCACAGCGCGTGTCCCACAATTCGGCCCTCTCCTGGACCAATGTAATGAACTTGTCATGGTCCACACATGGCATTTTTGGACAAATAGCGGAGCAAGGCCTGACAGTGCAGATAATGACTCTTCTAAGGCTTGTCTGCCCAGTTTTCAAATGGCTCATAGGGATGCCGATTGCCATCTGTGTTTCTTGTAGATCCATTGACTTGAATAGGGCCAGGGACCACATTTTGTGGCCAAGAATAAGACAAGCTCCATAATTTGCAGACCCCATAGAAATGAAAGGGAAAAGATCCCATATACGGTTGTGTGCATGAGGTCTAATAAGAAATTAACTGCTTTGCACAAAAAAACATTGGCCCCTATAAAAATATCTTTGCGGATCCCCATTCCTTGCAAAGAATTGTCCTCTACTTTATTTGCTTTCATAGAACCTTCTACTCAGTTGAGGACTTCGCACGAGTGCTAGTACTGAACATGGAAGGTAATAAAAGAGAGTACAAGTTCAGTTGGGGTTTTTAATATGGTCCTATTTGGCGTGCAGAAGGAACCCAGGAAAGTTCAGCTGCAATGTCTATGGGTACTTTCACACTAGCGTTACTCTTTTCCGGCATTGAGTTTCGTCCTATGGGCTCAATACCGAAAAAGAACTGATCAGTTTTATCCTAATGCATTCTGAATGGAGAGCATTCCTTTCAGGATGCATCAGGATGTCTTCAGTTCAGTCTTTTTTGATTTTTCAGGATGGAGATAATACCGCAGCATGTTTTATCTCTATCTAAAAATCTGGAACACTTGCCGGAATGCTGGATCCGGCATTTTTTTTTCCATTGACATGCATTAATGCCGGATCTGGCCCCGAGTGTCTCGGCAAAACGGATCCGGCATTACGGTGTGCGCATGCTCAGACCGCAAAAAATTTGAAAAAAAATAACTGACGGATCCGTTTTTCCGGATGACACCGGAGAGACGGATCCGGCATTTCAATGCATTTGTCAGTTTGCATGTGTTTTGACGGATCCGGCAGGCGAAATCCTCTGCCGCAAGTGTAAAAGTACCCGAAAAACAATAAGAAATCTGTAAAAATGTACTTTATGTAATAACAGCACATAGTAAATTCTGGCTAATTTTAATTCTTTTAATTCTTATTTGAAATGTTAAATATCAAACATATATTTAAAGCTAATGCCACTTATCTAATCAAAAGATCTATTTTGAAACATATTAGTAATAGTATTAATATTATTCCCATGTTTAAACAAGAAAAAATAAATCTCTACATACAAAGACTACATAGTTTATAAAATGTAGGTACTGATAGATTATGAGTAGAGATAAGCAAATCGAATCAGACCAAGTGGAATTCGAATCGAATATCAGGAAAAAATTTGATTTGCAACAAATGAGAATTACCTCGCGCTTCATGGTAACGAATAGCAATTTTTCCTAAAATGGCGGCTACACGTGTGAGGACCTGGGGAAAGGAACTCTAGGAAGGTGGGCTGACCCATAATGCCAATCAGCAGCCAGCCAGCCCTGTGATGTCACAGCCCTATAAATACGGCGGCCATCTTAGAGTCAGACATTTTCCAGGCAGCAATAGGAAAAACCCCATTGTGAAAAAAAAAAAATGAAAAAACGATTTATAAGTGCAGGGTAAGGATAGGGAGGAATCATTTCACAACATCTTAGTGTAGGGAGAGACGTCAGAAGGCGCTAGTGACAGTGCCAGAAAAGCGATTTACAAGGGCAGGGAAAGGATCGGGAGGAATAATTTCACAGCATCTTAGTGTAGGGAGAGACGTCTGAAGTCGCTATGGACAGTGCTAGAAAAACCTCATTGTGAAAAAAAAAGCGATTTACAAGTGCAGGGAAACATTATTTGGGGATCCAAATGGCCATTATACAGCTCTGGCATTCCAGCAATTTGTTCTTGTTATTGGGGTGCAAGTGCTATGTTGAAAAGCCTTTAGTGGCTTTTATCTGTGGAAAAAGAAAAATATATACGCATTTCACTGTTGCAGTTATTTGTGGTGAAAGACTTTAGTGGCCAATTTCAGTACAGAAAGATAAATATATTCTCAGTTCACTTCAGCGGTTATATGTCTTGAAAGCGTTTAGTGGCTTTTTTCAGTACAAAAAGAAAAATATATTCTCGGTTCACGTCGGTGGTTATATGTGTTGAAAGCATGGCTGGGAGTCAGCAGGGTGTCAGCAGTCGGAGGTCAGGAGCCAAACGTGCCCGCGGTGCACCACCAGCCTACCTGCCAGGGAAGTAGTGGTGCAGGGGTTCACGGAAGCAGTCAGTCAGTGCAGATTGTTGGGGGGGGGGGAATCCCCTACTCGGCGGTGTGGCAGTCTTTTGTTTAGCCACCGGAGGTGGCACAGCAAGTGGGAATAAGAGGAACACCAAGTAAACAAACAGCAACAGGTAAACACACTAGGCCCCAAAGCTAGGGAGGAGGGAATGGTAACCTCCTAACAATCCCTGAGCCTCTCCCTGACTGCTGACAGTATGAGCAAGTCCTGATGGTGAACGAACTCATACGCTGGAACCTAAACCTTGCTGACACTGAAGGAAATCCTAACTTAGGGAGCGGGGAACGAGACAGCCGGTACCTTCCACCGTGAAGGGACCAGCTTCTCCCTGATACCTAGAAGCAAGACACGCACAAAGGAGAAAAACAGGAAGACTTAACTTGAGATGAGCGGGAAGTAGAGGAACCACAAAAAAACAGAATAGAACTCCAGAATGAAAATATCAACCGCGAAGTCAGCAGTAAGAGGCGGACTTAAATAGAGCCTCTTAAACAGCTAACGAGCAGAACCTGTGGAGAGGTGGGATCCTGCCCACAACAACAAACAGAAGGGAAACACAGAAAGACCTGTCAGACTCACGTGCTGCAAGTCTATCCGATCTTCTCAGATCTCTCACAGGGCAGGCAGCGACAGGAGGAGGTTAACATGGCCATATGTAGAATATGTGGGCAGAAGGTAAAGCGTGGCCAGGGTGCTAATGTTGGCACCACAGCCCTGCGTCAAAATATGTAGCGTTACCATATGTGGCATCCTGATGCTGATGCTGCTGCCACTGCCATCTCCACACTATGTCACCTTGCCACTCTGTGGTATCCTGATGCTGCTACTACTGCCATCTCCACACTATGTCACCATGCCACTCTGGTATCCTCCTGATGCTGCTGCTGCTACTGCCATCTCCAAACTGTCACCTGGCCACTCTGTGGTATACTGATGCTGCTGCCATCTCCACACTATGTCACCTTGCCACTCTGTGGTATCCTCGTGATGCTGCTGCTTCTGCCATCGCCACACTATGTCACCTTGCCACTCTGTGGTATCCTGATGCTGCTGCGGCCACTGCCATCTCCATACTATGTCACCTTGCCACTCTGTGGTATCCTGATGCTGCTGCTGCCATCTTCAAACTATGTCACCTTGCCACTCTGTGTTATCCTGATGCTGCTACTGCCATCTCCAAACTATGTCACCTGGCCACTCTGTGGTATCCTGATGCTGCTGCGGCCACTGCCATCTCCACACTATGTCACCTTGCCACTCTGTGGTATCTTGATGCTGCTGCTACTGCCATCTCCACACTATGTCACCTTGCCACTCTGTGGTATCCTGATGCTGCTGCGGCCACTGCCATCTCCACACTATGTCACCTTGCCACTCTGTGGTATCTTGATGCTGCTGCTACTGCCATCTCCACACTATGTCACCTTGCCACTCTGTGGTATCCTGATGCTGCTGCTGCCGCCACCTCCAGACTCTCATTGTGCCACTACGTGGCCTCCTCATACTGCTGCCGACTCCACAATCTCTCGTCATTGTGCTACTCTGTGGCCTCCTCATGCTGCTGCCACCTCCAAAATCTCTCATTGTCATGCTAATCTGTGGCCTCCTCATGCTGCTGCCACCTCCACAATCTCTTGTCGTCGTGCCACTCTGTGGCCTCCTGATGTTGCCGCTACCTCCAGACTCTGTCATTGGGCCACTCGGTGGTCTCCTCATGCTGCTTCCACCTCACCACTGTCATTGGTCCACTCTGTGGACTTCTCATGCTGTTCCTACCCTCCCCACTTCATGACTGGTCCGCTATTTTGGCTTTCGACCTGGCTGACATCATTTATTTGACCTTTCTTCTGATCGGTCAGAAGGAAGGAAAAATGAGACGCACAACGGATCTGTCTGTGTAGCAGCTGTAAGGCCTGTATGGTCCCATCAGAATTGACTTATGATTTGGTAGCCAAAAGCAGGAGTGGGTACAAAACACAGAAGACATGCAAATATTTAATTCACGTGTCATCTCTGTTTTAGATCCACTCCTGTTTTTTTTTTGGCATTACCAATACTGATGGATTATTGAGCAAATGCTGATCGAGTGAAGGCGTATGTGCCACAGACAGGATCTGTTTTTTGTGGGTTATTGTTCTGACGGATCAGAGGAAGGGCAAATTAATCAGTGACGTCAGCACAAACTTACTGCTGGCACCCTCTCCACTCTGTCCGGGGGGCTCTACTTGTATACACGTTTAATAGAACAGGTTCTGTAGACATCTGTGTGGAATCAGCTGGCGGTGTAAAAGGAGTGCGCTTCTTCTTGGCGCCAACATCGACCTGTAAGGTTGAGTTCACACTTGAGTTATTTGGTTCGTTTTGGCCCTGTGACTTCCCCATAAAGTGAAGTGTGCAGTGATTCTAAGACAGATGCCTGTCATCTGCATGTCATACGGACTCACAGTATTATTTCACTACCAAAGCAGACTCCCTATGTGCGTTACTACAAGGCACAGTGTTCTACACCACTATAAAGGCTCTCAGAATTTAACGTAATTCGCCGCAAATATATTCAGATTAATACTATAAAACTGGATGGGCAAGCACTTAAAACATCATGGGACAGGCAAAATATTTAATACTGCATCAATAAAATGAAATAGAATAACACAATAATACAAAAATCATAAAATATCACTCTGGAAGGTGGTGCAAGGGAAAATTCCTGCCGGAATAAATGTGTATTCCAAATTGTGTCCTTGTTAGCGCATCTGATATTACCGCTGAATTTGTAGCAGCCTGTATGTAACAGCTCGTGCACGCTCTGGTCTAAAGTTGTAACTTGCCTGCGGATTGTGTCTGAACCGTGAGCTGGGAAAGTTTGTAACCGCAGTAAGGTGTCAACATGCGGATAATAATTACAAACTTTCCCAGCTCACGGTTCCGACACAATCCGCAGGCAAGTTACAACGCTAGACCAGAGCGTGCACAAGCTGTTACATACAGGCTGCTACAAATTCAGCGGTAATATCAGATGCGCTAACAAGGACACAATTTGGAATACACATTTATTCTGGCAGGAATTTTCCCTTGCACCATCTTCCAGAGTGATATTTTATCATTATTGTGTTATTGTGTTATTATTGTGTTATTCTATTTCATTTTATTGCTGTCTATTTTATTGATGCAGTATTAAATATTTTGCCTGTCCCATGATGTTTCGAGTGCTTGCCCATCCAGTTTTATTGTATTTATTTGCATTTATTGAATAGGGTGATTCAATTTCAGGGTTTTAGCACCTATCCAGAGTCATTGAGGGTGAGCCACCCTAATAGTATAATCTATATTCAGATTGAGCTACCGTATTTTTCGCCCTATAAGACACACCGGCCCATAAGACGCACCTAGGTTTTTGGGGAGGAAAATAAGAAAAAAAATATTTTAAACCAAAAGGTGTGCTTTTGGTGGGTTTAGAACTAATGGTGGTCTGTGGATGGCACTATTACTGGGGATCTGTGAAGGACACTTATGGGGGGGATCTGTCGATGACGCACTGTTATGGGGGGATCTGTGGATGACAGACACTGTTATGGGGGGATCTGTGGATTACGGACACCGTTATGGGGGATGTGACACGGACACTTATGGGGGGGATCTGTGGATGGCACTGTTACAGGGGTGATCTGTGGATGGCACTGTTACAGGGGTGATCTGTGGATGGCACTGTTACAGGGGGGATCTGTGGATGGCACTGTTACAGGGGGGATCTGTGGATGGCACTGTTACAGGGGGGATCTGTGGATGGCACTGTTACAGGGGGGATCTGTGGATGGCACTGTTACAGGGGGGGATCTGTGGATGGCACTGTTACAGGGGGGGGATCTGTGGATGGCACTGTTAATCTATATTCAGATTGAGCTACCGTATTTTTCGCCCTATAAGACACACCGGCCCATAAGACGCACCTAGGTTTTTGGGGAGGAAAATAAGAAAAAAAATATTTTAAACCAAAAGGTGTGCTTTTGGTGGGTTTAGAACTAATGGTGGTCTGTGGATGGCACTATTACTGGGGATCTGTGAAGGACACTTATGGGGGGGATCTGTCGATGACGCACTGTTATGGGGGGATCTGTGGATGACAGACACTGTTATGGGGGGATCTGTGGATGATGGACACTGTTATGGGGGGGGATCTGTGACGGACACTTATGGAGGGATCTGTGGATGGCACTGTTACAGGGGTGATCTGTGGATGGCACTGTTACAGGGGTGATCTGTGGATGGCACTGTTACAGGGGGGATCTGTGGATGGCACTGTTACAGGGGGGATCTGTGGATGGCACTGTTACAGGGGGGATCTGTGGATGGCACTGTTACAGGGGGGATCTGTGAATGGCACTGTTACAGGGGGGGATCTGTGGATGGCACTGTTACAGGGGGGGGGATCTGTGGATGGCACTGTTACAGGGGGGGATCTGTGGATGGCACTGTTACAGGGGGGGATCTGTGGATGGCACTGTTACAGGGGGGGATCTGTGGATGGCACTGTTACAGGGGGGATCTGTGGGTGGCACTGTTACAGGGGGGATCTGTGGGTGGCACTGTTACAGGGGGGATCGGTGGATGGCACTGTTACAGGGGGGGATCTGTGGATGGCACTGTTACAGGGGGGGATCTGTGGATGGCACTGTTACAGGGGGGGATCTGTGGGTGGCACTGTTATATATGTGCCATCCACAGACCCCCCCACCCCATAACAGTGCCATCCACAGACCCCCCCAGCCCATAACAGTGCCATCCACCTCCCCCCCCACCCCTTAATTGTGCCATCCACGGATGTTCCCCATAAAACGGTTATCCACAGATTCCCCCCCCCCCCCCCCCGCCGCTCCAGTATACTAATATAAAATGTCTTATTCAATTAAAAGTTACTAAACATGCCCCCTCACTACTAATATTACCGTACATCCTAACCACTTCAGTAGAATGCAGGCAGGCCGCCCGGCGCCTCACTCACTGAAGTCACTTGCCTGCGCCGCCTGCTTCATTCATAAAGTAGGCGGCGCAGGCACGTGACATCAGGGAGTTACGCTGCCGCCCACCCGGCCTGCCTGCATTCTACTGAAGCAGTTAGGATGTACGGTAATATTAGGAGGGGGGGGGCATGTTTAATAACTTTTAATTGAATAAGACATTTTATATTAGTATACCGGCGGGCTATAGTACACCGACTGCACCGCCCCGCCGCTATTGCCGGCCCCCAGCTCCTCCTCCCAATCCCTCCCCGCTCGCTCGTACATCGCAGCCTGCGATGTAAAACTGCCAGCATTCGCCCCATAAGATGCAGGGGCATTTTTTCCCCATTTCTTTTTGGGGGGGGGGAGTCCATCTTATAGGGCGAAAAATACGGTAAATTATTTTCCCCAAAAAAATTGGCGAACCGGCAAATCGAATTTTTGAAAAATTCGCTCATCTCTAATTAGGAGTATGACTATGACTCAAACATTACACATTTGACCCAATGCAGTTACATAAAACTGCCCAATATGGATGCTTATATTTATCTAAACAATTTAGGAAATATGCATAAAAAGAGGGGGCTGAAAATTCCTAAGTATATCATTTTTTAAACACATTGTATTCCATTATTTATTGCAGAGAATTTAATTGCAGCTTAGCTACTGTCACCTACTGCTAAAATGCTAACGTGTAGATTTAGTTACTAAAATCAAACATGAATGATGCACATTTTTATTTATAATGAAATGCAGTGTGAACTCGTTAGAAACACAACATTAGTTATACATTTCCAGAGCAAAGTAATCTTTCATCTATATTTATATGTATTTTCCATAAATGTTTTTTCAATAAACTTACTCTAAAACTAATGTATATTAAATGTACATAATTTGTTTTAAATGAATAAATTTATATATGTTTTCAAATTCCAGCTCTAGACGATATACGCAATTTGATAGTACTTACAGTAAGCCTTGTAAGAGCATGACATAAAACACAGGGAGGTAGGAATAAGTGCAGAAGAAATGAATGTTAGGGATAACACAGGAAGGTGCATCGTCCGGCTGGTCATATAGGTCAGAATGAAATCTACGGCAGCTCGAAGCTGCCATAGATTCCCGTCTCAATTTGTACCTGAAAACAGGCACAAATAGTCCCTTTTCAGAAAAGTTTTAAGGGCAGCACTGAAAATATTTATCGCAAGCGGCATTTAAAAAGTCACAAACACAGAATGGCACAGGGAGGTGATAAATAGATCATATTTGGTAAGAAAATAGTGCAGCCCTGTTTTTCCCACACACACCACTAGCCCTACCTACATGGATGATCCATTTCAAATGACAGCCCCAACTGGTCGACGGTCACCAACTTATATAAGTGCAGAGACCTAAACAAAAAAAAAGGTACAAATACCGGCAGACAAAGCCAGAACCAGAAGGTGAAATGTCAGAAAACTGGACACAATCACAGAGTCAAATAACAAGCAGGGTCAAAACCTGGAGGTAACGTCAGAAACATAATTGGCAGTCAGAGGTAAGGTCAAATTCAAAGACAAGATCCAGGAGTTCCTAATTGTACAAATGCTAGTGTGGCAATGAAGACCAATTACAGAGAATTGTTGCCAACAGCTGCCTGTCTCAAATCTCCCACTGACAGAAAGCTGGGGCTGGTGGCAACAGCAATGGAACTACCCCCGTGTCACAGTGCACTTCTCTGTGCCCGAGTTGCTGCGTAAGCTGGCTGTTTGTCCTCTTGTATAGTGGCTGCAGGCTGCCCTCCTGTGTAGGCTGGTTACTTGGGGCTGCCTGGTGGCTGCGGTATCTGTGTTGAACTGCCTGTGTATGTTTTCCCTCCCTGATTGTGTTCTGTGGTTCTGTTCCGGTGCCCGGATTGTTGTATGCCCTCGCATTCTGGCAGCGGTGTTCCATGTATGCCGGTTACCAGGGGTAAAGTCTGGTGCTTCTGCTTCTGTTCTGGTTCTGGCCTGATAGGGTTAATCCTCCTGAATTATGGGTGGGCCTGTTCCTGCACCTATTTTTCCCAGTGTGTCCTGTTCCTTTCAGTCAGTTCTGGTTTAGTTAGTCTGTTCGGTTTTCTCTGTTCTGTTCTGTCTGTGAATATGTCAGTCCTGGTCTTGCTTGCTGGGTGTAGTCCCTTGTCGCTGACCTAAGGTGCTTTCTGGCTACACTTCGGTGTGGTATCACCTAGTTCTGCATTTATGTTTCCTGTCTGATCCTTACTTGTTCTGGGATTATGTTATGCCTTGATGTTGCTATGCCCTGTGTCCGTTTGCTTAGCAGAGCTTATCAGCATCAGTTTCTGTCCATGTCTGCATCTGCTTGTTTTATGTCTGCCTTCGGAAGAGGGTCCTGTGATCCCTGAAGGGGATTCGCCATCCATGTGCAGCTCTGCCCGGGGCCGCCTAGATTCTACTGTGCTTGGGGTGCAGGCATCTGCTTCTGGTTCTGTTCTAGATTCCAGCATCTATTGTTCCTGGTTACCTGTGTATCCCTGATAGTTACCTTTGTAGGCATCTCCGTGCCCGCCTGTTCCTGCTGCCACTGACTCTGTTTACGCTCTGGAGTAGCCCCTGGCAACTACCGTGGCTCAAGTCTATCTTCACTACCAGAGGCGCTAGTGAAGACCTGGTGTAGCTTAGTTACTCCCCTCCAGGGTATTGCCAGTCAGTGGCACAGTGGGTTCACACCCACTAATCCTTGCAGTACATTTTGGTTTCCTGGTTCTGTCATTTGCTTTTATTTCTTGTGTAATAAAGTCCTGGTGTACCTTGGTCTGTTTCGCCGGTGCCTGTTTTCCAGACGTCCCGGGGGCTTACCCAGGGTCCCCGTCACGTGACAGTATGAGTAAGAGGTTAAGGGTTGTGTTCAAATGTCTCAGTCCCACACATGTTTTAACTTTGTGAAGGGCTACATTTAGAATGCCCTCCCCTCTTTAATTGCACCTTTGTGAGCATAACCCAAAAAAGCAGTGTTTATGTTCTCTATGGAGCTGCATTTGGAAAGATTTAACATGAAAAAAATCTATACTTTAAACAACTCATGCATATAAATCATCATGGCTCCATTTATTTATGAAATTGGGATTCAAATAGTATTCATCCAAAAAGTATGATTTATTCATAAATCAAATAAAAAGTGACTGCAAACTTGACAACATTGAAAAATCAGTAGCCACAGTGCAATCATTACTTGTGGAATCCACAATGCTATACCAAGCAAGTTTCAATTTTTTTGCTTTACCTCAAGCTGGCTTAAAAGCAGAGATCAAACATTTAAAATGATGACCTGAGAGGAGCAAACAGTCAGTTTAATTTTTTCAGGGTGTCATTTATTTAGTACCCAGTGGACTACTTTTCACACTCCACAAATGACTTTTATGCATGGAGATTGTCTGCCTTTCAGACTTGTCTGCTTTTCAGACTTCCAGCTCATTGAAAGTTTTCAAGGACAGTCTCAAAAAGATGTAATATAGTTAGTAATGTATTTTATCACAAACGCCTACATAGAAGGATGTACTGTATTTCCTAAAAAAAAATGTAACTAAAGAGAAGTTTCCCAGGAAGACTTAAAAAACATGGCCCACAATAACAACAAAACTTTATTTACTGATCTTCACCAATTCCTTTCCGATGCTGCTCTGCACTTCCTGTCCGCTCTCCGCTTGCCAGAAAAGCCCACCTCAGCCAGTGTTTTTTTTTCGGAAGTCCCCTTTAACTTTTGCATTATTTTGTTAAAAATCATTAATAAGTATAGTAAAAGGTTTAGAGTTTTGGGAACATAACCAAGTTGTGTTATATTATTCTCTAACGTTACAACTACTTGCACTTCCTGTTCGAACAGAAACACAGGTAAAAGGCAAGGATTGATTTAGCCTGTAAATGTATTATTCTCTAATTAGCAGAGTCTATAAGCTTCATCTCCACATTTTATTAGTGTTAATAAACTATCAAATAAAGCTGACAATTTTCTGACAGTTCAGCAACATTCAAATCAACATTGGTACTAGTCACACACAAGTAATGCGATTGGCCAGACCAAACAGCTACCATTCAACCTCTTCCTCATCAATAGTGATGAGCGGGAGGTGCCATATTCGATTTCGCAATATTTCGCGAATATTCGCATGAATATTCGTGTTATATTCGTCGAAATCGAATATTCGCAATTATTCCAATTATCGCGAAATTATTTTTTCGCATATTGCGAAAATTTATCTTGATAGTATAAGGCAACGTTCCTATGCTAATGACTATGGCTAGGCTAATATGTGTATTTTACGAAATTTCGTAATATTGCTCTAACTTCGTCTCTTAGAATATTACGAATATTCTAAAAGACGAAGTTAGAGCAATATTAAGAACATTTGCAAAAGTCGAAATTGCGATGCGAGTAATATAACACGAAATAGTCGCATGAAGATTTAAACTTAGCACTGCTATATTCCATATTCTAGCCTAATATGGAATATAGCTGTGCTAAGTTAGCACTGCTATATTCCATATTAGGCTAGAATATGGAATATAGCTGTGCTAAGTTGAAATCTTCATGCGACTATTTCGTGTTATATTACTCGCATCGCAATTTCGACTTTTGCAAATGTTCTTAATATTGCTCTAACTTCGTCTTTTAGAATATTCGTAATATTCTAAAAGACGAAGTTAGAGCAATATTACGAAATTTCGTAAAATACACATAGATTGAATTTAAGCTAATATACTGCAATAGTAATAATTTTTAATAGTGTACATATTTTACAAAACTTAAGTTCAGAAGAGGCAAAAAAAAATTACAGGAAAAAAAAGGGATTATAGCACTATATTAGCTAAATTACAATCAATATGTGTATTTTACGAAATTTCGTAATATTGCTCTAACTTCGTCTTTTAGAATATTCGTAATATTCTAAGAGACGAAGTTAGAGCAATATTACGAAATTTCTAAAAGACGAAGTTAGAGCAATATTAAGAACATTTGAAAAAGTCGAAATTGCGATGCGACTAATATAACACGAAATATTCGCATGAAGATTTCAACTTAGCACTGCTATACTCCATATTCTAGCCTAATATGGAATATAGCAGTGCTAACTTAGCACAGCTATATTCCATATTAGGCTAGAATATGGAGTATAGCAGTGCTAAGTTGAAATCTTCATGCGAATATTTCGTGTTATATTACTCGCATCGCAATTGCGACTATTGCGAAATTTCGTAAAATACACATATAGATTAGATTGTAATTTAGCTAATATGGAATATAGCAGTAAGTTGAAAACGCCACTGACTGGAGCAGCCAGGAAGCCAGGAATCCAAAGGACAGGTAAGAACAACTTTAGGGAAGTGGGAAAGAAAAAAATATAATAAAAAAAAAAATAAAAAAAAAGAATATTCGATTTCGCGAATATATAGAACGATATTCTAAATATTCGCGAAATCTCGAAATTGCGATATTCGAGAAAAAAATTCGCAATTCGAATATATTCGCGCTCAACACTACTCATCAATAGTAACATTACTCTGTTGCTGATGCATTGCTATGAATCTAAAAACAGAAAATTTCCTGTTCATAGACTTGTATCAACCTTGCTGTAGAGATAATGTACTGCTGAAAGTATCTTATTCCTTGGTCTGACTTCTCCTCTACTCCCAGTAACTGTTTTTTCCTTTTTAACTAATTACTTATTTTTTTCAGCTGATAATTTTTATAAACATTAACAGCTCTGAAGCATGTCCTCTCAGTCACTCTCCTCAGCTGCACCCCTGACTGAAAACAAAACTAACTCCTCAGTCACATGTAGCTCCTCCCACTAAGTCTCAATCTGAACAACCAATCAGGTGTCAGACCAAGCACCTGTGACTTCCTGTCTCTTCTGCTGCCACACATTCCCATTGATTTAAAGTGTAACTGCCGTTTCATTTTTTATACCCTAATGGTATAGTACACCCTACTGTATAAATGCTTTTGTGCTTTATAATTTAATCTTTTTCACCTCATAATAACACCCAGAAATGTGTTTCACTTTCACATTGAGCAGGCCTCTTCTCACAGTGTTGTCATGTGCAGGCCGTCTCCTCTCTGATATAAACAAGAGACAGGGAGAGCACTGGGAGGAGGAGCACAGCCCTGAGTGCCTGGTCTCGGGCAGAAAGTGGAGGGGGGAGGTCTGCTATCTCCTGAATGGTAGCAGCTAGAAACATGCAACCGGTCTTGTTTGAAAGCTGACAAGACCAGAATGACAGCTAAAGTCCAAGCAACAGAAGAGATATCACTGTTAGAAATCGAGTCAGGAATAATCGCCGGTAAAACCTGCTTTTGCTTTCACTTTCAGCTACATTCACTGTATCCTGATTTCTATCAGTGATATCTTCCCCTGTACTTCCCCTCTGCTGGTACCCAAGCCCATAATTCTAGCTGGTACCAAACCAGAGATATGAGGAGCTAAAGCAGCCGCCCCCCCCCCCTCCCTGTCAGTGTGGAGGAGAATGAGGGAGCAGCTGCAGAGCTGACAGGAGGAGAGAAAGATAGTAAAAAAATATATATAGAAGTGTAGAAATGTGACATCATCATCAGTATAGTGACCCACATAATAAAATTACGTTATTTTTACCACACAGTGGACGCTGTCAAAGCAATTTTTACATTTTTTTGTGGAATTTTGTGTCTTTATCTTACCCCCTAAAAATAAAATGATAAGTTATTTAATACACTATATATACACCCCAAAATGGTTCCTAAAAAAACTTTTAATGTGACTATTAAGAGGCTAAAACAAATGCTTACTGATTTCATGTAATTGCAGGGCTTGTCTCTTGTTAGCTGTATGTAAGCGGATACACACTGGGGTAGTGGGGGAGGTTATCTGCATTCTGATTGGTCTGGTCTGTCTCTGGTTAGCTATATGTGAGAGGATACACACTGCTCTGGGGTAGTGGGGAGGTTATCTGCATTCTGATTGGTCCTGCTAGTTCACGTGAGGAGAGCAAAGGCTTATGGGAAGTGAGGGAAATATAGGATGGCCTCAAGGACATGGAAAAGATCACCACAGCTAGTGCAGCAGAGGCCATCTTAGGAAGATGCTGAAATGGAGGCACAGAAAAATAGGGTTGCTAAGGGCTGAATACAGACATCAAAAAGGTAAAATGAACAAAAAAAATAAAGCTTTATGAATATCTTCCCTTCAGCAACACATATGTTAGGGTCCATTCACACGTCCGCAAAATGGATCCGCATCCTTTCTGCAATTTAGCCGAACAGGCACGGGCCCATTCATTTTCAAAGGTGCCGGAATGTGCTGTTCGCATCCGCATTTGCGGATCCGCACTTCCGGATCCGCCAAAAAATAGAACATGTCCTTTTCTTGTCCGCAATTGCGGACAAGAAAACGCATTTTCCATGAGAGTGCCGGCGATGTGCGGTCCGCAAAATGCGGAACGCACATTGCCAGCGTCCATGTTTTGCGGATCCGCAAAACACATACGGACGTCTGAATAGACCCTTAGGAATTTAATTTTTGGTAGTGAAATGGTAGTTACACTTTAAATGTGTCTGTTCACATTTCAGTATTTTTTTACTGACCATGGGTCAGTAACAAAATCACGGAGACATGCACTACTTTGATCAGTGATGCAGACCAAGCACGCCCATAGAAGTCTGGCATCCGTGGTGTGTCCGTTTTTAACTGAAGACTGATAGGAGATTCTTTGGAAATAAATTTTCAGGTGAGCAATGTCAGTGAATTACGGATGACATAAGGATGGTAAAAACGGACACAGAGGAACCACGGATCCTTCACGGACATCGTCACGGATGAAACACATACACTTTTTTCACGGGCGGGTCCCTGACACAGAAATTTGGATGAGGCCTAAATCTTCAACTGCCACAAGCCATATGTTCTGTTAGAAGCTGTGGCAGTTACAAGGAGAGGGCTTCAGCAGAAAGGACACACCCTCTGAGCTGCCAGACTGAAGATAATCTAGCAGAGCAATTGGAGCATTAAACGTGGAGATTTCTGGACCGACGTGAGGTACAGGGCTGGTTCTACCATTGTTAGAAAGGCATTATCTTGTACTATATGATGTCTTATTTCCATTTTTTACATCAATCATGGCATTACCCCTTTAAGTATAGGTAAGTAAACTTTGCACACAAGTGATACTCAGATTTTCTTTAAAACTGAAAAACACATAGTAAGATTTATTATCTTCTTACAGAATTGCCACTAGAGTTGTAATAATTAGGAGATTAGACTTAGTGCCGTTAGGGATAAGATGTGAGCACATTCTCTGCGCTGTGCTTATGTCAGACAGAATGTTTCAAAAGCTTATTTCGGTTTCTCCTAAATTTGCATATAAACACATAGGGGGAGATTTATCATTTCCCTTGCGCCAGAAAAGTGGCTTTAAAAAGCCATAACGTGTGCGTTTTTTATTTTTTAAATGCGACTTTTGGAAAAAAAAAAAAAGTTTCAAGTGGCTCTTTTTACGCCACCCTCACTACTTTTCCAAAAGGGGGCACGACAAGGGTCTGAAAGGGATGTGGCCAGCAGCTGAGAAAAATTCATCTTCATTTCCACCAGTTTTCTGGTGCAAATGAAGCCAGAAACATAAGGCAGCTCTGAGCTGTCAGATTCCTGTTTAGGTGCACGGACTGCAGGAGGATGCACCTAATTTATGATGAGGCCTTCGACTCGTCATAAATGTGGTGCATCATCCGACAGTGCAGGGGATAACAAGACTGGCACAGGAAGCACCTGTCTTGATAAATCTTCCCCATAATTTACATAAACCCCTGTCTGATTCACCAAACATAATAAATGCAGCAAGTTCTGTTTGCAATATTGAATGTTGTGAATTTGTACACTATGTGCCAAGAAAGGTCAGGTCAGTACCTAGTAACTAGTGGAGTTACACCGGATATCAAAGTCTCAATACTTTTTTGTTATTTTGATACCCGGGTTTCGATACGATATGGACATTGGCATTTAGTATCAGTCCCTTGGCAGCTTAGTATCAGTCCCTTTTAAACAACATGGTGTGCGCAAAGCACAGCGCAAGCCATGTTCTCATAAACGGCCACACAGTGGAGAAGGAGGGAGCGCGTCCCTCCCTTCTCATTGAGGCTCAGCCGATTGGGGGGGGGGGAGGGGTGACCAGTAACATCAAGTTGTTACTGGTCATATGGTGATGACATCATCAAAGGTCCTTTAACTTATCAGCATCCAGGAAGATCTTGCTGCAGGAGGAGATATGTGCTTTATGCTGTGTGCCTGTACTCATCTGAGGCACATGGGCTTATTGCTAGGACCTCATATAATGAGCAACATGGGATTAATTATTATTAATATGAGGCACATGGAGGTTTAAAATTAATAACACCATGTGCCTCACATTAATAATGACCTCATTATGTACCCACTCACATAGTGGACAACTTGGGGTTATATACATGATGGGGTTATATATTATTGTTGGGCATATAGAGGTCCAAATTGATAAAATCATGTGCCTCACATTAAAGGGATATTCCCATCTCAGACAATGGGGGCATATCCGGGGATCGGCCACAGCCAAGAGCTCTCCCCATAGGATTGAAAGGGAGCGCACCACGCTTGCGCGGCCACCGCTCCCCTTCATTTCTAGGGGGCCGACAGAAGTAGTCAAGCGCAGCCGCCCTCCATTCATTTCTATGGGGCCGCCAAAAATTTTCGAGCGCTGGCTCAGCTACTTCCATCGGCCCCATACAAGCGGGGGGGGGGAGTGGCCGCGCAAGCGCAGTGCACTTCCATTCAATCCTATGGGGAGAGCGCTTGCCAGCAGCTGCTACCTTCCCCACTGCCCCCATTGTCTGAGATGGGAATAACCCTTTAATAGTAACTAAACCCATCATGTTCCTCACATTAAACACATGTTGTCATTTATGTAAAGAGGTACCATAGTTAATAGGGTTACTATTAATGTGAGGCATGTAGTTTTATCAGTTGAGAAAAAAAAAACACACACACAAAAAAATACACATTAACGTCATGTGTGGGTATTTTTTGTGATTTTTTGTTTTTTACGTGGTATCGAGCAGAGCAATACTTTTTCTTGGTATTGAAACCGAATTAAATTTGGTTATTGCGACAACTCTAGTAACAAGTATGTAACCTAAAACCAGCTCGCCCCACTGAAGTTTCAAAGGTGCAGGAACACGCACAAAGGAAGGCACGCCAAGTCCAAACAGAGAAAAAATCCAGCATTCTAAAAGAGGTTTTGTCACTTCAGCAAATAGCATTCATCATGCACCGAAAGTTAATACAAGGCACTTACTAATGTATTGTGATTGTCTATATTGCCTCCTTTGCTGGCTGGATTCATTTTTACTCAAATTATACACTGCTCGTTTCCATGGTTACAGACCACCCTGCAATCCATCAGTGGTGGTCGTGCTTGCACAATATAGGAAAAGGTGGAGGCCACTCTGGTGGACGGGACTGTGGGAGCTCACATAGGCAGATGCTTTTTTTTTTTTCTTTACAGTATGCAAGCACAGCCACCGCTGATGGATTGTAGGGTGGTCATAATCATGGAAACGAGCAGTGTATAATGTGATGGATAAATGAACCCAGCCAGGAAAGGAAGCAATATAAGCAATAATAAAAATACATTAGTAAGGGCCTTGTATTAACTTTCTCTACATGATAAATGCTAAATGATATATGCTGAAGTGACAAAACCCCTTTAAAGCTTCAATAAATACTTCCTTTATTTCCACAAGTAAAACATCTGTACACCATCCTAAACTGTAACAATCGCTTACGCATTTAAGATATATGTATCCTTACTCAGGACCAAGTAGTAACTAGTATGTTCCTTATTAATAGCACTTAATCAAGAATAAACTCATTATAATAACTCATTGCAGTCCCGGACTCAAACAAAGTTGCCTAATCTCTTTATTTTACAAACATTAATGACATGTTTATTTGTTTTTATTAAATACATGTTTAGTAAATAAAAATTTTGTTATTCCATGAATTGTAATGGTGATCACTTAAATATAGAAATCTATCTTTAAGTTTAGAGGGGTATACTGTGTATTGTATTTAGGTTGATTTTAAATGATTAAATCAATATTTTGTATTAAATCAAATCTAAGATAAAAACAATAGAGTAGAGGAAGCAGCTGTATAAAATAAAAATGAAAAGATGATAATTTACCTCTCTCCGCTCACTGCATATTTTACACAGCCAGGTGGGCCGCTTCAGGTTGCTGACAGTTTCAATCCCACATTTTGTGCAGACTTTCTAAGACATAAGCAAGCAGAACACAGATTAACAGATAAAGCATTCATATTATTTCTAGACACTAACAATGTTTAAAAAGAAAAAAAAAAAGAATTTTATGTGGCAAATAAATATAAACACTAAGAAGATGCCAGAGAATTGTAGGCTTTAACTAATAGGTCAACATTTCTAGTTAGCAAATGAAAGGACTTACTGACATCTTACAACCACAAAAAGTACTGTAATGCAGTACATAATGATTCTAATTTGCTCACTTTAAGTTCGTCCTTTAACCACATCCCACACAATAAAATTTATATATAAGAAAAAAAAGAAAAAGAAAAAAATGGCAGCACCAATTCACAAAAATATGCAGCGGGTTCTATGTCCAAGGGTGTAACTCCTTACCCCAGAGTAATAGTAGAAAAACGGACAGCACATCCAGTGGAAAATCGTGGTTTAATAGCCCATGTGGGACAGTGAAGCAACGTTTCGGCTCAGACACAGAGCCTTTCTCAAGCATAAAACATAAGTGAAATACAGAGTATAAATAGCCAAACATGAGTAAGGAGTGGAGCATACAATATACATGGTAATTACAATAAAAACACAATATCATAATACAGATCATTATAAAGTGACATACTATCATGTATGGTGATAATCACAAGAAACATAATTATATGTGGAATTAATCAAATAGTGTTCCTATATTACATAAAATCAAGAAATCCCGTAAGTGATACCAATGATCATCAGCTGCTGTGTATAATCATATTCAAATTAAAATATCATCAGGTGGAGTAAAGGATAGGATCAAAACATACCCATCACATACATCATCGGTCCACATGCAATCGATTGCCAAACTAGGCGTGTAACAACTCACAGTGCGCAAGCGCCAGGTTGCGTCCTGATTGTATGATCTCATGGCGTAGCCAGAGTAGGCGTATCGTGAGCCTCCTCCCTTTACAGACGTAACAAGACAGGTCGCTGAATCCAACCTTCCAACGCGCATGCCCACATGGTAACATGTCAGGAAGCGCCATATTGGATATTGGCAAACTGCCCCAAGTTGTATAACTATTATAGTTACGGCCGGTAAGAAGCAAAATAAAGGAAGGGGAACCCCTTGTCAAAAGGGCACACCATCCCAATGGTGGGCATGCAATGAAAGCCCAACAGGCACTGCCATGCCGATCGTGCAGTTATGCACCAACCATACACGCCTCCCACCACAGCCAACACCAGGGTTCTCCTGACAACTACTGGGATACAGTGAGGAAATTATATCAAGGCACAACCTGGACAATGGCACAGGAAACATAAAAACAGTTTTGTATAATGATGGCATGGGATCACGATGTTATTCAGTAGGGTATGTTCGTATCTTCTCCAAATTACTCAACATCATTAATCCAAGATTCTATGAGAAAGGAAAAGAAAATATATATTTTTATATAATCACTTATGTTCAAAAAGCAATCACCACTACAGGAAAAAGAACAGAACATAAAAACAGGGACATTATAAGGCAAACCAACCCTTCAAGTATATAACCCCGGATTATAATCAATGTTTAGACCATTTGGTCTTAAAGTATTCAATGTGTGTATCCAGAACAACTCCTTCTTTAATAGCAAATTTCTGTTACCCCCTCATCTAGGTAAAGGAATATAATCAATTATCCAACATTTTAGTACTTTGGATGATTCAACTCCACAAAATGTTTGGGAACGGGCAAATCCTGAAGTTTTTTCCTAATGGTAGATTGATGGTTATTGAGGCGAGTTTTCAAATCAGTTGAGGTCTCTCCCATCACGTAATAAGAATTACACGTGAGGTAAAAGGGTATCAAATAACTCACATCAGTGATTGGATGTATGAAGTATCTGCCCTTGCAAATGTATCTACAATTAACACAGCTGAGACATGGGAAACAGCCCTGACTACGCTGGGTCAAGGTGCTCTGTGACAATTTAGGACCAGGACCAATGTCAGCTCTCACTACTGTAAACTATTGTATCTAATCTACCATTAGGAAAAAACGTCAGGATTTGCCCGTTCCCAAACATTTTGTGGAGTTGAATCATCCAGAGAAAGTACTAAAATGTTGGATTATTGATTATATTCCTTTACCTAGACGAGCGGGTAACAGATATTTGCTATTAAAGAAGAAGGAGTTGTTCTGGATACACACATTGAATACTTTAAGACCAAATGGTCTAAACATTGATTATAATCCGGGGTTATATACTTGAAGGGTTGGTTTGCCTTATAATGTCCCTGTTTTTATGTTCTGTTCTTTTTCCTGTAGTGGTGATTGCTTTTTGAACATAAGTGATTATATAAAAATATACTTAAGATTTTTTCTTTTCCTTTCTCATAGAATCTTGGATTAATGATGTTGAGTAATTTGGAGAAGATACGAACATACCCTACTGAATAACATCGTGATCCCATGCCATCATTATACAAAACTGTTTTTATGTTTCCTGTGCCATTGTCCAGGTTGTGCCTTGATATAATTTCCTCACTGTATCCCAGTAGTTGTCAGGAGAACCCTGGTGTTGGCTGTGGTGGGAGGCGTGTATGGGGCGGTGCATAATTGAGCGATCGGCACGGCAGTGCCTGTTGGGCTTTCATTGCATGCCCACTATTGGGATGGTGTGCCCTTTTGACAAGGGGTTCCCCTTCCTTTATTTTGCTTCTTACCGGCCGTAACTATAATAGTTATACAACTTGGGGCAGTTTGCCAATATCCAATATGGCGCTTCCTGACATGTTACCATGTGGGCATGCGCATTGGAAGGTTGGATTCAGCGACCTGTCTTGTTACGTCTGTAAAGGGAGGAGGCTCACAATACGCCTACTCCGGCTACGGCATGAGATCACACAATCAGGACGCAACCTGGCGCTTGCGCACTGCGAGTTGTTACACGCCAAGTTTGGTAATCGATTGCATGTGGACCGATGATGTATCTGATGGGTATGTTTTGATCCTATCCTTTACTCCACCTGATGATATTTTTATTTGAATATGATTATACACAGAAGCTGATGATCATTGGTATCACTTACGGGACTTCTTGATTTTATGTAATATAGGAACACTATTTGATTAATTCCACATATAATTATGTTTCTTGTGATTATCACCATACATGATAGTATGTCACTTTATAATGATCTGTATTATGATATTGTGTTTTTATTGTTATTACCATGTATATTGTATGCTCCACCCCTTAATAATGTTTGGCTATTTATACTCTGTATTTCACTTATGTTTTATGCTTGAGAAAGGCTCTGTGTCCGAGCCGAAACGTTGCTTCACTGTCCCACATGGGCTATTAAACCCACGATTTTCCACTGGATGTGCTGTCCGTTTTTCTACTATATATATATATATATATATATATATATATATACACACACACTGCTCAAAAAAAATAAAGGGAACACTTAAACAACACAATGTAACTCCAAGTCAATCACACTTCTGTGAAATCAAACTGTCCACTTAGGAAGCAACACTGAGTGACAATCAATTTCACATGCTGTTGTGCAAATGAGATAGACAACAAGTGGATATTATAGGCAATTAGCAAGACACCCCCAATAAAGGAGTGGTTCTGCAGGTGGTGACCACAGATCACTTCTCAGTTCCTATGCTTCCTGGCTGATGTTTTGGTCACTTTTGAATGCTGGCGGTGCTTTCACTCTAGTGGTAGCATGAGACGGAGTCTACAACCCACACAAGTGACTCAGGTAGTGCAGCTTATCCAGGATGGCACATCAATGCGAGCTGTGGCAAGAAGGCTTGCTGTGTCTGTCAGTGTAGTGTCCAGAGCATGGAGGCTCTACCAGGAGACAGGCCAGTACATCAGGAGACGTGGAGGAGGCCGTAGGAGAACAACAACCCAGCAGCAGGACCTTTACCTCCGCCTTTGTGCAAGGAGGAACAGGAGGAGCACTGCCAGAGCCCTGCAAAATGACCTCCAGCAGGCCACAAATGTGCATGTGTCTGCTCAAACGGTCAGAAACAGACTCCATGAGGGTGATATGAGGGCCCGATGTTCACAGGTGGGGGTTGTGCTTACAGCCCAACACCGTGCAGGACGTTTGGCATTTGCCAGAGAACACCAAGATTGGCAAATTCGCCACTGGCGCCCTGTGCTCTTCACAGATGAAAGCAGGTTCACACTGAGCACATGTGACAGAGTCTGGAGACGCCGTGGAGAACGTTCTGCTGCCTGCAACATCCTCCAGCATGACCGGTTTGGCATTGGGTCAGTAATGGTGTGGGGCGGCATTTCTTTGGAGGGCCGCACAGCCCTCCATGTGCTCGCCAGAGGTAGCCTGACTGCCATTAGGTACCGAGATGAAATCCTCAGACCCCTTGTGAGACCATATGCTGGTGCGGTTGGCCCTGGGTTCCTCCTAATGCAAGACAATGCTAGACCTCATGTGGCTGGAGTGTGTCAGCAGTTCCTGCAAGACAAAGGCATTGATGCTATGGACTGGCCCGCCCGTTCCCCAGACCTGAATCCAATTGAGCACATCTGGGACATCATGTCTTGCTCTATCCACTAACGTCACATTGCACCACAGACTGTCCAGGAGTTGGCAGATGCTTTAGTCCAGGTCTGGGAGGAGATCCCTCAGGAGACCGTCCGCCACCTCATCAGGAGCATGCACAGGCGTTGTAGGGAGGTCATACAGGCACGTGGAGGTCACACACACTACTGAGCCTCATTTTGACATGTTTTAAGGACATTACATCAAAGTTGGATCAGCCTGTAGTGTGTTTTTCCACTTTAATTTTGAGTGTGACTCCAAATCCAGACCTCCATGGGTTGAAAAATTTGATTTCCATTTTTTTGTTTTTGTGTGATTTTGTTGTCAGCACATTCAACTATGTAAAGAACAAAGTATTTCAGAAGAATATTTAATTAATTCAGATCTAGGATGTGTTATTTTTGTGTTCCCTTTATTTTTTTGAGCAGTGTATGTATATATATATATATATATATACATATATACATATATACACACACACACACACACGCTCATTGACAAAGATAAAGCACAAAGAAAACAATGATGATATATGAATGTAATGGAATGAATATAAGAGTGAAAGTATAAGTTTATTGGGGAAAAGTGTACAATTGCAAGGAGACTCTAGTGTGCTGTAAGGCCATCTCTAGCCTGGATACAAGATGAGATATTGCTGGGCATGGAGCTGTAGAGGTTCCATATGGTGTCTTGCAGCACATCTGCCCACAGATGTTGCAGCTGGGCCTGTAGATCCTGCACACTTGCAGGTTGCCAAAGCTCGTATCCCAACTGATCCGATAAATGTGTCAACCAGGCAGGCCAAGGAAGTGATGCAATCTGGTGGAAAAATTTTAGGAACCGCCTGCTGTATGTGGGTGCGCATTATCCTGCTGAAAAATGCCAGTTGGAAGCCCTGCCATGAGAGGCAACACATGTGGCTGCAGGATGTCCTGCAAATATCACAGAGCTGTTAATAGGAGTGACTGTTTTATGCGATGGCTCCTCAGATAATCATACCAGTAGTTGGGACAGTGTTTCGCTCCACAGAAATGGCAGCATTGAAGCGTTCACCACCAGACTTCCATACTCAAACCCAATAGTCATCAAATCCCAAACAAAAACCTTGATTCATTGCTAAAGACAATATGGTTCTAGTCCATAGCAGTCCAGGTTTCTCGTTCATGACACAACTGTAATCCAAGGAGATGGTGGCTGGATGTCAATGGCAGGGCATGTCATGGGAGTCATGACACCAAATTTTCTTCTGCTAAGTGCTTGGAAATGGTCCGGGCAGAGATAGAGTTGTGCAACGAAGGTGCCACCTGTGCCTGGGGAGTGAACAATTAAACTGTAGGAGCTGCTTGTGCTTGTTGGTGGATCAAATGGTCCTCTCTACTGATGGTCTGTCTGGACTGTCCACAGCCTGTTCGCAATGTGTGCATGTCCTGATGTAACCACTGCTCCCAACATCTAACAGCTTGGTCAGCACAGCCTATATGGCGGGCAGTTTATCAAAACGACCATTCTGCATCTCTCAGTCCACTGATGTGCTAAGTCTGTCAACTTGGCAAAATGTATTTTAAGGCATGTCTAGCATTCAATGATCTTTCGCCAAGAGGTACATTAACCAAATGTAGCCTCTGAGAGCCTTTTTATAGGGTAACAAAGAAGCATCTTCATGCTGTTTTGTGGAAAGACCCAATGTCTAATCAGACCACACCCGTAACCATTTACATATCTGCCTGAGACATAACTACATGCTGAGTTTTGGAGAAATACGACATTTCTATTTGGTTGCATTATTTTAACTTTGTCAAAACCTTTAATCTCATTGCCAACAAAAGACACAATCTCACTATAAGGGACAACATAAAAAGATTGAAAAACAATTGTTTACACAGGCAGAAAATCCAAAAGATAACCCCTAATGATCGTTCATAAGACGGCTCATTAGCGATTATCTGGTGGGTAAATGCTTGTTCATCGGGTAATCCGATCGTTTGTGCACACACAAAAATCGTTGTTTACTAGCAGCAAGTATGGGGAAGAATCGTGGCATCAGCAATCTCTCCTCCACATACTCTGGAGAAAATTGCGGAATATTAATGCAGCAGTCTGCTCCACTAACAAGCAGAAGATTTTCAGTAAGGAACGCTTCCTTCCTGACAATCTGCTGTTCTGTTGTCCCGTGTAAAGGGACCTTAACCACTTCCCGACCACCCATTGACTATAAACGTCCTTGGGCGGTCGGTTTATCTCTGAATGGACGTTCTGGAATGTCCATTCAGAGAACGCAGCTGCACGCTAATCGTACAGCTGCCGAGCAGGGGGCCCTCTGTCAATGACAGCAGGGCACCCCAGAGAGAAGGCAGGGACCGTTCCTGTGTGTCCATGCCTTCTAGATCGCTGTATACACAGCGCTCAATTACCGCTGTGTATACAGATCAGGAAGCGCTATGCCGGTAGAGTGCAGGAGCTGATAGGTCTTCCACAGACCTCGATCAACGATGCACTGAGGCTGTACAGCACTGCATAGTGCTGTACAGCCTCTCTAAGGGCTGTATTTCCCCTGTAACTGGGGCTACTATGTCATCCCCAGTTACAGTAGAAATCAATAGTTAAAAAAAATATATCAAGTTAAATGTCCCCCAGAGGTCTTGTATGACCTTATGGAGGACACAAAGCGTAAAATAAAATAAAAATTTAAATAAAAAAATTGTGTTTTGAAAAAAAAAAAAAAAAAGTTTCACATTAAAAAATATTTCCCCCCAAATCCGTTATTTAAAAAATGTTAAAAATATAGAAGAATAAAATAAAATAGACATATTTGGTATCACCGCATCCGCAACGACTGGCTCTATAATAATATCATATGATCTACCCCATGAAGTGAACGCTGTAAAGAAAATAAATAAATAAATAAACATTGCACCAAAACAGATTTTTTTTTTGTGAGCTCACATAGAAAACATAGAATGTGTCGGCAGATAAGAACCATTTGGCCCATCTAGTCTGCCCAATATACTAAATACTATGATTAGCCCTTGGCCCTATCTTATATGAAGGATGGCCTTATGCCTATCTCATGCATGCTTAAACTCCTTCACTGTATTTGCAGCTACCACTTCTGCAGGAAGGCTATTCCATGCATCCACTACTCTCTCAGTAAAGTAATACTTCCTGATATTACTTTTAAACCTTTGCCCCTCTAATTTAAAACTATGTCCTCTTGTAGCAGTTTTTCTTCTTTTAAATATTCTCTCCTCTTTTACCTTGTTGATTCCCTTTATGTATTTAAAGGTTTCTATCATATCCCCTCTGTCTCGTCTTTCTTCCAAGCTATACATGTTAAGGTCCTTTAATCTTTCCTGGTAAGTTTTATCCTGCAATCCATGTACCAGTTTAGTAGCTCTTCTCTGAACTCTCTCCAAAGTATCAATATCCTTCTGGAGATTTGGTCTCCAGTACTGAGCACAATACTCCAAATGAGGTCTCACTAGTGCTCTGTAGAGCGGCATGAGCACCTCCTTCTCTCTACTGGTAATGCCTCTCCCTATACACCCAAGCATTCTGCTAGCATTTCCTGCTGCTCTATAAAAAAAGTGTCTGCCTACCTTTACGTCTTCTGAAATAATGACCCCTAAATCCCTTTCCTCAGATACTGAGGTTAGGACTGTATCACTGATTTTATATTCTGCGCTTGGGTTTTTACCCCCCAGGTGCATTATCTACCTCCCAAAAAACATAATGTTAATCAATCAAAAAGTCGTATGTACCCCAAAATGGCAGCAATAAAAATTTCACTTCATCCCGCAAAAAATGAGCCCCCACACAAGACCATAGCCAGTAAAAAATGTCTCTATGAAAATTGCAACACAAAAACATGATATTTTTTTCTATAAATGCTCTTATTGTGTAAAATGCAAATAAATAAAAAAATACATATTTGGTATCACCGCATCTGTAACAATTGGCTCTACAAAATTATCACATGATCTCCCCCATCAAGTGAACAGTGTAAAAAAAAATTATGCCAAAACATTTTTTTTTGTCGCCTCACAAAAACATATCAATTGATTAAAAAGTCGTATGTATCCCAAAATGATACCAATAAAAACGTCACCTCGTCCCGCAAAAAACTAACCCTCACACAAGACTATAGCCAGAAAAATGAAGAAAATATGGCTCTAAACAAATGGCAACACAAAAACATGATTTCTTTTTTCTAAAAATGTTATTGTGTAAAACATAAAAATAAAAACTAGACCTATTTTGTATCGTTGCATCCGTAATGACCAGATCTATAAAAATATCACATGATCAACCCCATCAAGTGAACGGTGTAAAAAAATAAAATAATGAAAAATGACACCAAACTGCTTTTTTTGTGACTTCACCTCCCAAAAATGAGATAAAAAGCAGCCAGAAAGCCAAAATGTATGCCAATAAAAACTACAACTTGTCTTGCACAAAATAAGAAGTCACGCAGCTCATTCAACAAAAAATTAAAAAGTTATTGCTCTTAAAAACCATGACAGAAAATTCCATGCTGGAAAATCCAGATGTCGCTCACTCACTTCTGAGCCATGTCGTATCCCCAAATAACAGTTTACGGCCACAATTGGGGTGTTACTGTAGTCAGGAGAAAGTGGGTAGAAAATTGGGGGGAGGGATATTCTTCTGTTATCTTTTGTGAAAAAAAAATTGGGCCTAAAGCACCATTTTCTTGTAAAAAAAAAAAAAAAAAGTTATATTTTTCATTTTCACACCCAAGTATTATAAATTCTGTGAAACAGCTGTTGAGTGACGTGCTCGCTACACCCCTTAAAAATTCCTTGGGTGGTAGTTTACAAAATGTGGTCACTTTTTGTGGCTTTTCACTGTGGGGTTACCTCAGGGCCTCTTCAAATGCAAAATGGTGCCCAAAAACTATTCCAGCAAAATCTGCCCACCAAAAACCTTATGGCGCTCCTTGCCTTCTGTGCGCTGCTGTGTGCCCAAACAGCAGTATACGAACACATATGGGGTGTTTCTGCAAACTGCAGAATCAAGGTAATAAATATTGAGATTTGTTTTGTTATTAACCCTTGATGTGTTCCAGGAAAAAATTTATAAAAATGGAAATCTGAAAAAACAAAGTGACATTTTGAAAACAATGGTGCACTACAATGGTAAATGCAATTGACAATATATGGCTAAACCCTCACACTGATATTAAAATGAGACTTTCGCCAATATATTCTTATATCAAGAACATACCGGAGCCCGCGCACCCCGTCAAGGTATCTCAAAGTGGCACAGGACCTACCCTAACCTACCTGTGCTATATGGGCAATTACAGGGGCATAAAAAGGCAGAAAATGTTCAAAACCCCATATGCTGTTGCGCATTTCTAACCGGGGGAACAAATCCTGCACATGTTGCTAACAGCAATCCCCAGCAAAAATGCATGCAATGGAGGATGCCCACAGCAGACCACATTTTCTGCCTTCTAAGACCATTTTATTCTGTTATTCTGTTTGTACATGCACGTATGGTGGTGTGGCAATTCCAAGTTTGAATGTGCCTTGATTTTGATCTATGGGTAACATTCAGGTGCACCTGTGTGGCCTGCGTCACATGAGTCAGTGATAGGTGGGACTCACAGCCTCCTCACTCCTCCCATTGTATGTGTGATTTCACACTGGAGGTAACTGGGAGCTGTTCGCAGTGTGTCAGACCTTATGCCCCCGTAATTGCCCATACGGCCCCTGTAGTTGCCCATATGGCACAGGTAGGTTAGCGTTAGGTCCCGTGCCACTTTGAGGTACCTTGAAGGAGTGCACGGGCTCCGGCATGTTCTTGATATATGAATATATTGGCGAAAGTATAATTTTAATATCAGTGTGAGGGTTTAGCCATATATTGTCAATTTCATTTACCATTGTAGTGCAACATTTTTTGTAAATGTCTGTTTTATTTAGCCAATCACATCCACACATTTGGCTATCCTGTGTAGGATGTCTTTGTGGTACATGTGGTCCTCTGCGGGCATCCTCCATTGTATGCATTTTTGCTGGGGATTGCTGTTAGCAATGGACCACATGTGCAGTATTTTCTCCCCCAGTTAGAAATGCGCAACATCACATGGGGTTTTGAGTATTTTCTGCCTTGTAAGACCACTTTATTCTGGTATTCTGTTTTCACCTCTATTTTGATTCAATTCCTGTGGAATACCTAAAGGGTTAACAACATTTCTAAAACCAGTTTTGAATAGTTTGAGGGGTGTCATTTCTAAAATGGGATAACCGTGATGTTCTTTGTGTTTTTCTTTTATTTTGTTTTCAAATCCTACATAAAGCAAGAGAGAAAAATCAGACGATCAGGTACTGATAAAAAAATCCCATTTGTACACACATATCATCCTGCTACAAAAAAAGTCCTCAATGTCATCCGGGGACACTGACCACTCCTACGTAAAGCTTTCCACAGGTGGAGGAAATCCACAATTTGATCCTTCCTTTTAACCGCAGACCAAGGAACATACGGGATAATACGAGGGCAGATACGCAAATACCCAAACATATCTTTTTATCCACTCCCAAGAGGGGTACTTTTTCATGTCTACATTGTGCCCAATGCATGCATATTCAAAAAGGTTCCACCATCTCACATCCACATTCCGGTAAAGCAATCGATATTAGGGGGTTTTTCACATGTGATTCCGATTACGTAATTTATATCATCAAATGTCCATGCGGACTGGCATACGTTGGAGAAACTTTACAAAAAATACGTGACAGAATCTGTCAGCACAAATCGACCATACGACGGGAAAGTCTATTATTGCCGGTTCCTGCACATTTTCATACTCACGGACACACCATTTCACAACTTAGGTTTCAAGTGATTGAACACGTTCCACCACCACGCAGGGGAGAAACAGAAGTAAAATTCTGAAGCTTAGAGAAGCTTACTGGATTCGTTTATTACAGACCCTTAGCCCAAAGGGTATGAACAAAGAGTATGAAAGTTTTCTTTAGGAAATATTATCTGGATTGATGTCCCATTGCATTTAACAACATGTAGAGAACTGTATTCATATATACTAATGTATATCTACTTTTTCTCCATAGGCCCTTTAAACCTCCTCCTGGATCCAAGTGCCGCTAGTATCTAGTATCCTTTTTTTCATAATATACTGTCGATTTCACCTTTGCTGTTCTGTCTCTCCTTTTTTCCTTTTCTTTTCCCTTTTTTTCTCCATTCATTACTAGTTCTATCTATATTTCTTCATATCTATACTTCTTAACCCCTTATCCCTATTGAGTTTTTATTTTTCTTCTTTATTTCTTTATCCCCTTATCTCTGAATATCTCCCCTGTTATTCTGATTTTCATCTCTCCATTATAGCTATGATAATAGTATTTATTTTTAGTATTAGATCGCACATATATATATAGAATCATATAACCCAGTGCTTCTCAAATAGTGGGGTGCGCCCCCCAGGGGGGGCGCCAGGCTCCATAAAGGGGGTCTCGTTCAGGGCCGGCCTTTGGGGTGTGCGGGCTGTGCAGCCGCACAGGGCGCCATAGCAACAGGGGCGCCGGGCGGCCGACAGCTCGCAGTGTAATATGCGGCAGGGAGATGAGCGCTTCCATTGTGGAAGCGCTCATCTCCCGTTTGATCAGAGGCCGGCGCAGGCGCTGGACGCGATGTACGGAGCGGAGGCCGGGGGAGGGACTGGGAGGAGGAGCTCGGGGCCGGCAATAGCGGTGGGGCGGTGCGGTCACTGTACTATAGCCCCGCCCCACCGCTCCCTCCGGTATACTAATATAAAATGTATTATTGAATTAAAAGTTATTAAACATGCCCCCCTCACTCCTAATAGTACCGTATATCCGAATTTCTTCTGTATAATGCCAGCAGGCAGGCCGGGCGGCCGGCCGGCGCGTCCCTCAGTGATGTCACGTGCCTGCGCCGCCTGCTTTATGAATGAAGCAGGCGGCGCAGACAAGTGACGTCACTGAGGGACGCGCCGGCCGCCCGGCCCGCCTGCCGGCATTATATAGAAGAAATTCGGATATACGGTACTATTAGGAGTGAGGGGGGCATGTTTAATAACTTTAAACGGCGGCGGCGGGCACACGGAATCTGTGGATGGCACAGTTAAGGGGTGGGGGTCTGTGGATGGCACTGTTATGGGGTGGGGGGTCTGTGGATGGCACATATATAACAGTATGTTACAGATCCCCCTGTAACACTGCCAGCCACAGATCCCCCCCATAAGTGTCCGTCATCCACAGATCCCACCATAAGTGTCCGTCATCCACAGATCCCCCCATAAGTGTCCGTCATCCACAGATCCCCCCATAAGTGTGTCTCCGATCCACATTTCTTTCTTTTTTTATTCTCTTATACGTTAATAGGATACAGTGTTATGCAGAGGTGTACTTATAACAATTTTATAGACAAATTATACTATTTACAGTCGCGCGGGGGGCGCAAAATATTTTCTTCTTCCTAGGGGGGGCATGACAGAAAATAATTGAGAAGGACTGATATAACCTAATATATTCTACAACACACAGGTATCCTATTATATTCTTATTCATACCCAGTCCGTGCAGTTAGAGCTATCTAGCTATCTTTTGTTCCACGACCGGGTACTTCCGGCCGTTGGAACGCAACTTCCGGTCCCGTTGCGTTCGACCGGCCGATGCGCATCCGGCCGGTGGAACGCACGGTGTCCCATGCGTTTAGAGCAGGATCCGCCCACCGATTAGGGCGCAATCCTGCTTCCCCCTTTGAAATAGGACTTGTGGGTATAGGACGATACACCCACATAAGTGTTTTGGAGCATAGCTCCCTATTTTCTGGCGTGACTACACCACTTTTCTTCACTTTATCTACATCTACTGCGGCACAGGTAAGGGATGGAAGGCCTTGTTATTATATGAAAACTATGGATAGCCTTGAAATTGTATGGGGATGTGATTAGGTTTTTGATGACCTGATATAATAGGGGTCAATATGCCAATATGCCAGTAACAGTATAAACTATTGGAATGCAGCACTATTCAATTAAAATGACGTATGCATTAGATCCAGGATGTTGGGATTTGTAACTGGATATTTATTCCTTAATATATGATCTTGAGTTGATATGACGCCTCTGCGAGATATGTAATAGGTCGACGCAGTCTTCATCTTATATGGAAAAGTGATTTTGGCTCCAGACGAACTCGAGATTCGGACAAGTGCATTTCTCTAGATTCCATAGTGTCGACATCTGTATTTTATGTTATTTTCGTATATTATTTTTACTTATTATTTTTTTCTACAACTATATGCTGTCAATTGAATATAGTATCTACATATGGCTTTATTATAAATTTTTGTAATTTCTTAGTGTCTAAGGAAGGCTTTGCATAGCCGAAAACGTTCACACGTACTGCCGTATGTTACTTTGCTTCGATTTGAAATCAAAATAAAAGAAAAACACAAAGAACATCACGTTTATCTGCTGTTATCTTCGAAAAAATATTACTTGGGATGGGAACCCTATACACAGCAGCAACCGACTGTTTGCGAACAAATTTTTGTATGAAATTTATAAAATGGGGTCATTTATGGGTTGGTGCTATTATGTAAGCCCCACAAAGTGACTTCTGAACTGAACTGGTCCTTAAAAAAGTTGACTTTGGAAATTTTCTTCAAAATTTCAAAAATTGCTTCTAAAATTCTAAACCTTCTAGCGTCTTAAAAAAAAAAAATTACATTACTAAAATTATGCCAACATAAAGTAGACATATGGGGAATGTTAATTAATAAATATGTTATGAGGCATCACTATCTGTCTTAAAAGCAGAGAGATTCAAATTTAGAAAACGGAATTTTTTCACTTTTTTTTTTATAAAGAAAGGTAAAACATATAGACTCAAATTTACCATTAAAATGAAGTACAATGTGTCACAAGAAAATATCTCTGAAAGGCTTGGTTAAGTAAAAGCGTTCCAAAGTTATTACCGCATAAAGTGACATGTCAGATTTTCAAAATTAGGCCTGGTCAGGAAGGGGGTAAATGGCCCGGTCTGGAAATGGTTAAAGGGGTTCTCCGGGAATTAAGAAAATGAAAGTACTTAAATATTACTTCATTATAAATATATTTCCAAATACCTTACATTAGTTATAATGGCTCGTTTTGTCTGGGGAGCAATCATTAGGAGAAACAAAATGTCTGTGAACTAATGGGACAGCACAAAACCTGCCCTGAACACACAGTAGGATAAGTTACTTCACATTACTGAGGTAAAGAGCTGCCTCATCCTCCTCTACTACTTGTCAGGGATTATGATCCTGAATATAGATAAGATCTTTAGCTGAATCTCTGTAGGAATGGAGTTCATGAGCAATTGTACAGAGCACTTGTGTGCAGTCTCCATTACCACAGTCTGTCCTGTCTGTCCTCTCTGTACTTCATGTCTCCTCATGAACTCCATTCCCACAAAGATTCTGCTAAATATCATATTAAACTGTATTCAGGATCATAATCCCTGACAGGCAGAGCCGAGGATGAGGCAGCTCTTTACCTCAGTGTTGTGAAGTAACTTGTCCTGCTGTGTGATCAGGACAGGTTTTGTGTGTACTAATAGGACGGTTGTTTCTCCTAATCATTACTCCCCAGACAAAAAGAGCCATTATAACTAATGAAATGTATTTGGGAATATATTTATAATAAAGTGATATTTAAATTTTTTCATTTTCTTAATTCCCGGAGAACCCCTTTAAGGTTCTTCACAATTGCATTATAGGTTCCACTGTAGAGTCCATTGCATTTGCTGGGAAAAATGGAAAACAATGCAGCAATTTTTTACGTTCCTGTTAATTTACCTTATCCTGCATTTATGATGTTTTTAATGTGGATTTATTAAATCTTAGTTTTTTTTTAAAGATACAAGTCCTCAGTACCAATTTTTGGATGTGCAGTTGCCTGTGGCAAATGTGGTTTCTGCATTTACAGGTAATAATGCTTTGGAGTATTGTGCAGCTTAACTATCATAGTTTCAAGTCCACCCTGGGCCCCAAAATCGTCAATTCAATCAATAGAGTTTAATATATTATTTTTATCTCTGCCCCAAACAACTTTCATAAAAATAATACTTTTAGAAAACAAAGTAGTAAACAAAAAATATATAGCACTACCAGAATCACAACAATGCATATCTGTAGAACAAGGTAAACATATTATATAAAACCAGTATTGTTTTACGAAAGGGAGGTCTTGTCAAACCAATTTACAGAGCTTTTTGTGAAGTAGTTAGCGGGAACCTGGACAGGGGGCTGCCACCAGATTGTCTGACATTTAGTTATTGCACAAGTGAAGATGCCTTACAGAAGGGTCTTTTCAGCCATGAGTTGTGTGGCTCCCCACTCTAGGATGGTGGAAGGAAACAGTTTCTCACAGACATAACTTAAACAAGGGGGAATTACAGATCTCATGTAGGTCCACAAGCTGGAGACGTAAGGCTGAGTTCACACGGGCGTTGCGGGAAAATGTGCGGGTGCGTTGCGGGATCACACGCGATTTTTCCGCACGAGTGCAAAACATTGTAATGCGTTTTGCACTCGCGTGAGAAAAATCGCGCATGTTTGGTACCCAAACCCAAACTTCTTCACAGAAGTTCGGGCTTGGGAACGGGGTTGTGTAGATTGTATTATTTTCCCTTATAACATGGTTATAAGGGAAAATAATAGCATTCTGAATACAGAATGCATAGTAAAATAGCGCTGAAGGGGTTAAAAATAAATTAATAATTTAACTCACCTTAGTCCACTTGTTCGCGCAGCCCGGCATCTCCTTCTGTCTCCTTTGCTGAACAGGACCTGTGGTGACGTCACTCCGGTCATCACATGATCCATCACCATTGTGATGGATCATGTGATGGATCATGTGATGACCGGAGTGACGTCACCACAGGTCCTGTTCAGCAAAGGAGACAGAAGGAGATGCTGGGCTCCGCGAACAAGTGGACTAAGGTGAGTTAAATATATATATTTTTTTTTAACCCCTCCAGTGCTATTTTACTATGCATTCTGTATTCAGAATGCTATTATTTTCCCTTATAACCATGTTATAAGGGAAAATAATAATGATCGGGTCTCCATCCCGATAGTCTCCTAGCAACCGTGCGTGAAAATCGCACCGCATCCGCACTTGCTTGCGGATGCTTGCGATTTTCAAGCAACCCCATTCACTTCTATGGGGCCTGCGTTGCGTGAAAAACGCAGAATATAGAGCATGCTGCGATTTTCACGCAACGCACAAGTGATGCGTGAAAATCACCGCTCATGTGAACAGCCCCATAGAAATGAATGGGTCGGTATTCAGTGCGGGTGCAATGCGTTCAACTCATGCATTGCACCCGCGCGGAAAACTCACCCGTGTGAACTCAGCCTAACAGTCTTTTAACAGGCAACAGGATTAGTGATTACAGTCTTAGGCTCCATTCACACGTCCGCAAATGGGTCCGCATCCGTTCCGCAATTTTGCGGAACGGGTGCGGACCCATTAATTTTCTATGGGGACGGAATGGATGCGGACAGCACACAGTGTGCTGTCCGCATTTGCGGAGTGCGGCCCCGATCTTCAGGTCCGCAGCTCCACAAAAGATAGAACATGTCCTATTCTTGTCCGCAGCTTGCGGACAAGAATAGGCATTTCTATAGGGGCGCCGGGCGGGTGTGTTGCAGATCCACAATTTGCGGGTCCGCAACACACCACGGACGTGTGAATGGAGCCTTAGAAGAGGCAAGGAGAGTGGTTGTTTCAAAGTCTCTCAATGAAGATACATGTCTTCCGAGAGACATCAGGCAAATATAAAAGTCCCTTTAGGAGGCAACAACTCACTCTCCTACTGGCTTGCATGTTACCCAACTCCCTGGGCATTTCCACTCAGATTGGCAGGAATAAAAATGTTTTTTTCTGCAGTTATCAACACAGCTATCTTTCCACTTGGTGCGGTACAGCACAACCTGCACTGGTGTGTCTTCAGGTCACATCGTCTTTCACATTAAAGGGCTGTGCAAATGGGCCATTGTCATGACATAAGAGGAGTTAGTGACTACCCCATTCTTGCACAACCCCTTTAAAGGATGCATTCACACGACGTGTGCATCCTGCACTTTTCGGAGGCCCCATTGAAAAAACACCTACTCTGTGCCGCAAAACAGACAAGAATAGGACATATTCTATAATCAGCAGCTCAGCCGCACGGATGTGGACAGCGCACAGAGTAACCCATAGCCACAAGTTAATGGTAAAGGATAAATGCTCTTTTGGTAAGAGAGGCAAGGCCATTACAAGTCTGCTTCCTCAAAAGCCAGCAAGATATTGAATGAGATGTACATTTCTAATATGTAATGAAACAAAATGTGCCAGAATTCTGATGCAATGTTCTCTAAAAAGACTGGTGTTTTTGTGTTTTACACCACATTTATTAAGCATTTTAGACAACATTTTCAGTTTTGTCTGACAAGTGCTCATGACTTGCCATAAAATGGTTGTGGCTTTATTTTCTTGTATTTGAAAAAAGATGGCTTTTAGAGAAGAAAGTCATATTTTACCCATTTATAAAGCACAAGTGTGAATGCATTTTGAGTATGCGGTCCAGTTTGGGGTAAAAGTCTATGAAAATCGAAAAGAGTGGGAGAGAATTTAAAGAAGGGTGTAGAAGATCTCAGTTATGAAGACAGGTATTCTAAATTACCTTTTTACAGTCTTGGCAAAAGACAGAAGTAGTGCCCAGTATTCCAAGGTGCTCCCCACATAGCAGGCATTGTGACATTCCATTTCCCATTACATTTTTCCTCATATTTTCTAGTCTTTCCACAAGGCGTCTACAAGTGAAAGCATATAATGTTCAACTGTTCACTTAAGTGAATATCCTAAAAAGTATAAGGACTCATTCAGATGACCGTATGTGTTTTGCAGTCCGAAAAACACAGATACCGGCCATGTGCATTTCGTATTTTGCGTAACGCACATGGCCAACCCCATGATAGAAATGCCTATTCTTGTCCGCGAATGCAGACAATAATAGGACATGTTCTATCTTTTTTGCAGGGCCGTGGAACGCAAGCATGGATGCGGACAGCACACATCTTTTGCGGCCCCATTGAAATGAATGGATCGGCATTCGTTCCGCATAATTGTGGAACGGATGAAGACACATAAATATGGTCATGTAAATGAGCCCTAAGGCTCTTTTAACGCCTGTGGCGAGGTGTTCCGGACGGCAAGTATGGCAGACAATGCTGGGAATCAGCCGAACAAAAAAGTATTTGTTCAGCCAAATCCCGGTATATTTGTCGGGTAGCAACCGGATCTCCGCCAGACCCCATTATTGTCAATAGGGCCAGCAAGCATTCCGGTACCATCTGGTCATGCTGGATCCAAAGAGCTCGGGCGGGCAATTCTCTGCAAGAACAGCCTACTGGAACACCTGCTGGCAGTGTGACAGTAGCCTAGTAGTCTGCACGCAAATAAATATGCAATAGCGGTGCAACTTCATGAAGAAACAACTTATGAGTGAAGATTCACTTTGTAATCCTATATATAATATATATTCCTCCCAACGTCCCAGATCCAGCGGGACGCTCCCATATTTCAGCCTCAGTCCCACGATCCTGGGACAGCTACTGCATGTGCCAACTTCATCCAGAGAATGCTTATACAGTTGCACATACCAGAGATACCTGCTCCACCATTCCCTTGCTGCCAGTGGTTCAGCACAGGCAGGCGCAACAGAGTGATGTCATCTCACATGTCATCAAACCATCCGCCAGGCCACAGGCTGAACAGACGGAAGTTCAGTGCAGACCTGCTCTGCAATGTTTGTTATGGTAATGTAGGATAGGTAAGTATTCCAACTAAAGTGTTATCACTGTGTATGGGGGCGCCTATGAGGGACTTATACTGTGTGGGGACAGTTTTGGGAGCCCCATACTGTGTGGGTGAAACAAAGTGGAGGACACTTATAGGAAATTATACCATGTGGGGAACATAAATGGGGAATCACTCTGTGTGGGGGGCACTTATAAGAACTTTCCATTGGGGCATTCTATTGTGTGGGGGCACTTTGGGCATCATACTGTCTGAGAGAAACTAAGGGTACTTTCTTACAGTTTTAGCACGCTAAGGAGATATTCCTACTATGTGTGGGGCACTATTACTGTGTGGGAGCACAAAGACGACTGGCCGGGATTGAGAGTGTATAGCTGAGCGGGTTTAGAGGCAATGATTACTCCAAAAATATTTACAATGATACCCTATGCCACTGATTTGGTCCCACCCTTACCTTTTGAAAAATTGGAAAGAATGTTAGTATAGGATAGTATCTAATCTGTATCTGTCAGCATGCCTCTCCTCATGTCAGTTGCTCATAAATGATAAGCAGGCCAGTACCTACAGTAGATGATGACCTGTTATTAGGGACAATCGAACCCGAACTGCAAAGTTTGTGTTCGTACCAAACTTTGCGAGTTTGGGTACGCGGACCCGAACCCGGACCTTTTCACTGAAGTCCGGGTTCGGGCGATTTTGAATTACCTTATTATTTTCCACTATAACACGGTTATATCGGAAAATAACAGGATACTTAAGACAGAGAGCAAAAGTGACACAATTAGAGACATTCCATTTTTTATTCCATCATAATAGAAGTCTATGGGAGCATAATGGATCAGTTATGCTCCTAAAGACTTTTATTATGACAGAATGAAATGGAATGCCTCTAAAGGTGTCCCTTTTGCAATCCGTCTTAAGTATCATGTTATTTAATGATATAACCATGTTATAATGGAAAATAATAAAATGAAGTTCGGGTCCCCATTGACTTCGTTGGGGTTCGAGTTTCGGCCGAGCTTGAACTTTGACCTGAAGTTTGGCCAAACGAGGTGGACCCGAACTTCCACGGGTTCGCTCATCCCTACCTGTCATGTATTATACTCAGTGATTGCTCCTTGGCTGCTTTTTAGATCAGTTCCCTTGCAGGAGATAGGTGATCTGTGACTGAAGTCTATCTTCAGTGTCTAGTTTGAGGTAGTCTGAGACACACTCCCTGTCTCGTCATTGGTGATATAGGGTGTTCTGCATACTGAATCAACGATGAGGCACGGGCGGGTGTTCGGGTCAGTATACCTCAGACTAGGCACAGTACATAAACTGTAATTACAGATCTCCCCTAAAAGCACTGAGCTAAAAAGCCGCCAAGGAGTACCAAATCAGTAATACATTTCTATAAAATGTTCATATTATACAGAAAACATGATTACTGTTATTCACATACACAAAATACAATTCTTAAAATAAAATCAGGATACATTTTACTTGTGTAATAGTGCAATTGTATACAACAATTTTTATTCTTGATAAGTTGACCCTGCCTCATTGTCTCTTAGAGTCACTGAGCCAATTTCATTTCAGAGAGGCTTTCAGCTGTATGTTTCTGCCTCTGTGGTTCACCTGAGGAAACCATAGGTCTCTCATGTAAACTGTTGTATACTTGTTAAAGGTACAAGAGCACCAAAGAAACTCCCAGGCAATTTTTCAGATGGAATTCATTTTTCTACCAGAAGATGGCAGAAAAGAAGCACTGCTGGAAATGAAAAAATGTATATATGTGCATGCTGCTATACGTGTTTGTCTAGTTAACTTTAACCTAGTTAACGCCATAGCAGAATAAAATGGAAGAAAATACATATAGAAAATCACAAGTAACGAAAATATGAAGCATGTTGCAAGTACTATATATTTCAGGATACAATGCCCCATAAGGATGATGACTGCTCTATTACAAGTGGCGCATGAAGCAGCAACTCTTCATTCACACACCTGAATTTATTTATGCTATAATTGCATAAAGAGTGAAAAAAAAAAACTAATGCCAGGTCTTATATTTTTACTGTCATAATCTGGGTATGTTTTCATATAACTGATGATGCCCAGACATACCCAATTCTCTGTTGTTCCAGTGTATCTACTTTTTCAGCTCTTCTAATCACTTGGACAATTGACTCTATCTCATTTTGTTCAAGAGACTGATTTTTCCTCTGTTTGTCTGTTTGGAAAGTATGGACAGACCAGCCTGTATGTAGCCTGAAAATAGAGATAAAGCTTATTAAAAGAAATTACATTGATGAAATTGTAAAGCTAAAATGTATATCAGAGAGTAACTGCACAAATATTCCATTACAAAGAAATGCTGTATTGGGCTACCTGGAGTCAAAAGGTTTAAAAAATATATATATAAAAGTATTACAGATGTGTGAACGTGTGCTAAAACAACAACTCATAGATCCCGTTTCTCTGGACATTTGTATATCGTTTTAGTTTTAAGATCTAAATTGGCAAATTAAATCTCAAAATTGGCGAGACTAATCACCAGTCTCCAGTAGTTATAAGGTAGCGCCCCTGTCTGTTTTCTACTAATGACCTTTGTTCTAGTGGACAACAAAATGACTGACAATTTCACTCTGCTGGTGTTCATCATGTGTAGCACAGCAGTCAATGACAGCACTGTTAGGCTCCTTTCAGACGGGCGTTGCGGGAAAATGTGCGGGTGCGTTGCGGGAACAAGCGCGATTTTTCCGCGCGAGTGCAAAACATTGTAATGTTTTCTCGCGTGAGAAAAATTGCGCGTGTTTGGTACCCAAACCCGAACTTCTTCACAGAAGTTCGGGCTTGGGATCGGTCATCACATGATCCATCACCATGGTAAAAGATGATGTGATGGACCATGTGATGACCGGAGTGACGTCACCACAGGTCCTGTTCCTGCAATGAATGCTCACCACAGATCCTGTTCAGCAAAGGAGACAGACGAGATGCCGGGCTGCGCGATCAAGTGGACTAAGGTGAGTTAATTTTTATTTTATTTTATTTTTTTAATCCTCCAGCGATGTTTTACTATGCATTCTATATTCAGAATGCTATTATTTTCCCTTATAACCATGTTATAAGGGAAAATAATAATGATCGGGTCTCCATCCCGATCGTCTCCTAGCAACCGTGCGTGAAAATCGCACCGCATCCGCACTTGCTTGCGATTTTCACGCAACCCCATTCATTTCTATGGGGCCTGCGTTACGTGAAAAAACGCACAAAGAGGAGCATGCTGCGATTTTCACGCAACGCACAAGTGATGCGTGAAAATCACTGCTCATGTGAACAGCCCCATAGAAATGAATGGGTCGGGATTCAGTGCGGGTGCAATGCGTTCAACTCACGCATCGCATCCGCGCGGAATACTCGCCCGTGTGAAAGGGGCCTTAGAGTTCAGCTTCTAGTGGAAATTATAACCCTCTGTTTACCTGCATTTATGATGCCTAGACCATAGTTATTTATTACCATATGTTACTCTTGTTTTATTAGGCGCGTTCTATGGCATCTTTTCATAATGCCATCCACACAATAAAGCCAGGAGGAGAATCAGATGTGTGGCTTCCTTGCTTTTGTATTTCAACCACAGATGTTACTGTAATGAGATGCAGTACATTTATATTTGTGGATACACTGAGCGTACAAAATGAGGAAAAAAAGAAGAACAGCCATCGCCTTGTTTATTCCCTAGTCCTGGACTGCATCTATTCAGCTGGGATACCAACAGAGAGCGATTGAGCCGACGGTTATCAAGCCGTATCTTCATCATTTTTACATCCCCTGATGAATCTGACAGTACCGCCTGTCAGAGGAAACGCGTCGGGAGAAACTATATAAAAATACCTGACTATGCTGCCACTTGGAGACTACTTGTAGGGTGAGAATAACAGGGCCAGCCACCGATAAGTGGGGTCGCTCCCTAGGGGGTGATTCTCCCGCACATAGGCGGGAGACCTCTCCGCTTTTAGGCAGGGTAAAACTAGTCCACTAGGGATACTCTCCTATATATCTGATCCATCACAAAGAGAATCAGTAACTAAAATATTATTGGACCACCTTTTCAGCAGACCAAGCTACTACTGCGGATCCAACAGGACCACCTATCTGCCTGGATACCAAAAAGTACCGCGAATTTCTCATGCAACAAACCGTGAGTGGTGACTATAATAATTGGTCTGACTGTATTCTCATCCTTACTCAGTGCATTGTACTGTTTATTTGTGCATGGTTTGACATATGCCAGATTTTTTCACATGCAGTCATCTATAACTAAAAATGTGGACCTATTTTTTAAATAATCTGATAAAAGTTAAGTTTTAGTAGGATAACTAACCAGTGAAATATGTTAAAGATAATACAAACGTATCCGTTCAAAAAGGATGCAGGTGGTTGTATTATTTGAACGGATCCGTCCATGACGGATCTGCACAAAACGAGAGTGTGAAAGTAGCCTTAATACAAGGCGCTTACTAATGCACTGCGATTGTCCATATTGTCTCCTTTGTTGGCTTGATTCATTTTTCCATCGCATTATATACTGCTCATTATACAACAGGGGTCATGGCCACGTCCTGATCGGGGCTGGAGCTGCTACGCATGCATGCTTGCACACTATAGGAAAAAGTGCTGGTCTCTCATAGCTCACATAGGCCGGTGCTTTTTCCTATAGTGTGCAACCGCCGTCACCACTGCTGGATTGCAGTGTGATTATAACCCCCTCGATACGAGCAGTGTAGAATGTGATGGAGAAATTAATCAATCTAGCGAAGGAAGCAATATGGACAATCACAATACATTAGTAAATGGCTTGTTATAACTTTCTTTACATAATAAATGGCATTTTCTGAAGTGCCACAACCCACTTAATCCAACAATGCTGTATATTTGATCTGACAAAGGTTGAACTTGATGAATATGTCTTTTCAGCCTGTGTAACTGTAGTATCTGACCTATGGACTAGATATACAGTAGCAGTACGAACAAGTAGGTAAATAAACTCTTATATTATATCTACTGTATTAAAAGGGAAGATAGTAATCACACTTGAGATTTTTTTCTTTCTTGTCAAAACATGTAAATGGTGATCAATAAGCACGTATTATAGTAAGAAATTGTACGTTTTATTATTACTTTGATTATTGCAATCATTTTCTAAAATAAGAACTTTAAAACTATGTCCCAAGGTATCAGCTGTTGCTCTGCTTTCATATAGTATATAGCAATTGTTTTGATTTAAAAAAAAAAAAAAAAGGATTTGGCAGAGAAAGAACAAATATCAGAAATGAAAGATGGTAAATACTGACAGAAAAGCTAACAGCAAGAAAAATATTTCACAGATGTGCCTCACATAATAAAATCCCTCTCTTCTCACCATTCAGTTTGGTTATTTACCAACTCAAGTAAAGTAAAAATTAATCAAATAAACTAGAACAAGAAAAGGGATTCAGTGGGATCAGATGAATAGCTCTCACTTTACTAGAACAATTCCCTTGGTCAATCTGAACCCATTTTCTTTATGTTGCATATGGTACCTCTATAACACTACCATCAGAAGAGCCAGACCTGACAAATACATCATTACACTAACCACATTACTTTGCAGAACGAGAACAAGTAAATTCATACAAAGGCAGGTCCAATAATTATGTATCTGCTTTAAGCAGGGCAGGGGCGTAGATAGGAGGGGGCAAGAGGGGCACATGCCCGGAGGCAGAGAGTTTAGAGAGCACCCGGGCAGTTGACTTACATAGTGAAGCAGGCAGCTTAGCAATCCCCCACAGGCCACATATCACATTGCAGGGCTGTGTGGGAGGAGCGTGCAGGCCTGGGAATCAGCCCAGTAGCACGATGTGTGGGTGACCGCATCATGCTGCTGCTGGGGAGCATCGGATGGGAAAACAGGCGAGTATTCAGCTTTTTTTTTTTACTTTATTAATGGAGCTGGATGGGACACTCCTGAAAAGGGCAGAATGTGGGCATTACTACTGTGAGGGGGCACAATGTGGCTATTACTACAGTGAGTAGGCAGCATGTGGATATTACTGCTGTAAGGGAGGCACAATGTGGATATTACTGCTGTGAGGAGGCACAATGTGGGCATTACTACTGTGAGGAGGCACAATGTGGGCATTACTACTGTGAGGGCACAATGTGGGCATTACTACTGCGAGAGGCACAATGTGGACATAAGTACTGTAATGGGTGCACAATGAGGACAAGATTACTGTGAGGGGGTACAATGTGGGTGTTTCTACTGTGAGGGTGCACAGTGTGGACATAACTAGTGTGAGGGGGCACACTGTGGACATAACTACTGTGAGGGAGAACACTGTGGACATATGTCCACAGTGTGCCCCCTCACAGTAGTTATGTCCACAGTGTTCTCCCTCACAGTAGTTATGCCCACAGTGTGGCCCCTCACACTAGTTATGTCCACACTGTGCCCCCTCACAGTAGAAATGCCCACATTGTACCCCGTCACAGTAATTTTGTCCTCATTGTGCGCCCATTACAGTACTTATGTCCACATTGTGCCTCTCGCAGTAGTAATGCACACATTGTGCCCTCACAGTACTAATGCCCACATTGTGCCCCCTCACAGAAGTAATGCCCACATTGTTCCCACTCACAGTAGTTAACTACTGTGAGTGGGAACAATGTGGGCATTACATCTGTGAGGGGGCACAATGTGGGTGTTACTATTGTGAGGGGGCACGATTTGGATATTACTACTGTGAGGGGCCACAACGTGGGTATTACTGTGAGAGGGCACAATTTGGGCATTACTACTGAGAGGGGACACAACGTGGATATTACTACTGTTAAAGGGCACAATTTGGATATTACTACTGTGAAGGGGCACAATGAGAACATTACTGTGAGGGGGTACAATGTGGGCATTACTACTGTGAGTGGGGACAATATGGATATTACTACTGTGAGGGGGCCCAATGTGGATATTATTACTGTGATGGGGCACAATGTGGGCATTAGTACTTTGAGGAAGCACAATGTAAGCATTACTACTGTGAGGGGGCACACTGGATATTACTACTGCGAGGAGGCACAATGTGAATATTACTGCTGTGAGGGGGCACAATGTGGGCATTACTGCTGTCAGGGTGCACAACGTGGATATTACTACTGTGAGGGGGCACAATGGAGCTATTACTGCTGTGAGGGGGCACAATGTGGACATTACTGCTGTGAGGGGGCACAATGTGGACATTACTGCTGTGAGGGGGCAAAATGTGGACATTACTGCTGTGAGGGGGCACAATGTGGACCTTACTGCTGTGAGGGGGGACAATGTGGGCATTGCTACTATCAGGGGGCACAACGTGGATATTATTACTGTGAGAGGGCACGATTTGTATATTACTACTGTGAGGGTGCACAATGAGGACATTACTACTGTGAGGAAGCACAATAAGGACATAAGTACTGTGAGGGAGCACAATGTGGGCATTACTACTGTGAGGGGGACAACATGGATATTACTACTGTGAGGGGGCCCAATGTGGATATTATTACTGTGATGGGGCACAATGTGAGCATTAGTACTTTGAGGAAGCACAATGTAAGCGTTACTACTGTGAGGGGGAGTAATGTGGGCATAACTACTGTGTGGAAGCACTAAGGGGAAGGCAAAACACCTGATTACCCTGTTATACATTGAGAGGGCTAGGTCTTAAATGGCCAGCACAGTGTTCCCTGCTGGGGATATATGAGGGACAGATACACATAGCGTGTATGTGATTATTCTTTTTGCTCTATCACCACTGCGACCTAGTTCCGGTCCCAGCGGACATCACGCCAACGAAACCCTGAAGGCCGTAGGACCAGTTTGTTGTTTCACTGGTACCGCCACATACCCTATGATAGATTTTATCAGGTGTACATATTGGGGGTCATTTACAAAGACTGTCTTTTTATGCTGATCTTTGTCAGAACTTTAGCTTAATTTATGAATTAGGTGCACCTCAGCAGTCCATGCGCCTGGACTAAAAAAAACTTGGGCCCCTAGTTTTTACCCCTCTTTTATGCCTGTTTTCAGGCACAAAAGATAGTAAATGTGTCAGGGCCGGAGTCTCGACTCCACTCCTAGGTAGTTTTTAAAAAGGGGGCTTTCGAATATTTTTATGCCTAAAAAGGCCTAAAAAATATGTGTAAGGATATTCTTAAAAGTTAAGTTTTAATAACTCTAGGGGGACTGGGTGGGATTGGGCGAGTATAATTATAATTAGAGGCATGGCTTAATATAATAAAATTTGCTGCAGAGTGGCACACTGCTGATATTATCTCTCATTCTCTTTTGCTAAAGTTGGTAAATATGTGGGGGAGGGGGGGGGTGTTCAAACTGAATCCTTGCCCCGGGTGCAGGAAAGCCTAGCTACACCTCTGAGCAGGGGTAGGCAACGTTAGTGAGGTGGAAATCTACTGCAATAAGACAGAGGGCTCCCAAGATCTACCATCATTAAAAGGAATTTGTATAACACAGTAGAAAAGTTACCCACTCAAGATAGTACAATCTGTAGATCTGCAAGGTTCTTTCAGAAATAGACCAAAACTTTGCTGAATATTTAGGCCTTCTTACAGAATTAGAAGTTGCACATTTGTTGCAACCAAGTACTGTAGACCACAAGTGAATTGAGCATATACCGTGGATTTGCACATTTCTCTGATCTTAGAACTATAAAGGGTGAAATCAATGCTGGAAACTTTCTGCTGTATCTAAACAAAGAAAGCCTTTGATGCACAGCCTTTATGGAGGACATGCAAACATAAAAGATTAATAAAGTCTTATCAGGCAAGACAGTGTCTTAGATGAACAATGACATGCCTGAAAAGTATTGCACAGTTTGTGAAACTGCTCGTTAATAATATTTTACTTCAGTGACAAAAATTTAATAAAATGCGTATTTAGACTGGCAGTCAAAAGACCCACTGATGCCAACATTGAGCTTATACTACAAGTGGTAACGCTATTGAAAAAGTGTTTTGGTATATATAGTTATATGTATTTATCTGCTTTCTATTCGCACGTGAGTAATACATTTTCATGGAGAAGTTATAGTAACATCACTTGAATTAGACAAGCTTAGTAAACTTACTTGGCTCTGAGGGCTAGCTGTCTATCATTGGGGCACACCCATTGGTCTCTTCCATTGCCAAAAATGGTATCTGTCATGTTGATCTGTTATAAGAAATGAAACAATTTTCCTTAAAAAATAGATTAGATCGTACAGGCAACATATGTCATTGGCCATTAAGTTAGGTTAGGGTTCCATGTTGACCTTTTATTGCAAGATGGTCACAATAAAACTGAGGGCTACCACAATTGTCATGCAACAACAATGTTTCCCTGAAGAGGAAAAACTTGTGTGACAGCTGCAGGAATTCCAACATTGTACAAAGTCATTTGCAGCTTTGACCCCTGCAAGGAAACAGTAAAGTTGTATTTGTCATGTCAACCCAATTTTACCGCAAGCATAAGTTACCATTAAACTTTACCATTGCCTTTAGTCCAAACCACACATTTCAATGAAAAATAATACACATTATTATTGTCAATACTTGGCATAATTATTCTACAAAATTAAAATTACAAATGAAAGTACTTAAACTGAGATAAGTAATTTGGTTCTAAAATTCTTAAATTCGACCCAAATCTTAAAAAAAAAATTGATTTTAGCAAATTCAAATTTTTTTGTAATTCAAAAGCGAGCAAGAGTAAAAGTGCGAGAGAGAGTGAGAGCAATTGAGTGTATACATTTTAGGTTGACCTTCATTAAAAGCATTATAGAAGAAATCAAACAGTAATACTACACAGTAGGCAGTAGAAGTAATATCAAATTAACCATGTCTTTTCATTAGAAATATACCAAATTACTTTTTATACCAGCGAATTCACTAGCAATGGGCACCCGGGGCAAATAGCACAGACTTCTAGCACAGGGCCATGGATCCCTGGGCATATGCCACTTATACCTGTAATCTATGGTAAAGCCCATGACACTCTGATCTGCCTACAGGATGCCAGGACCACACACAATACATCAGCATCCTAACATCACTACGTTACACCACCTGCTGTAACTTCACAGACAAGAAGAGGCTTCAGTCCCTTCATTTATTATGGGATTGGGTTAGGCGAGTAGGAGTTTTATTTTATTCTTGCAAACAAAGGGAACACAAAGGTGAACTTTTTTTTAATTGCGTGTGGGTCCCACATTATTCTTTTGGGTCACACAGTGGCAGATATAGGGCACACATAGGGCATTTTACTGTGGTGGACACAAAAGGAGTTATCATTGGGTTAGGCAGAAAGAGGGTATTAGAACTGTCAAGGTGGTATTATTACTTTGAAGTCACACCATAGAGTATTATAACTATGAAGAACCACATTAGAAAAAATAACTGCTGTGTGGGGAGCACAGAGGGTTCACCATCACTTTGTGGAGTATTAAGAGGAGTGTAATATTAGGTATTAAATCATCTCCACCTTACACCAACAGATTGTTAATCTCTTGATTACTAAAGACTACTAATTAAAAAAGGTATAACTAGTGATGAGTAAATTTCTTGAAATTCAATTTGTATTTGATTTGGCCAAATTCGATTCGGGTCTCAATAAATTCAAATCTAAATGCAAATACTCCAATTGCCCTGAAAACTTGTGGATGACAATCTGAGGTCTCCTAGGACTGTATGCAACTCATTTAAAGGGGTTATCCCATCTTAGACAATGGGGGCATATCGCTAGGACCTACACCTACAAGGAGAACGGAGCGGAGAAAGTTGAGCCGAGCGCTGGCTCGGCTTTTTCCATCTGCCCCATAGAAATGAATGGGAGCGGTGGCCGCGCATGCGCAGTGTGCCCTCTTGAACTTTCTCGGCTCCGTTCTCCTTGTAGTGGGACCCGCACCTATCAGATAATGGGGGCATATCCTAGCGATAAGACTCCATTGTCTAAGATTGGATAAGCCCTTTAAATGAGTTGTATACAGTCCTAGGAGACCTCAGATTGTCATCCACAACTTTTCAGGGCAATTGGAGTATTTGCATTTAGGTTTGAATTTATTGAGACCCGAATCGAATTCACTTCAAAGGGAGAGGCGGGAAGCTGCGCCTGATGGTGGATGCACCCCGGGGAACCTGCACCTGTCAGACAATGAGGGCATATCCTAGCGATATGCCCCCATTGTCTAAGATGGGATAACCCCTTTAAGCTCTTCAATGTCAAACTAACATTAATCATGTTAAGTGATGGAAAGTGACAGAAACATACGGCCACATCAGCTCCCCCTTAACATCCATTAAGTCAGACAGTGGGCTCATCCTGACCAGCTATCTATCAACTGACAGGATTCAGCATCATCATATACTCCCCACTGCCTAGATACAGGAGCTAAGTATCATTTCTCTATATCTCTGGTATCCTTTGTTTGTCCTACAAATTAGGGCTTGTCTATCACCCCCCGATGATCTGCCAGGAGCAGGTGAAACGCATCAGGGTTTTCAGGACTACCTCTTAATCAATGAATCAAAAATTATATTCTTGTGAGCAGCGTTGTACATTAGTGAAGAGAATAAGGGTACACATGGGGACTTGCCGATGAGGTGTAACTTCATGTGGAGACGGCTATGTGCATGAAATTACATATCTGGGAAAAATCACTATCCATGTCCCATATAGTGTTGCACCGGGTATCGAATTATCGATACCCAATCGATACTTTTGTACCGGTATCTATTCGATACTGGGATTTGCCATTTACCGAGCAGCGTAGTATCAGAGAACATGGAGCGCGCTGCTCTCAGATTTATAAAAATTTATTACAAGCCCCTTCACGTGTGAAAACACAACATACACACCCCTCACACCCCAATAAAATAAAAATGGCCTGTCCATCCCAAAGAGTATACCCAGCTGAAGAGGCATACGTAATGCTTGCCTCTGATACTGAGTCTGCCAGTGAGGGAGAAGAGGATGTGACTTTCCTCTACTCCTCTACACCATCATCATCATTATCCGCTGATGAGGGACCCTCTAGAAGGCGCCCCAGGTAGCAGCCTCCCAGAGTAAACCCTAATGGAACCCACCTCCTGACAATTTAATGGTGGCCCACACTAATTTATACGCCCAACAATTCACCCTTTAGATCCTCTGCCTGCTCCTGCTTCTCCTCTCCTGTCACCTGTGTAGAAAAACCACCCATTTTGCTACACATTGCTTGTGCTCCAATGTCCTCCTCCTCCAGTTCAGCCCCCACAGGGCTCATGTGGCCGTGAGATCTAGGCGCCATGTCTCCAATCCCCTGACCAACCAGATTTACCAGCATCTTTTCCAGGACATGAAGCAGTGGAATTACATTGTTGATCCCGTAGTCCTGGTGACTGACAAATAACGTGGCCTCCCCAAAGGGCTTCAGCAAACGGCAGATGTCACGCATGAGCTGCCACTGGCTGACATTGAAGTTACATGGAAGTACTCCTGTCCGCTTGGATCATCAAGAAATAGTTTATGGCATTTCTCTGTTCATACAGTCGGTCCAACATATGGAGGGTGGAATTCCAACGGGTGGAAACGTCGCATATCAGCCTATGTTGGGGGATGCCGTTCTGCCACTGCAGCTCAAGGGTGTGCTTTGCAGGGTACGAGTGGCTGAAGTGCATGCAAAGTTTCCTGGCCATTTTTAGGATGTCTTGCAGATGGGTGGAAGACTTCAGGAACCGCTTGACAACCAGATTGAACATGTGTGCCATGCAGGGCACATGGCTCAGCCCTCCTTGACGCAGCGCCGACACCATGTTCTTCCTGTTGTCGGTCAACATGGTTCAGATTTTGAGTTTTCGCAGAGAAGGCCAGGATTTGATTTCTTGATGAAGGACACAGAGCAGTTCCTCCCCTGTGTGACTCTGTTCGCCCAGGCAAATGACGTGTAGAATGGCAGAATCCAAGATGGCTGAGGCTATTTATAGGGCTGTTACATCACAGGGCTGCTGACTGGCTGCATGCATGGCATTATGGGTGAACCCGCCTTCCCAGAGTTCCTTGCTCCATGTCCTCACACGTGCAGCAGCCATTTTCAGGAAAAAATGCAATTCGTTACCACGAATCGCGAGGAAGCTTGGCTTTGATGCGAATCTAATTTTTCCTGAAATTCGTATCGAATTCCACTTCGTCAGCTTCGATTCGCTCATCTCTATTAGCAAATCTTCCTAGCATGGTTAAGTTGACATGAGAATTTAAATGTCAAGTCTATTTGGAGATACAAGTGCTTTCCATTTTATCTTCACTTCCTGGAAACATGTTCATTGAAGAGCTCTTTGCTGCTGCTGCTGTCGTCAAGGTGCTTAGGCTTACGTATGACATCCTGCACAATGTTTTATGCTGTATAAAGATACATTTTACTGATAATTGAGGGTACTGCAATTACAAAATCTAATAAAGTAGGAATACCCTAAATATAAAACCAAGTAGATTTTAATTTGACGATTCAGACCTAAAACATTTATATATAGACTGAATCATAACATGGCTTGAATAAAAATCACAAATCTGGCTGCTTTTGTGTCTCATATAGTGTAGCAGTGCATAATCATTGGCATTAAAAATGTTCATGTCTCAATACAAAGTTTAGATAAAGTTTAGATAAAGGCCTCTCCTTATCACAATTTCAACTCATGCTAGCTGGCAAGTTCTCTGCTCCTTGTTTATTTCTGACTGTTCTGAAAGTTACAGGATCATTACTTAGGGCATCAGTTAAACTGCAACAAAGGTATAATTCACTAAGCCGGAACCTGCTGAAATCAGGAGATTTCTACTAAAGCATTTAATCCTTTTCTGTAGAGTCTACAGCTGCACAATTTAGTAGTTTACTTTGGCTTATTTTAGAACGTGCACAATTCTTTTACATTTATTTTGAGTCTAGATAGCTCTTGACTTGAATAGGACAAATAGTTGTTTCATACTAAACCCATCAGGTTGCTGCTCTGACTGGTCAATGTAGAGCCCTTATCTCTGAACTCTTGACAGCTCATAAACACATTTAAGCCATATTTGTATCAATTTGATAAGAACATCATATAATGTCATATAATGACAGCAGAGTAGGCTGCTACCAGGCACTTTTGGTATTGGATTATCTCCACCATACCCAATTGTTCTTTCCCCCAACATCATCTGTTGAGGGAGTGTTGGCACATAATATAATTGGCTGCGTTTCATATGCAAAATCTGTCTTTGATGATTTAATATATGTATAGCTATGTCAACACAAAAGATTCCAAAAATGACACCCAATGGGCACCCACAAGGCTACTTTGCAATTAACAAGACATGGTAACATTTTAATTATTTATCCTACAACCATTATCTAAAACATTGCTACAGTATTCACAAAGTTGCAGCTCAAGCTAAAAACTACTCACCTAGCTCTTTAATCCTGACACAGACTTTCGTCACTTACATTAAGGAAGTGATAATGTGCAAACACACTTTACACACTCTGTACATGACCCACTGTTTGGATTCACCTGGGTGTTTATGTGGAATTGAAAGGAAGTTGAAAGCACCAATAAATATAAAAGGAATCCTGCACAAAAACCAGTTTTTCCAGTACAATAGGGAACTAGACAAGTACATGCTTGTCAAGGGTCACCATTAAAGTGAATTTTAGATTTATTATATACAATTAATTTTTTTTTTACAACAAAGGAATACAGAATACATACAGCACAGTATGTGAATAGGAAGCTACTATAAATGCTTGGTCTTACAAAAATGTTTGTCAAATCAAAAGTCTAGTTTATTTGCCTCAGTACGTTGTACTGTATGTATAGCAATCATCTGATGCTCTAGTCATAGATCACAACTCTGCCATAATGGAGCCAAGCCAAAATAAAGTCAAACTGCAAGCAATGAGGAAAATAAATAGCATGTCACCTATAGAGACTGACACAAATTTCACTGCACAAAGTTTGCTGCTTCTGTTTTTATGGTGAAAATTTGCATTAACTCTAGATTGTTATGAAGTGTGATCAGATGAATTGCAATAGTCACAAAGCGAGGCATTACTTGCCATGAAAGTGAACTTAAACCGTACGCTACCAGCAGAGTACATGTATGGTGCTGGAGCAATGGGCAAACATGGCGTCCACTGGCGCATGCAACGGGCGTCATGGCCAGCGGGTCTCCGCTGTTCGAAACAGCAGAGACCCACGGCTAATGACAGCCACCGCTCGCAGTGATTAAAGCCTTTAGATGCCGAAATCAAGTGAGATTACGGCATCTAAAGGCTGCAGCCAATGAGGATGCCAGTAATTGAATTCAATGCCCTGGGTCTCTCTGAAGAGACCCAGGATATTAAAGCTGCAATTCTTATTTTGGCCAGCAGGTGGCAGGCCAACATAAGAAATGAGCTATTCTGTACAAATAATGGGTCTAAAAGACCCATTATTGTTCAGATTTATTTTTTTTTATGGATTTTGTAGGCTCAGTAAAAAAAATTAAAAAAAGTTTAAATCACCCCCCTTTCCGTAGAATAAAAAAAATGTATATATAAAAATCATGTGTATCACTGTGTCCGAAAATGTCCATACTATTAAAATCTAAAATAATTTTTCCAACACGGCAATGGTGTAACGGAAAAAAAGGGTCAAAATGGCTAATTTGCCCTTTTGTCATTGCTTTTCTTACCCTAAAAAAACTAATAAATGTGATCAAAAAGTCACATACACTCCAAATCATATCAATAATAACTACAGATTGTCCTGCCAAAAATTAGCCCCCACACAGCTCAGTAGATATAACTATAAAAAAGTTATGGGTGGCAGAATATGGTGATGTAAAAAAATAAAATAAAAGTTTACATTTATTGTTACACTATTTAGACATAAAAAACCTATACATATGTGGTATCATTATAATCATACTGACCCAGAGAATGAAGGGAACAGGTCAGTTTTGCCGCAAAAGGAACGCTGTGGGAACAAAACCCATAAAACAGTGCGCTTTTTTTTCCAATTCCACCCCAAGTTATGGCTCAAAGAAGATTGGGAAGAAAAATGAAAATGCAAAAATGAAAAAAAACTCCGGTATCCTAAGGGTTAATCACACAAAAAAAAATTTTCATTTCTGCCTTGCCACAAAATGACCTGCTAACATAACTTCAGTGATCTTCTCATTAAGTCAGGAGAAAGTGTAAGAGTCCATTCACACGTCCGTAAGTGTTTTGCGGATACACAAATTGCGGATCCGCAAAACACGGCCACCGGCAATGTGCATTCCGCAATTTGCAAGCCGCACATCACCGACACCATAATAGAAAATGCCTAATCTTGTCCGTAATTGCGGACAAGAATGGGACATGTTCTATTTCTTTGCAGAAACAGAAGCACGGATCCGCAAATGCGGATACAGACAGCACAATCCGGCCCCTCTGAAAATAAATGGGTCTGCGCCTGTTCTGCAAAATTGCGTAACGGATGTGGACCCATTTTGCGGACGTATGAATAGACCCTTAATGAGGACATGACAGATTACATTACTCTGTCATGCTGACCGAATTAGAAGAGCAGACTGGTTGATGGTGATTGAAATCATTGTCTTCTTCTGTTAAGCATGGTTACCTTCATGGAAACGTGCAGCCATCATTGCTTTGCATCAAAGAGGCTTTACAGGCAAGGACATTGCTGCTTATTAGATTGCACCTAAATTAACCATTTATTGGATCATCAAGAACTTTAAAGAGAAAGTTTCAATTGCTGTGAAGAAGGCTTCACGGCGCTCAAGAAAGGCCTGTCTCCTAAAGAGGATTAAGCTATGGGATCATGTCACCACCAGTACAGAGCTTGTTCAGGAATGGCAGCAGGCAAGTGCGAGTGCATCTGCACATACAGTGAGACAAATTATTTTGCAGGATCTCCTGATAAGAAGGGAAACAAAGAAGCCACTTCTCTCAAAGAAAAACCATCAAGGTCAGACTGCATTTGCTCGCATCGGTGTTTTGATTAATCTTTTCTACCCTGGAGTTTTTTTTACTTTTCCTTTCCGTTTTGCGCTCTCCAGAGCCATAACTTTTTTTTATTTTTCCACTCACATAGACGTATGAGGGCTTGATTTTTGCGGGACAAATTGTACTTTCCAACGCCACCATTTAATATTGCGTAGAATGTAGTGGGAACAAAATTCCAAAGGTGGTGGAATTGGGAATTGTCATTTTCTGAACCCTATACATTTTGTAGTTATGTGCGTGGAGCTGTATGTTTTGTGGGAGAAGTAACCAAAAAAAACTGCAAATTACCCATTTTGACCCTTTTTTCATTTCGCCTTATATGATTAATAAATTTTATTTTTTTACATTTTTTATCCTCATTTTAGGGAAATGTGGGTGAATTTTTTTTTTTTTTTTACTTTTTATAGTTCCCATAGGGAACTATAACGATCAATCATTAGATTGCTATTGTCATAGATTCCAATGCACTAGCATTGGAGTCTATGATGATTTTACTAGTTTCCTATGGAGCCCTGCTACATGCACCCGGTTGCTCTGGTGCCCGCTCACATGTCAGGAAAGGGTTAAGCTCTTGTATGCCGCAGTCAACTATGACCGCGGCATGTGCAGGGTTTGCAGAAGAAGGTAACTCCCTCTTCAATTCCATCAGGTCACCGTACTGTGGTGACATGGGCTCGAAAGGCTGGTATGGCTGCCCGATACCTTCCACAGGTATCGGAGCCCGCCAACTACGGAAGCCTGTGAGACCCAGCCCCTGGCTGGTTCACATAGGCACTCTGTCAGTGTAAAATCTGAAAGGCAATGCATTATAATGTATTGTAATGCATTGTAGAGGGGATCAGACCCCCAAATATTTAAAGAGGACCTTTCACCAGAATAAAGTATCTAAACTAACTATACAGACGTGTAGAGCGGCGCCCAGGGATCCCCCTGCACTTACTGTTATTCCCGGGCGCCGCTCCGTTCTCCGGTTATAGCCTCCGATATGTTCATAGTTAGGCTCCACCCAGGGGAACCTGCCGGCGTCTCTTTCTCCTATGCTGTAGCGCTGGCCAATCGCAGCGCTCAGCTGGCCAATCGCAGCCAGGCTATGAGCTGAGCGCTACGATTGGCCAGCGCTACAGCATAGGAGAAGGAGACCGCGGCAGGTTCCCCTGGCTGGAGCCTAACTATGAACATACCGGAGGCTATATCCGGAGAACGGAGCGGCGCCCGGGGATAACAGTAAGTGCAGGGGGATCCCTGGGCGCCGCTCTACACGTCTGTATAGTTAGTTTAGATACTTTATTCTGGTGAAAGGTCTTCTTTAAGTCCCACATTGAGACAAAAATTAAAAGTAAAACAAAAAAAAGTATTTAAAAATAAAACAATTAAAAGTTTCAAGTAAAAAAAAAACGCTATTTCCCCTCATCAAGCCATATGCAATAAAAAAAATAGACACATTAAGTATTGCGCAACTGTAATGACCAGCTATATAAAAATATCATATGATCTACCCCAATAGATGAACGCCATAAGAAAAAAAAAAAAGCCATTTTTGGGTCACTTTGCCTTACAAAAAGTGTAATAGTGAATGATCAAAGAGTACTACGCACTGCAAAATGGTACCACTGAAAATGTCACCAAATCCCGCAAAAAATTAGCCCCTACACAAAATTATTGGCACAAACATAAAATAAAAAATATGGCTCACACAATATAGCAACACAAAACCAGGATTTTTCTTTTTCAAAAACGCTTTCTTTCATTGTGTAAGATTGCAAACAAAAAAATAAAAATAGATATATTTGGAATCTCTGCATCCATAATGAACTGTTCTATAAAAATATCACATGATCTACCCTGTCAGGTGAATGCTGTAAAAAAAAAAAAAAAATTTAATGTGTCAAAATAGCCTTTTTTTTTGTCACCTTGCCTTACAAAAAGTGTAATAGAGAGCAATCAAATGTACTATGTACCCCAAAATAGTACCACTGAAATCATCAACTCAACCAACAAAAAATGAGCCCTCGTACAAGATGATCGGCAGAAAAATAAAAAATATATATATATGGTTCTCAAAAACGGCGACACAAAAAAACAAAAATGCTTTGTGTAAAAGTGGCAAGACATAAAAAAATATAAAAATGTATAATATATATATACCTCTGTAATCGTACTGACCAGCAAAATAAAGGTTACATGTAATTTGTCCCGCATGGTGTTCACCGCAATAACAAAACCCAAAAAGCAATAGCAGTTACTGCCTTTATCCTATTCTTTATCCTACTTCCCAAAAAACTAAATAAAAAGTGATCAAAAAATTGTATGTACCCCAAAATAGAATCAATGATAAAGTTCAGTTGAGAGAAAAATAAAAAGGTATTGTCAGAAAATAGCTGTACTGGTCTCCAGAGGTTGATCAATAGCAACATGGCGCCCGTAAACCATTTCACCAAAATCTGCCCTCCAAAAACCACATAAGCGCCCCTTCTCTTCTGATCCCTGCCGTGTGCCCAAACAGCAATTTACGACTACATATTGGGCGTTACCGTGTTCAGGAGAAAATGCTTAAGAAAATTTGAGGTGCTTTTTCTTCCACTGTTTGCCTTCAAATGTGACATTATGCCCAAAAACTATTTTAGCAAAATCTGTCCTCCAAAAACAATATTCTGTTCTTTTCCTTCTGAGCCCTGCTGTGTACCCATACAGAAGTTTATGAAAACATCTGGAGTGTTTCTGTAATCTGCAGAATCAGGTTAATAAATACTAGGTTTGTTTTGCTGTTAACCCTTGCTGCCTTATAGGAAAAAATGGATTCAAATGTAAACTCTGCCCAAAAAAGTAAAATTTTGCCACCATTCTCCTTTAATTCTTGTGAAACATGTAAAGGGTTAAGGCCTCCTGCACATGAACATGTGCACCCTGTGGCCGTGCTGCCATTCACTTTAATGGGTCCGTGATCCACCCGTTCCGCAAAAAGATAGGACATCTCCGGATTTGCGGACCCATTCAAGTCAATGTACATTTACATAAAGTACATTGTGTCATGAGAAAACAATCGCTTGGATAAAAGTAAAATCATTCCAAAGTTATTACCACATAAAGGGACATGTCAGATTTACAAAAATAGGCTTTGTCAGGAAGGTGAAATGCCTGTATCCTGAAGAGGTTAAGTGAGAAGTGTTATGTTTGGAGAAAGGAAAACACTGCATTCCAGCATAAAATCCTCATCCCATTGGTGGCAATATCATGGTTTGGGCTGTTTTGATGCATCTGAGCCAGGACCGCTTGCCACCACTGATGGAACAATGAATTCTGAATTTTACCAGCAAATTCTAAAGGAAAAAGTCAGTACATCTGCCTTTGAGCTAAATCTGACATTTAAGAAATGTGTTAAATCTTTAGGCCTCTTGCACACGACCGTGGTTTGGGTGCGACTCGGGTGCAGACCCATTCCTTCAAAGGGGCCGCAAAAGATGAGGACAATGATAGGCATTTCTATAATGGGTCGTCTGTTCCGTTCCGCAAATTGCGGAAGGCACACGGGCGGCATCCGTGTTTTGCGGATCCGCAATTTGCAGACCACAAAACACGGCATGTTCGTGCGCAAGAGGCCTTAGGTATTTCAACAGAATAAACAAAACTCAGGGGTTCATTTACTAACCAGAAATATGCCTGGATTTGGCATATTTCTGGTGCAGATTGCGACTCAAAAGGTCCTTTGCACAATCTGAGACTTTGCCCCGCTAAGTGCGTGTGGCGTGCGTGGGGAAGGGCCGGCAGGTCCATCTCATCAACCATTTTCTACTCCTGTTTTATGCATAGAAAATGGTCTAAATGTAAGACAGCTAGGACGCTGTATTACATTTAGAATTGACAGTGGATGCACCAAAGTTATGTAGAGGCCGGTGCCTGATAGGTGCGGGGAGAGCTGTGGCTGGAGGAACCCGGGTTTCCAGGGGGTTCGTCCACCACAAAGCGCTGCTCCCATACAAGTGAAAGGGAGCGCATCGCCTCTGCTTCCATTAATTTCTATAGGGAAGACGGAAATAGCCGCGCAAGCGCTCAGCTATTTTCGGCGGTCCCATTGAAATGAATGGAAGGTGGCTGAGCATGCGCAGTGCACCCTACATTCATTTCCCCGCTCCGTTCTCGTTGTAGGTGCAGGTCCCGTACCCATCAGACAATGGGGAAATATCCTAGCGATATGCCCCCATTGTATGTGATGGCAAAACCGCTTTAACCCCTTAAGGACAGGGCTCATTTTCACCTTAAGGACCAGGCCATTTTTTACAAATTTGACCAGTGTCACTTTGTGTGTGAATAACTTTAAAACGCTTTTACTTATCCAGGCCATTCTGAGATTGTTTTTTCGTCACATGTTGTACTTCATGACACTGGTAAAATGGAGTAAAAAATTCATTTTTATTTATAAAAAAAAACAAAATTTACCAAAAATTGGGAAAAATTAGGAAATTTCCAAGTTTCAATTTCTCTACTTCTATAATACATAGTAATACCTCCAAAAATTGTTATCAATTTACATTCCCAATATGTCTACTTCATGTTAAGATCATTTTGAGAATTACATTTTATTTTTTGGGGACGTTACAACTCTTAGAAGTTTAGAAGCAAATCTTGAAATTTTTCAGAAATTTTCCAAAACCCACTTTTTAAAGGACCAGTTCAGGTCTGAAGTCACTTTGTGAGGCTTACATAATAGAAACCTCCCAAAATTGACCTCATTTTGGAAACTACACCCCTCAAGGTATTCAAAACTGATTTTACAAACTTTGCTAACCCTTTAGGTGTTCCTCAAGAGTTATTGGCAAATGGAGATGACATTTCTGAATTTACATTTTTTGGGAAATTTTCCATTTTAATCCATTTTTTCCAGTAACAAAGCAAGGGTTAACAGTCAAACTAAACTTAATATCTATTGCCCTGTTTTTTTAGTTTATAGAAACACCCCTATGTGGTCGTAAACTACTGTACGGGCACACAGCAGGGCGCAGAAGGAAAGGAACACCATATGGTGTCTGGAAGGCAGATTTTGCGGATTGGTTTTTAGACACCATGTCCCATTTGAAGCCCCCTGATGCACCCCTAGAGTAGAAACTAAGTAAAAAAAAGTGACCCCATTTTGGAAACTACGGGATAAGGTCACAGTTTTGTTGGTACTATGTTAGGGTACATATGATTTTTTGTTGCTCTATATTACACTTTTTGTGAGGCAAAGTAACAAAAAATTGAAATTCTGAAATTTCATCTCCATTTGCCATTAACTCTTGTGGAACACTTAAAGGGTTAACAAAGTTTGTAAAGTCAGTTTTGAATACCTTGAGGGGTGTAGTTTCTTAAATGGGGTCACTTTTTGGAGTTTCTACTCTAGGGGTGCATCAGGGGGGCTTCAAATGGGACATGGTGTCAAAAAACCAGTCCAGCAAAAACTGCCTTCTAAAAACCATATGGTGTTCCTTTCCTTCTGCGCCCTGCCGTCTGGCCATACAGCAGTTTACAACCACATATGGGGCATTTTGTTTGGCTGTTAACCCTTGCTTTGTTACAGGGAAAAAATGGATTAAAATGGAAAATTTGCCAAACAAATAGCTGTTTTGGCACCGTTTTTATTTTTTTATTATTTACAACGTTAATCTGACAGGTTAGATCATGTGTTATTTTTATAGAGCAGCTTCTTATGGACGTGGCAATACCTAATATGTATACCTTATTTATTTATTTAGGTTTTACACAATAATATTATTTTTGAAACAAAAAAAAAAAATGTTTTAGTGTCTCCATAGTCTGAGAGCCATATTTTTTTTCATTTTTTGGGTGATTGTCTTATGTAAGGTATCTTTTTTTGCGGGATGAGGCGACGGTTAGATTGGCACCATGGTGGGGGGCATACGCCTTTTTGATCGCTTGGTGTTGGACTTTTAGTGACGTAAGGTGACAAAACAATTTTTTTTTAGCACAGTTTTTATTTTATTTTTTTGACAGTGTTCACCTGAGGGGTTACGTCATATGATATCTTTATAGAGCCGGTCGTTATGGACATGGCGTTACCTAATATGTATACTTTATTTTTTTAAGTTTTACACAATATCATTTTTGAAACAAAAAAAAAAAACCATGTTTTAGTGTCTCCATAGTCTGAGAGTCATAGTTTTTTCAGTTTTTGGGCGATTGTCTTAGGTAGGGTATAATTTTTGTGGGATGAGATGACAGTTAGATTTGCACTATTTTGGGGGGCATACGACTTTTTGATCGCTTGCTACTACACTTTCTGTGATGTAAGGTGAGAAAAGAATTGCTTTTTTGACAGTTTTTTTTGTTTTGTTTTTTAACGTGGTAGTTTTATAGAGAAGGTTCTTACGGACGCGGCGATACCTAATATGTCAATTTTTTTTTTTTTACGTTTAATAACAAAGCATTTTTGAAACAAAAAAAAATCATGTTTTAGTCTGAGAGCCATTGTCTCATGTAGGGGCTCATTTTTTGCAGGATGAGGTGACGGTTTGATTGGTACTATTTTGGCGTACATAAGACTTTTTTGATCACTTTTATTACCTTTTTTGAGAAGTAAGATGGGCACAATTTCATCATAGTTTTAATTTAAAAAATTTTATGGCGTTCACCGTGCGGGGAAAGTAACATGACCATTTTATAGATCAGGTCGCTACGGACGCGGTGATATGAAACATGTGTAGGGAATTATTTTTTTTGTGATAAATGTGTTTTTATATTTTTACTTTTTTTTTACCCAGACCCACTTGGTTCTTGAAGATCCAGTGGGTCGGATGTCTGTATAATACAATACAGTACACTATATAGTGTACTGTAATGTATTTTCACTTTACTTAGTCTGATCAGACTTCTGCCTTTAGCAGAAGTCTGATCAGCACCATGGACAGCCGGAAACCTATGAAGAAGTCTGGTTGCCATGGTAACCATCACTCGCTGCCACAAAAGAGCAGGGGGTGATGGGGAGGGAGGGGGGCCCCCTCCCTCTGTGATCCCGTCAAGAATCGGGGGCTGAAAAGGCACAGCAGCCCCCCGATGGGAGAGGGAGGGAGCTCTCTCCCTGTTAACCTCTTCCATACAGCAAAGAAAAAAGGGGGGGTCAGACAGCACATCCCAAAGCAGTTTGTGCTGGAGGTGTGGCTGCCTTCATAGTCGTGCACTCCTTCCTCGTCTGCCCCATAGGCTGATTTTAATTATTGTGAGTATATAGCTTGGCCTGCTCCCCCTCACTCACTGAAAGCCATTTGGCACCAGGAGAGAGATAGTTTGTGGACTCTCATTGCAGTCCTTGGTGGCCATTTGGCTCCGGGTGTGGTGTGTAGTTGTCATGGTCTTACCTGCTTGCTGCTCTCCTTCGTTTGACATGTGCTGGCGGCCATCTTGGTTTCTGGGTTTCTTGTAGCCTTCCACCCTGCTGCTCCTCCTTCCCCTGGGAGGAGCTGGATGCCTAGCTCATATATATAGGAGGTCTGTGGCTTCAGTTCCTTGCTTGGTCCTCTTGTGTTCACATGCTTCTAAGACTGCTGCTGCTTCTGGTTCCTGATCCTGGCTTCGTCTGACTACCCTGCTGGTTCCTGATCCTGGCTTCGTCTGACTACCCTGCTGGTTCCTGATCCTGGCTTCGTCTGACTACCCTGCTGGTTCCTGATCCTGGCTTCGTCTGACTACCCTTCTGGTTCCTGACCTCTGGCTTCGCAAAGACTCTGCTCGGTTTCACCATCCGTTTGGACTCTTGCTTTACAGCTTTATTTTCAATAAAGCCTTCTTATTTTCACTTATCTCTTGTTGTACGTCTGGTTCATGGTTCCGTGACATTAGGACCAAGCCATGAATTCTGACGGTACAGGGCCATCCTCGCTACCCACGCTGGTTGCCAGACTTGATCAGCAGGATCACCTGTTGGGTCGGTTCGCTGTGGCGTTGCAAACCCTGCTTGAACGCACGGCTCATTTCGCTCCCGTTGCCGATGGGTCGGTTGTCGCTCCTGGGCTCGCTCCTACTGCCGCTCCGGTTGTTGCGCCAGAGTCTACCCCGACACCTGCTGTTGCGCCTGCGGTGTTTCGGGGTATGACCGGTTCTGCCCCTCTTCCACAGCGCTTTGGGGGAGAGCCAACTCAGTGCCGAGGTTTCCTTAACCAGGTGGGCATTTATTTCGAGTTGCTGCCACATGCCTTTCCTACTGAGAGTTCAAAGGTGGGCTTCTTGATCTCGCTGCTCTCGGACAAGGGCTTGGCCTGGGCCAGCCCTTTATGGGAGAACAACAATCCGGTGGTTGCCGAGTTTTCCGGTTTTGTTACTTCTCTTCGGAAGGTATTCGATGTGCCGGCTCGTGCTGCCTCTGCTGCGAAGCTCCTTATGTCCATCAGACAGGGTTCACGATCCGTAGCTGAATACGCCATTGAGTTTCGTACCCTGGCAGCAGAGGTGGGCTGGAATAATGAGGCTCTGGTCGCTGCTTTCTCTCATGGTCTCTCGGATGCCTTGAAGGATGAGGTTGCAGCTAAGGACCTACCAGTTGAGCTCGAGTCTCTTATTTCTTTCCTGATTTTGATTGACACCAGACTCAGGGAGAGACCTTCCTTTAAGGAGAACCTGCGGAGGTCTTCTAACAGATTGGTGCCTACGTTTGCTGTCCCACCCGTGCCTCCCTCTCCTCCCACGCCTCCTGGGGATGACTTGTCTGGGGGTGAACCCATGCAGCTGGGGTTTGCTCGCCTGTCCGAGGGGGAGAGGGCACTCCGGAGACGCGAGGGCCGATGCATGTACTGTGGTCTCGGTGGGCATTTTCGGTTGGCATGTCCGAACCGTCCGGGAAACGCTCGTACCCTGAGATCCTGTCGGGGCAGATCTTGGGTGGAGTCTCCTCGTCCCCGGTTTCCCGTGTTGACAAACCACTGATCACTGTTGTCCTCTCCTGGGTCGGGGGCTCGGTGACGACCCAGGCGTTGGTGGACTCTGGTGCTGGTGGTTTGTTCATTGATAGTGTGTTCGCTGCCGCCAATTCCATTCCTCTGCAGGCTCGAGGTTCCCCACTGGCTCTTGAGGCGATAGACGGCAGACCCCTTCTGCCGCCACACGTGACTCATGAGACCCTTCCAGTGGGGATAGCCATTGGTGCCGTTCACAGAGAGTCGGTCTGCCTCCAGGTTATTTCGTCTCCACACTACTCGGTGGTCTTGGGGTACCCCTGGCTCCAGAAGCATAATCCGACTTTCGATTGGAGATCGGTCGAGATCCTCTCGTGGTCACCGCAGTGTGGGGCTAGTTGCATCCATGGGTCTGTCAAGTTGCTGTGTACTTCCTCGGACTCTCTGTTGCCTCCTGAATACGAGGAGTACCGGGATGTATTCGATAAGGTGCGCGCGGTTGCCCTACCTCCGCACCGCCCATACGATTGTGCCATAGAGTTACAAGCTGGTGCCGTTCCTCCTCGTGGCAAAGTCTATCCACTGTCGGTAGCGGAGAATGAGGCCATGGAGGAGTACGTGAGGGAGGCGCTTTCACGCGGACACATTCGCAAATCTTCGTCCCCGGCAGGGGCTGGATTTTTCTTTGTGAAAAAGAGGGGCGGTGAGTTGAGGCCTTGCATCGATTACAGGGGTCTCAATCGCATCACGATCAAGAACGCTTACCCGATACCCTTGATTTCCGAGCTGTTCGATCACCTTAAAGGGGCCACGGTCTTTACCAAACTCGACCTGAGGGCGGCATATAACCAGGTAAGGATCAAGGCGGGCGATGAGTGGAAGACCGCGTTTAACACCAGGACCGGTCATTACGAATCCTTGGTTATGCCCTTTGGGTTGTGCAATGCGCCCGCAGTCTTTCAGGAATTCATCAACAATGTTTTCCGTGACCTGTTGCAGCAGTGTGTGGTAGTCTATTTGGATGACATCTTGGTATATTCTGAATCCATGGAGGCCCACATTCTGGATGTCAGACGAGTGTTGCAACGGTTACGAGAGAACAAGCTGTTCGGTAAGCTTGAGAAATGCGAATTTCACCGATCCCAGGTAACCTTCTTAGGTTACATCATTTCCGCTGAGGGGTTCTCCATGGATCCTGAGAAGGTTTCGGCTGTCTTACAGTGGCCCCAGCCCAGTGGTCTTCGTTCCCTGCAGCGCTTTTTGGGCTTCGCCAATTATTATCGGAAGTTCATCAGGGACTTTTCCATGCTGGCCAAGCCTCTCACGGATCTGACCAGGAAGGGCAGTAATTCCCAGGTCTGGCCGCTCGAGGCCATCCGAGCTTTTGAGGCCCTAAAGTCCGCCTTTGTGTCGGCTCCGATTCTGTCGCATCCCAACCCAGGGTTGCCCTTTGTCCTCGAGGTGGACGCGTCTGAGACGGGAGTAGGCGCCCTTCTGTCTCAGCGTAGAACACCAGAGGGTCCTCTGCTTCCTTGTGGGTTTTACTCCCGGAAACTGTCTTCCGCGGAGTGCAACTATCAGATTGGTGACAGGGAGTTATTGGCCATCGTGCAGGCCCTTAAAGAATGGAGGCACTTGCTCGAGGGTTCGGTGGTTCCGGTTCTCATCCTGACGGACCACAAGAATCTGACCTACCTTTCTGTGGCCAAGAGATTGACACCACGTCAGGCCAGATGGGCTCTGTTCTTGTCACGTTTTAATTACGTGGTCTCCTACCTACCCGGTTCCAAGAACATCAGGGCGGATGCCTTATCACGGCAGTACTCCGAGCTGTCCAGGGAGGAGTCGATTCCGACTTCGGTCATACCTCCGAATCAGATCCTGGCCGCCATTCGCACCAGCCTGACCTCTCCCCTGGGTGAGCAGATTTTGGCGGCTCAATCTGGTGCTCCCTCTGGGAGACCCAACGGCAGATGTTTTGTGCCTGAGGAGTTGCGCACTCGGTTGTTGCGAACCTACCATAACTCCAAGACCGCGGGGCATCCTGGAAAGAATCAGCTGTCCTGGGCTGTTTCACGTCTGTTCTGGTGGCCTTCCCTACGTTCCGACATCGCCGCATATGTAGCGGCATGCTCCGTTTGTGCCCAGAGTAAGTCCCCTCGGCACCTTCCGTTGGGCCTTCTGCAACCCATAGCCACCGGGGAGCGCCCATGGTCACACCTGGGGATGGATTTCATTGTGGACCTCCCTGCATCCCGAGGCCATACGGTCATTCTCATGATTGTGGATCGGTTTTCCAAAATGTGCCACTGTGTTCCTCTCAAGAAGTTACCCTCTGCACAAGAGTTGGCCACGATTTTTGCCAGGGAGGTCTTCCGGTTGCACGGTTTGCCTAAGGAGATTGTGTCGGATCGGGGGAGTCAGTTTGTGTCCAGGTTCTGGCGCGCCTTTTGCTCCCAGTTGGGGATTCATCTCTCCTTCTCCTCGGCCTACCACCCTCAGTCCAATGGGGCCGCAGAACGATCCAATCAGGCCTTGGAGCAATTCCTTCGTTGCTATGTCTCCGATCACCAAGACAATTGGGTTGACCTCCTGCCTTGGGCTGAGTTTGCCAGGAACACGGCGGTGAACTCTTCCTCTGGGACGTCTCCCTTCATGGCCAATTATGGGTTCCAACCTGCCGTGTTACCGGAGGTATTCTCTCCCCAGGATATTCCGGCTGTGGAGGATCACCTTTCCGTCCTACGTGCTTCTTGGGTACAGATCCAGAAGTCCCTTGAGGTCTCTGCGCAGCACCAGAGACTCCAGGCTGATCGCAGACGAGCGCCTGCTCCTTCCTACCAGGTCGGAGACCGTGTATGGTTGTCCACCCGCAACCTCAACCTTCGAGTGCCCACTCCCAAGCTGGCGCCTCGCTTTGTTGATCCCTTCCGAGTGCTTCGCAGGGTAAACCCGGTAGCCTATGCCCTTGCGCTTCCTCCTGGCATGCGGATCTCCAACGTGTTTCATGTCTCCCTGTTGAAGCCACTGGTGTGTAATCGTTTCACTTCCTCGGTTCCTCGGCCTCGTCCGGTCCAAGTGGGCAATCGTGAGGAATATGAGGTGAGCAATATCCTGGACTCACGCCTGGTCCGCGGTCGGTTGCAGTTTTTGGTCCATTGGCGTGGTTATGGTCCAGAGGAGCGTTCCTGGGTTCCCTCCGCAGATGTCCATGCTCCTGCCTTGCTCCGAGCCTTCCACGCACGCTTCCCTCAGAAACCGTTTTGTGCTCCGCGGAGGAGGGGCCCTTGAGGGGGAGGTACTGTCATGGTCTTACCTGCTTGCTGCTCTCCTTCGTTTGACATGTGCTGGCGGCCATCTTGGTTTCTGGGTTTCTTGTAGCCTTCCACCCTGCGGCTCCTCCTTCCCCTGGGAGGAGCTGGATGCCTAGCTCATATATATAGGAGGTCTGTGGCTTCAGTTCCTTGCTTGGTCCTCTTGTGTTCACATGCTTCTAAGACTGCTGCTGCTTCTGGTTCCTGATCCTGGCTTCGTCTGACTACCCTGCTGGTTCCTGATCCTGGCTTCGTCTGACTACCCTGCTGGTTCCTGATCCTGGCTTCGTCTGACTACCCTGCTGGTTCCTGATCCTGGCTTCGTCTGACTACCCTTCTGGTTCCTGACCTCTGGCTTCGCAAAGACTCTGCTCGGTTTCACCATCCGTTTGGACTCTTGCTTTACAGCTTTATTTTCAATAAAGCCTTCTTATTTTCACTTATCTCTTGTTGTACGTCTGGTTCATGGTTCCGTGACAGTAGTGGGCCCGGCAAGCATGTAGGTGCCTGCATTCTTTGGATACTAATAGGGGCCATTTTGGCACCATAAATGACAGAAATCAAAGCAGGCCCAGCATGCATGTGGAACCTACACTCCCTGAATTGTATGGCAGCCGACATGGCACATAACAGGTAGTATTTAGTGTTAAGAACCCGTCTTACAGAGATCGCCTTGACGTGCGGCAGACTGGCTCAAATAATTTTGTACAAAATGATTTGCCAAGCATCTCTAACTCATTAGCATAGTACATGCAATTACTATGCTATTTTGTACTTTATATTTGAATGCAGTGAGCTGTTGCATCACATGCTTTGTTTTACAGTCTTCCATACAGCGGTCCCTACGGACCGCGGCATGAAAGGGGTTAAACGGTTGACATCTGTGTGATGAGGTCAGCCATTTCAAGCAGAGTGTCAGCAATGTGCTGACACTCTACTTGCTAACCGCTCGGCCATCCTGAAAATGAGAGGGAGGGCGGGCAGATGATCGCGTGCCCTCCCTCCCTCCTGCACCCCCGGCTGCAGGGGGGGGGGGGGTAAACATAAAAAAAGGCATTTTGAAGTTTCTGATCCGTGCGGTCACGGACCGCGGGGATCAGAAATGAATTGACCTGCAGTTTGCAGTGATCGCCGATATGGGGGTTCACAGGACCCCCCTCGGCATTGACCTAGGGTGCCTGCTGATTGATTTCAGAAGGCACCCAGTTCCGATCACCGCCCGCCACGCGGCGGTGATCGGAACTACACAGGACGTACCTGTATGCCCTGTGTCCTTAAGTACCAGGACATCAGGGCGTACAGGTACGCCCTGTGTCCGTAACAAGTTAAGGTTTGTTGAGGCCTTGACATGGCAAACCATATGAAACCCCCCAAAAGACGCTTTATAAAACATCCCAAGGATTTCATCTAGGGGTATCAGGAGTATTCTGACCCCCACAGTTGCTGGGCCATGAAAATAAACATTACATTTTTCCAATTATATGTATTTTTAGCTCAAAATATTTTATTTTCAGAAGGGTTAATTGAAGAAGATAGCACCAAATAAATTGTTAGCAATTTGTTCCTGTAGCAGAATCAGGATTAGATCTGATGGTCAGCCATGTTGCATTAGGCAGACATATTGTGTTCACACCTCAGAAAGGACTTTAGCAAAGAGTTAAAGTGAGAAATAGCTTGGTTAGTGAATAATCCTGATGTACTTTGGCTAATTATTATTAAAGCGCCAGTCATTCCATGGCGCCATACATATGATAAGGGTTGCACATACATAATACAGACAATTGCACTAAGCATAAACAAGACGCGTTACAAACTGGTACAGAAGGAGAGAGGGCCTGCCCGTGAGGGCTTACAATCTACATGATAATACATGAGTTTTTAGTAATTGATTGAAATGGTTACCTTTAGAAAGTAGATAACATTTGCATTAGTGATGGAGGTTTTGACCTAGATAAATGTACATGACTAATGAAACTTAATTAGGACATTGAAATGTTTAGGACCATGTTCAATCCTTATATAATATGTCTTATACAATAGGCCCTCCTTTTTACAATCGTCGTTCACAATGATTTTTAGACTATACAAGCATGTTTCCATGGTGTCACAAACTTGATCCTACTTTCACCATAAAATCTTTAGTCCACTAGTCCATAATTAGGCAATTCATGGGAATCCCTAGATCCTTCTCACATCCCTCTCCCTTCACTAAGGGGAGTCAGATGGTGAAACTGTCATTTTACCTCACACCATAAAATATACAGTATAATTTAAGCCGCATCAGGTATCTATACAGCTGCGCTTTATGTCCATTGGTTTACATATGTGTCAAGTATAACACCTGTGTCATATGTATGTTCCACAAAGTGCCACTGGTGACAGGTCATACATTTGTTAAGCCACCAGTCACATATGGCAGCCTTTCTACCAAAATTATCTTCTACAATATCTCCCTCTAGACTGAACTGGCATAAGTCCCCGTTCCAGGATGGCTAAAAAAAAAAACAACAACTTCCTATTAGAGTGCATGCGGAGCCCCTTTTCCAAGATGGCTGAAAATAACCCCTTCTAAGTAGGATGCATACGTGGCCTCTCAGAGCACTGTCCCCCTTAATAACGGCATATCATCTCGTCTCCGACTACTGTATCCGTTCCTCATTTCCAACAGTGAGGAATGGATTCAAAATTACAAGTAGTGCTATTCAACACACAGCACTACCCTCTTACAAGATGGCTAACACCCTTCACTTTGATTAAGATGCATGCTCTATCTTGGTCATGCACTACTCAGCAGCTCCTTGTCTAGGTGATGATCCAAGGCTTCCACCACATCCCTGTATATATCACTCAGACCCTATCCTTGCCCATTGTCCTGACAAGGGCTATGAATGGCCGCTACTCGTAACCCATCAGCAGGGAGGCCAATTTAACCCTAGTCAAATCATGACTTTAGTGGTCCAAGCTCCACAATATATTTGTGCACTCTTATGGGGGACTTTCTGCTCCTTATCATCTGTATTTGGACAAATAGGATGTAATTGTGCCTAAACTATAGCTCTGTTTAGACATGCTACTACCTCCCAGGTACTAACCACCTATTAAGGGATTGGATTAAGATATCATATATACACTCACCTAAAGAATTATTAGGAACACCTGTTCTATTTCTCATTAATGCAATTATCTAGTCAACCAATCACATGGCAGTTGCTTCAATGCATTTAGGGGTGTGGTCCTGGTCAAGACAATCTCCTGAACTCCAAACTGAATGTCAGAATGGGAAAGAAAGGTGATTTAAGCAATTTTGAGCGTGGCATGGTTGTTGGTGCCAGACGGGCCGGTCTGAGTATTTTTTACAATCTGCTCAGTTACTGGGATTTTCACGCACAACCATTTCTAGGGTTTACAAAGAATGGTGTGAAAAGGGAAAAACATCCAGTATGCGGCAGTCCTGTGGGCAAAAATGCCTTGTGGATGCTAGAGGTCAGAGGAGAATGGGCCGACTGATTCAAGCTGATAGAAGAGCAATGTTGACTGAAATAACCACTTGTTACAACCGAGGTATGCAGCAAAGCATTTGTAAAGCCACAACACGCACAACCTTGAGGCGGATGGGCTACAACAGCAGAAGACTCCACCGGGTACCACTCATCTCCACTACAAATAAGAAAAAGAGGCTACAATTTGCACGAGCTCACCAAAATTGGGCTGTTGAAGACTGGAAAAATGTTGCCTGGTCTGATGAGTCTCGTTTTCTGTTGAGACATTCAAATGGTAGAGTCCGAATTTGGTGTAAACAGAATGAGAACATGTATCCATCCTCTGATGGCTACTTCCAGCAGGATAATGCACCATGTCACAAAGCTCGAATCATTTCAAATTGGTTTCTTGAACATGACAATGAGTTCACTGTACTAAAATGGCCCCCACAGTCACCAGATCTCAACCCAATAGAGCATCTTTGGGATGTGGTGGAACGGGAGCTTCGTGCCCTGGATGTGCATCCCTCAAATCTCCATCAACTGCAAGATGCTATCCTATCAATATGGGCCAACATTTCTAAAGAATGCTATCAGCACCTTGTTGAATCAATGCCACATAGAATTAAGGCAGTTCTGAAGGCAAAAGGGGGTCCAACACCGTATTAGTATGGTGTTCCTAATAATTCTTTAGGTGAGTGTACATGTACATATCTGATATATAGGCAATCCTAGTACAGTAATTACCAATAGCTGTATGCTTCACATCTAATTACATAAACCTCACTATAAGGGCTCGTTCACACGAACGTGTGATGCCCGTTGCCGTATTGCGGACCACATTTGCGGATCCGCAATACACGGGCACTGTTCCGTGGCCATTACACATCACAGAAGCGGACCCTTTAATTTCAATGGGTCCGCAAATCCGGAGATGTGGAACGGAAGAACGGAACAGAACACTACGGAAGCACTACGGAGTGCTTTCTGGGGTTCCGTTCCGTGCTTCCGCACCGCAAAAAGAGAGCAAGTTCTATCTTTTTGCGGTGCGGAAGGATCAGAGACCCATTGAAGTGAATGGGTCTGCAATCCCCATGCACCTGCCCCACGGACGGTGCCCGTGCATTACGGACCGCAATTTGTGGCCACAGCACAGGCACGGGCTTCACACGTTCGTGTGAATGAGCGCCCTAACGGATATACCCATCAGGGAATGAACTATATGATCTGGTCATTTGCTTTTTCCTTTCTCTCCATATTCTCCCGCTTGCTCTTCCTGCTGTTCTCTCCTTTCCAATCATGGTCATGAATATGATGAGTGGCATAAGAAATATTCGTTTTCACGATATTATTGCGAATTTTTCACATAATATTCACAATAATTTTGCGATTTCTAGAATTCGTGATCTCCAGTCATTATTTTAGCGATTGCGCAAATCGGCACTAATGATGCGCATATTTTTTGCGCAATACATGCAACTGCACATTTTATCAGGTCTGAGTAGATATTACTGATTTGTGCACTAAGTATTGTTGTGACATCACAGCACTATGGGCTAGATTTATCATTAGCTCAAGTCAAAATAATGGAGTGAAAAAGTTGCTAATTTTGGTGCAATTCCTAAAACTGCGCAAACATTTTCGACTTTATTGGCTCTGCGCCATGCTCGCCAGTTTTCTGAAAGTGGGCATGTTTTCTTATGTAAATGAATCTCTAGACAGATTTACTATTGCGACAATTTAAAAAGTGACAAAAAATTTCGCAATTTCACTCCAGTGAGGACCATGCTTATCTTATGCGACTTTTTAATAGAAAAACGATTAAACTGAAAGATAAACTGCTACCGCCAAACCACATTTATCACAGTACTAAAGGACTAAATCTCCCACTAGCTATCTGTATTATATATATGACTTAACTACATATCTAATGTAATGGATCCAGATGAAAGCACAGACCACAGCAATGTCACTGCTCTCTCTCTCAGAACTGCAAAAATGGCTGCTGGGGAATTTCTTATATAGTAAAGCGGTAGGCAACTTTCCTATTGGTTGCCAGGGATGTTGCTAAGCTCTGACAAAGATATTACAGACTTCTCATTGGCCCACAAGCAAGAAGGGAGGTTACTGATGAAAAAAAGAAATCTTGATTATTCACGATTATAAATATATAGCACTATATTCTACATCTTTGCGAATTCTCAAAGTGCCGATATTCGCGATAAAAATTCGCGATTAGAATATTCGCAATCAACACTAGTCATGAATCCATATACACTGCACCATTCTTCAGTCATTTTACCTCCAGATATCAATCATGTATTTTCTAATCATCTTATGAATTGCAAAACACGCTCTCAAGCAGCAACTATGCAAGTACACAGATGGTTGCGAGTGCCAAACTTATTTCCAATGCATTTAGGACAGTGCGCTGTCCATCAGGGAAACATGATGATGAACAGCGCACTGTCCTAAATGCATTGGAAAGAAGTTTGGCACTCGCAACCGTCTGTGTAGTTGCATAGTGACGTCACTAGTTGCTCCTTGAGAGCACGAGTTGCAATTCTGAACAAACGGAATCGTGCCACCGGCCAGGGCGCGATCCATAGCCTAGATACCAGACCCGTCACAGCACGAGTCCCACACTGCATTTAGAGAAAGACAGATGCCGCAGAGAAAGAAACCATCAGTAAGAATTTGGAATAGAAACTGATCGTACTACTGCAGGTATCTTTCAGCAGGGGGATCATATGTTATTTGGGGAAGGTAGTGCGCGGTATAGAGATTGGTCTGAAATTGTGTTTTGCTCATGGTTGTTTTATATTTTAGGACACAGCGATACCAATTTTTATTTTATTTTATTTTTTTCCAATAATAAAGTACAACATAATGTGAAAAAGCATATGGTTTTTTTTGTTGTTGTTACCTGGACATTTTAGTATGCAATGTCCTGATTGCTGGTATAATACTACAAGTTTAGTACACGTCAGTTTTTGCCACTGGCAGGGTGTAACTGGTTTTGGTAGTTGGCAGACCCAGATGCGATTGTTCGGCCACTGATCTTCATAGCAACCATTAGCACACCACAACTATGTTACGGCGGTGACTACAGTATGTCTAGAGAGAGGGAACTCTATCCCTCTGTCAACCACTTAGATGCCGTAGTTGCTTTTGACCAAGGCATATAAGGGGTTAAACTGGGATCTGAGCAACAGTAGCTTCGAACCTGGCAGTTGCAATAAAGTGTCAGCTATATGTCTCAGTTCCTGACCCCACGCCATCCACTTGATGTAACTGTTCATCGCACTGTCCTATATATTGTTACAATCACGATTTACACGTACACCGTTTGGCAGGAAGAGGTTAACGTGAGAATCAAGCAAAATATATAATTCTATATATGTTCCAGTGAAGCAGCCCCCCTTCCTCTAGTCCAGGAATGGGCAAACTGCGGCTCTCCAGCTGTTGTAAAACTACAACTCCTAGTAAGCCTAGTCTGCCTACAGCTATCAGCCTACAGCAGGGCATGATGGGATTTGTAGTTTTACAACAGCTGGAGAGCCGCAGTTTTCCGATCCCTGCTCTAGTCTATCCGGTGTCCAGATGTAAGGCAACTGACTGCAGAAGTCCCCTCCTCCGGTAACAGCGAACATTAGGTACTGCCACTCTTGGCTAAGTTCTGGTTGCTCAGATCCCCAAGTTCAAGAATTAACTGTTCAATTGCTGAGGGGTGAGGAGGACGTTTAGAAAGTTTATATCCTGTTCACTTTTATTGTCAATTACTTGGTTTAGTGTTCTCATAAGATCCTAATCTTAACATTTGCCTTTTTGGCCTAGCTCTGTCTGGGAAAATACCTCATAAACTGATATAATCATTAGATAGTAAATGCCAGATGCTCAATAACAGAATATTTATTAGACTGTTTTATTGCACAAACTATGCATTATTCTGAATCAGAGAAACAGCAACATTCTCCCTTTCCCTCGGAGCTTGTCACACAGAACCCAGTTAGGAATAGGTGACCAAGACAAAATGCAAATATGACCAATTTTCAAATTTACGCCTGAAGAAAAAAGGATGGTACCATGACAGTCAGTACTAAAAGGGTTTATCACTTTCATTAAGGGAAACATAATGAGAGTCTTGCAGGTATAATTATCGTTTACTGGCTAACAAAATTAGAAGCAATGATGATATAGGGCAAGTTTTCCAGATAACAGCCTGTGTTCACATCACATTTTTGTCCTACGTTTAACATATAGACAGGACGTATATATTAAACGGACGCCTCAGACGAGTGCTATACAGTTGTATCCGTCACCACAGGGTTCATTGTTAAAAATAAAAAAAGTTATCCGTTAATGTATATGTTTTTTTTGCAGGACACTGCAGCATGGAAGAGAGTAGTGTTCTATTCTTTTGCATCCTTTTTTTTCACAAATATATGTTAAACATGGGACAAAAACCACGAGCAAGCAGACGACTGTCCCCAATCGTCCCCATACAGAGTCATTGCTTGCCAGCAGCAGAGTGCTGTTTAGACAGCACAATCTGCTGCCAGCAAACGATGATTTAGGTGTCCGCATCAATAACACCATAACCTGATGAACGAGTTTTGCTGGTTTATCGGGTAATTGGCGGCACCTTTACTGAAGTGTGATAATCTGCCTGAAAAGGGCAGTCTAAAGGGGCCTTTAGTAATTGTTATACAGATCTGGAGAGACCTGTATGGAGGAGTGGCCCAAAATCCCTGTTGCAGTGTGTGCAAACTGGTCAAGAACTATAGGAAACGTCTGACCTCTGTAATTGCAAACAAAGGTTTCTGTACCAAATATTAAATGGGTTGTCCGGGTTCAGAGCTGAACCCGGACATACAGGCAGCCCCCCTGATGTTAGCATCTGAGCATCTCATGCTCTGATGCGCTCCCTTGCCCTGGGCAAGGGCTCTTTTGTTTACAATAACACACTGCCGGGCGGAAGCTTCCGCCCGACAGTGTGTTCGGTAACGTCACCAGCTCTGATGGACGTGCTTTAGACCTGCCCTAGCTGCTTTACTGGCTAGGGCAGCGCTAAAGCCCGCCCATCAGTGCCGGTGATGTCACCAGGCTTCCTGGCAGCCCCACGGAGAGCCTGGTACATCACCGGAACTCTGGAAAATCCTTTGCCCTGCACAATTTAGCGCAGTGCAAAGGAGAGCATTGGAGCATGAACTGCTCTGATGCTCAAGTCAGGGGGGCTGCATGGGTGAAAATGGAGGTATGTCCGGGTTCAGCTCTGAACCCAGACAACCCCTTTAAGTTCTGTTTTTCTACTGTATCAAATGCTTATTTCATGCAATAGGAGATAAAAGAGAGATAGGAGGCAGCGCCTCATGTGTGGTATTGTCTCGTAATAGGTGCAAGAGATAGATAAAAAACTCTTACCAGAAGATGTTGTGAAGAGTCACAACACCTATATGAAGCTTGTGCTGATTTTCCCGATCAGCGTGCGGGGTGCCTGCGCTGCTGCCTAGGTTCCAGCCCCGTGCCTTGGAGGCATTCGTCGGGGAGAAGTAAGTTGCAGAAGAAGAAAGAAGATGAACCTTTGGATGGCGCTGTCAGCAGGAGTCGGAAGCAGGTAGGTATTGGTAACAATACTTTTTTATTTTCAGTCAACGCGTTTCAGGGGCGGAGAGATCTCCGCCCCTGAAACGCGTTGACTGAAAAATAAAAAAGTATTGTTACCAATACCTACCTGCTTCCGACTCCTGCTGACAGCGCCATCCAAAGGTTCATCTTCTTTCTTCTTCTGCAACTTATTTCATGCAATAAACAGATATACACTGCGTGCAGAATTATTAGGCAAATGTGTATTTTGACCACATCATCCTCTTTATGCATGTTGTCTTACTCCAAGCTGTATAGGCTCGAAAGCCTACTACCAATTAAGCATATTAGGTGATGTGCATCTCTGTAATGAGAAGGGGTGTGGTCTAATGACATCAACACCCTATATTAGGTGTGCATAATTTTTAGGCAACTTCCTTTCCTTTGGCAAAATGGGTCAAAAGAAGGACTTGACAGGCTCAGAAAAGTCAAAAATAGTGAGATATCTTGCAGAGGGATGCAGCACTCTTAAAATTGCAAAGCTTCTGAAGCGTGATCATCGAACAATCAAGCGTTTCATTCAAAATAGTCAACAGGGTCGCAAGAAGCGTGTGGAAAAACCAAGGCGCAAAATAACTGCCCATGAACTGAGAAAAGTCAAGCGTGCAGCTGCCAAGATGCCACTTGCCACCAGTTTGGCCATATTTCAGAGCTGCAACATCACTGGAGTGCCCAAAAGCACAAGGTGTGCAATACTCAGAGACATGGCCAAGGTAAGAAAGGCTGAAAGACGACCACCACTGAACAAGACACACAAGCTGAAACGTCAAGACTGGGCCAAGAAATTTCTCAAGACTGATTTTTCTAAGGTTTTATGGACTGATGAAATGAGAATGAGTCTTGATGGGCCAGATGGATGGGCCCGTGGCTGGATTGGTAAAGGGCAGAGAGCTCCAGTCCGACTCAGACGCCAGCAAGGTGGAGGTGGAGTACTGGTTTGGGCTGGTATCATCAAAGATGAGCTTGTGGGGCCTTTTCGGGTTGAGGATGGAGTCAAGCTCAACTCCCAGTCCTACTGCCAGTTTCTGGAAGACACCTTCTTCAAGCAGTGGTACAGGAAGAAGTCTGCATCCTTCAAGAAAAACATGATTTTCATGCAGGACAATGTTCCATCACACGCGTCCAAGTACTCCACAGCGTGGCTGGCAAGAAAGGGTATAAAAGAAGAAAATCTAATGACATGGCCTCCTTGTTCACCTGATCTGAACCCCATTGAGAACCTGTGGTCCATCATCAAATGTGAGATTTACAAGGAGGGAAAACAGTACACCTCTCTGAACAGTGTCTGGGAGGCTGTGGTTGCTGCTGCACGCAATGTTGATGGTGAACAGATCAAAACACTGACAGAATCCATGGATGGCAGGCTTTTGAGTGTCCTTGCAAAGAAAGGTGGCTATATTGGTCACTGATTTGTTTTTGTTTTGTTTTTGAATGTCAGAAATGTATATTTGTGAATGTTGAGATGTTATATTGGTTTCACTGGTAAAAATAAATAATTGAAATGGGTATATATTTATTTTTTGTTAAGTTGCCTAATAATTATGCACAGTAATAGTCACCTGCACACACAGATATTCCCCTAAAATAGCTAAAACTAAAAACAAACTAAAAACTACTTCCAAAAATATTCAGCTTTGATATTAATGAGTTTTTTGGGTTCATTGAGAACATGGTTGTTGTTCAATAATAAAATTAATCCTCAAAAATACAACTTGCCTAATAATTCTGCACTCCCTGTAAAAAAAAAATAATCATACAATGTGATTTTCTGGAATTTTTTTTTAGATTCTGTCTCTCACAAGTGTACCTACGATAAAAATTACAGACCTCTCCATTCTTTGTAGGTAGGAAAACTTGCTAAATCACCAGTGTATCCAATACTTATTTTCCCCACTGTATATGACAATGTGAAAACAACACAGCATTTATAAATTATATTATATTACTGCGCCCGCACGGAATCTGGACCCATTGATTTCAATGGGGCTGTGTACATGTGCCTTGGTTTTCACGCATCACTTGTGCGTTTTGTGAAAATCGCAGCATGTTCTATATTCAGCGATTTTCGCGCATTGCTGGCCCCATAGAAGTGAACGGGTGCGGATGCAATGCGTTTTTTTCATGGATGGTTGCTAAGAGATGTTGTTTGTATACCTTCAGTTTTTTTTCACGCGCAAGCAAAATTCAAAAAATCGTATTGCACCCGTGCGATAAAAACTGAGCAACTGAACGCGATCGCATACAAAACTGAATGACTTTGTTTGCGAAATCGCGCATTTTTCACTAAATGCATTCGCAACGCATCCGGACCTAATCCGCACTGCTCGTTGGCCTTAGATGGGGTGGTCAATGACAGCCCGAGGCTCTACAAGGGCCTTCTAGCTATCGAAACCTTTGAGGCCCAGCCCCAGGCTGGGTCTCATAGGTGAACTGTCAGTGCAATACTGACAGTTACAATGCATTACAATACAGCATGTATTGTAAAATTGTTCAGACCATCAAAACATGATATCGTCTTGTGCGAGAAAAAAAAAAATATCCCTTTCTCCTCATCAGGCCGGTTACTAGTCGTGAAAACGTCACCTTAAAACAGCAAAATCATTGCCAGAAAAAATAAAATAAAATTATGGCTCTCAGAAAATGGCAACAAAATTTGAAAAAAAAATTGGAGGAACAAAAAAACTAGAAAAAATTGGGATATCTGTAATCATACTGACTAGAAGAGTAATATTAACATGTCATAGGTCACAATAACAAAACCCAAAATGCAATGGCGAAACTGCCTTTTCTTTATCCTGCTTTCCAAAAAGCAGTATGTACCCCAAAACTAGTGGTACCCTAGAGACTGTGCAAAAGCATTGATCAACCAATCAAAATCTGCACTGCAAAAGCCAAAAGGCTGTCCTTCCCTTCTGAACCCTGCAGCATACCCAAAGATGTCCACATTGGTGCCATTTCCATACCCAGCAGAACCCAACTAAGGGGCATGGTGTAATTGCACAAGATGAACACAACATACATGGTACTGAAATGCTGCATCAGTGGAAAAAATGCAAATTTTCATTTTGCAAAGCCCACTACTCATTAATTTCTGCAAAATACTAATGGTAAAGAGCTTAAGGAATGTACGTTAGTTTCCAAAATGAGATCACGTTTTAAGGGTTTCCACTGTACAGGTACCTGAGGGGCACTGCAAATATGACGTAGGGGCTGAAAACTATTCCAGCAAAATCTGCACTCTAAAAAACTGTGATCCTTCTCTTCTGAACCCTGCCGAGTGCCCATACAGCAGCTTACATTCACATTTATTGCATTTCTGCCCCAAGTAGAATCTGCCTATAAGGCCTCATGTACATGACCGTTGTTTGGGTCCGCATCCGTACACGTACATCAAGGAAATCCAAAGTGGTTTCTCCGAAGTTTTCATTATGCTGATTTAAAAACTGGACAAATTCCTCACACGTCTGCCGCGAGCCTTGCCATACCATAAAGACATCATCCACGTAGCGCAAAAAGAGCTTAATATGCTGCAAGAATGGATTTGAGGTGGAACAGACATAGCGGTCTTCAAAGACTGCCAAGTATAGATTGGCGAATGTGCAAGACACAGGTGTGCCCATGGCCGTACCATAGATCTGCCTGTACCAGCACCCCCCAAAAGTAACTGTGGACCCTCAGATAGCAGAGCATCACCCGACTGGGTCTCACAGTTTATCGTCCCGCACCTGTGTCCTGATACATTATTAGCAGTGCCGCCTCATATCTCTTCGTATGCTGTATTCATTTGGTTCCTTCAACTTGGGAGGCAGAGCACGCTATATCACAGTCTGCACGGGCTTAAAAAGACGGGATGGCCACTGAAGAGGAGATACCCAGTCTGAACATGGGCAGAGAAGGGGCGGACGCGTTTTTCACTGAGTGCAACTCCCGAGACACACTACAATCATTGAGCATTAAGACTCTGGAAATGCGTGTCAACAATCTTGCTTATAAAGAGGTCCAACTGTTTTGGACAGTAAATTCACTCACATTATACAACATGAGTGGCAGAGTTCCTAGAGGACTCAGGATTTATAAGGAGCTCCTCCAATATGAGGAGGATGAAACATTTGCAGCGGAGTGGAAAAATCTACACATGAACTTCTCCTCCCAAATACTAGCCTTGGTACTAAAACGGGAAGAACAGGAGTACAATAAAATCAGTGAAGACCTTAAAAATTCAAAAAGTGCACTTGCATCAAGATTGACTGAAAATCAAATGGCCACCTTTGAAAAAAGACTTAATAAGAAACTAGTCATTACACAGAGTGACATTAAGGAAAGGAAAAAAGATAAATTTCTAAGAGACAAATGCGACTATGATAGTGGAAAAATATTTGACTGGAACAAAAGGAAACAAAGAAGAAGACGTCCGCAGAGGAAAATTAGAAGTGATTATTGGACAACTGATAGTGATTCTAGTATGTCTGACGATACTAATAATACCCGAAGCACAACAGAGAATGAACCCCCTTTAGACGCAGCACAAGAAGGGGAAGGAAAGGGAGAAAGAAGACCAGCAAGGAAATCAGCGCACAACAGGAAACAGGTGTCATGGCGTCAATGACACCATCTCCAAAGAATGTATCTGAAGATAATCTTGTAATCAATCTGACTAAACTTCAATTGACACCTCCTTGCATTAGTGCCCTCAATAAAGGGCTCGGTTTCAGTCTGGTGGAAAACTTCAATCCAGTGATATTTGAAATAGATCTATTCAGAGCTATACGCAAATTACAACTGCATAAAATGTATAGTAGTTCCCAACATATACTAGGGTCCAAGAGAGAGGGGGAAATTCCGGCCCACACGAATGTGTTGGGGTTTAAATTGGACGAAACCTATGATGAAACAGAAATTGCCTGCCTAGAATTCCTAGCTGACACAGAATTAAGTGGTCTCCCCGCCCCCACTGCAGAAGCAGGTCGCTTTGAGGGAGGCATAAAATCGACATACTTCCCCCTTGCCTGCCAGGAGTAGCATTGACATTTTTCATAAACAAATATTAAGAGATGTGAAGGCCTTAGTATACCCAAGAGCAGAGAATAATACCACTAAGGAGGAATCGTCTGCCATTAAATGGCTAGCTAACAGAGATGATGTCATAGTGAAACCGGCAGACAAGGGGGGCAATGTCGTCCTCCTTACCAAGGAGTATTACCTACAAGAAGCATATAGACAGCTGGGAGACACCTCTGTTTATTTAAAGTTAGGGAATGATCCCACCTCGGCCATCAAAGCACAACTCTGTGAATTGCTGACACGCTACATTGAGGTCGATCGTGGATCGGCTTGTACCACCATTCCCCAAAAAACCTACATGGTACTTTATACCTAAAATTCACAAATCACTGACCCAAATCCCTGGCCGCCCTATTGTGGCGGGGATAGGGTCAATGACTGAACCATTGTCTAAATACCTGGACTGGCTTTTGAGACCGCTCTTGTCTCATGCCCCTACATATTTGCGAGACACCAATGCCTTCCTAAAAGGATTTCCAGTGGCAGGAAGATTTTAACTTGGTGTCCCTTGATGTGGAAAGCCTCTACACCCGTATACCACACGGGGAGGGTGTACAGGCAGTCATCAAGGTGTTGAGCAAAACTGACAAGAGCGCCATCTATTGCACCTTTGTCCAGGAAGCACCCAATTTTGTACTCAGTAACAACGTGTTTACTTTTGGGGGGTGCTGGTACAGGCAGATCTATGGTACGGCCATGGGCACACCTGTGTCTTGCACATTCGCCAATCTATACTTGGCAGTCTTTGAAGACCGCTATGTCTGTTCCACCTCATATCCATTCTTCCAGCATATTAAGCTCTTTTTGCGATACGTGGATGATGTCTTTATGGTATGGCAAGGCTCGCGGCAGATGTGTGAGGAATTTGTCCAGTTTCTAAATCAGCATAATGAAATGAATATGAAATTCACACTAAACTTCGGAGAAACCACTTTGGGTTTCCTCGATGTACGTGTAACTATTGACGAGGGCACCTTTGTCACCACCAGCTTCCGTAAACCCACGGCCACAAATTCACTACTTCATTATGACAGTTACCATCCACGTAGCGTAAAAAGAGCAGTCCCCTTTGGACAATTTGTGCGCTTGAAACACATTAACAGCACAGAAGCAGGGTACACTATGCAGGCCCAGGAATTGAAGGAGAGACTCCTACACAGAGGATACCCGGAATCAGAATTAAATGCAGCAGTAGAGAGAGCAAGTGTAATGACCGGCGACATGCACAGGGAGGGAAAAGGGAAAGCCCTGCCCAAGGGAGAGGGAAAGGTGGTGACCCCTGACTCACCTTGCGGCTGGCACCTGACTGCCCTGACGTCCCTAGACGGGTTCCTCACCCGTGCGGCGATCACGTGCCTAAACCCTGGCTTTCCCTAAAATGAGCCCTAGATAGTGAACGGGCCGGTGGGATCGCTAGTCCGCACCACTGACACTAGGAGGGAAACACCAGGGAGAGGACAGACAATACAGACAAACACATACACCCAGGTGGGCGTCCACAGCAGACCACAAAAGGTCCAACAGGGATCCGGAGGGTAGCGTTCTGGACCAACAACCAGAGAACGCAGCAACACAGCTCCAGAGGGTCAGAATAGATGTCCAGGCAGGAAGCTCTATATCTGGCAACCAGAGAAGTGTGAGAGGGGAATATAAGGAGGTTGGGAGTGCTGGACAAGGAACAGCTGAGAAGGAGCTACGGATCCCTGAGTGAGCCAAAAGGGTTTGCAAAGCAAACCCAGAAAGCTACCATAAGGAAACAGCCCTATCTTACATAGAGCGCACAGCCAACCGCTGCGACTTCCTGACCCCGGGTATAACGGAGTCAGGCGTGGTTCTAGACACCCTCGTGACAGCAAGTCAATTCACACAGAGTGAACTACTAAAAAGGAAGAAAAACATTTCTAAAAAAAGTGCCACAAATAGGTTCGCATTTGCCTTTAAGTATAGCCCCCTAGCAGACACCATAAAACAAGTTGTACTTAAAAATTGGGACATCCTCAATAATGAAGAGGGGCTCCAAGATTTAACATGCAACAAACCTCTTATCACCTTCAAAAGGTGCCATACGATTAAAGACAAGTTGGTGAGGAGCAGACTTAAGGAGTACAAGGCCAGTAATTGGCTCACTGAACGTATACCAATAGGGAGCTATAAATGTGGAGATTGCTCTTTTTGTCAATATGTTTTACAGGGCAAATATTTTTTCTTTGCAGGCATTAGGCATAGAGTTAAACAATTTACTACATGTAGAACAAAATACGTGGTATACATGGTTTTATGCTCCTGTGGATCCTTCTACATAGGGAAGACGATCCGCCCTATGTATGAGAGATTCAGGGAGCATGTTAATTCAGTGAAGTCAGGAAAAGGTTGTCCCAGACTTATTGACCACATTCGTACTAAACATGACTACAATACTAAATGCCTAAAATTCGCTGCCCTTGAACATGTACCTGCCCCGGCACTAGGTAGAGATAGGGACCGCCTCCTTTTTCAAAAGGAGGCGGAGTGGATTATACGCACCGCTGCTATGGGTCCATTGGGACTAAACGATCGAAACGATCTTAGTGTTTGTCTATACAGATAGAGGACCACGCACACGATACAGGCACATTTTAGTTGTCAGGGAAAGTTATGTTTCTACCCTCCCTGTTTCTGTAGTAGGCGGGATGTATATGTTTTTAGCGTCCCTGGTTGCCGTGGCAATGTGGACGCATTTAAATGAGCGTATGGGTAGCGCAACTTTGTCAGAGGCCAGAAGAAGCGCAAAATGGCCGTCGCCAGCTGATCACTCAGCGTCCTACGCACTGTCCGCCCCAGCCCTCTGTAACTTCGACCTTCATTAATAATAAAAATGAATTTTACTGCAAAGTGGTGAGTGCCGCTATCATTTATTCCTTCTTCTTGGATTATTGTATGCTTTACTGTGGACCCTCAGATAGCAGAGCACCACTATACATTGCATCACCCGACTGGGTCTCACAGTTCATCATCCCGCACCTGTGTCCTGATACATTATTAGCAGTGCCGCCTCATATCTCTTCGTATGCTGTATGTATTATGTACTCTGACTGTCATCTTGGAAGTGATTATAATTACAAGTACTTGCTTCATTCACTTGAATGGCACAATTATTTGTAAATACACTGCGCCACTGCTGCAAGGAAGATGACGCGTAGTGTAATGAAGAGGAAGCAGCGTTCACATAGAGCGCCACCTCCTCTTCAAACAGCTGATTGGTAGGGGTGCCAGGTATTGCACACGCTCCGATTTGATAGAATAGGTCATCAATATAACAGCCCTGCACAACCCTTTAAGCTGCATTCACACAGTCAGTATTTGATCAGTGATTGTAAAAAAAAGTAGAGATGAGCGAAAACAGTCGATTCGCATAAAACTTCATTCTAATACTGTACGGAGCAGGAGCTCCGTACAGTATTAGAATGTATTAGCTCCGATAAGACGAATAAGCAATAACTTCATAAATTCGTTTGAACTGTAAAAAAAAAAACATTTCCCGAACTCTGGTTCGGTTCCAAGTGGTACCGTACAGTATTAGAATGAAGTTTTATGCGAATCGACTGTTTTCGCTCATCTCTACTTATGACCCACTCTGTTTTTTTACAGTATAAATCAATTTTTAAAGTTATTATGCGAAGTCTCACGAGACTTCGTGAAGTAATAACTTCGGCTCCTAGGAGCCAATACATTCTAATACTGGACAGGGCACTCGCTCCGTACAGTATTGAAACAAAGTTTTAAGCAAATCGACTTTGGATGTTTCATCCGAAGTAGATTCGCTTATCTCTAGCAGCTATCGACTATTTTTGTAATCGAGTATTCTATCGATTAATCCAACGATTAATCGAGTACTGTAATAAATTATTAAAAGAGCATTTTTCTTTATAAAAACTGATCAGCCCCCCGTGCCATCACCTGCCCCACCAGTGCCACCATCTGTCCTGTCCCCCCCCCCCCCCCCCAGTGCCACCACCTGTCTCCAGTGAAATAAATACTTACCTCTCCTGTCGGGGCCCTGCTCCACAGCTCATCCTCTTCTCTGCGCACTGCACTGTCGTCCTGACGTCACACAGCGTCAGGTCATTGTGCGCATAAGCGTGCACTATGTTCTGACGATGTGTCAGGAGGAAAGTGCAGTGCGTTGCGGGCAGGCGGGTGACCACGGAGTGGTGAGTAATAGCAAGTGCTTTAGTCACGCTCCGTGGTCACATGACACAAACAAATCCTCGATGCAAAAAATTTGCATCGAGGATTTTTTAGTGGCAAATTACACGATTCAATCGAGTAATCGCTTTAGCCCTATATGAGGAATTATGGGAGTACTGTTCAGTAGATCCGAGATCGGGCAGGAACCCACAGCATCATAAATCAATATAATGCAGTTACTGTAGTTTGTGTCACAGGAGCAGTGCTCAGCCTAGGAAATACTGCTCTCAGAGTGTGTTTTATGGACTATATACACTCGTGTGAAACTGGCCATATTCTGCCAAGCACTGGTCCAGCAAGTGCCCAGGAGGCGGTGCTTCACTGTGAGGCGCACTCTGCTCTCTGCAATGAGCTGCTTCACAGCCCTTCATCTCTACACAGAGTGACAGATTAAGAAGTCTCCTGACTGGATGCTACTGCTGTCACTCAAAGCAAAGGGAAAGGGGTTGTGATGCAGTTCCAAATGGAGAGCATTTCACAATGAAGCATTGCTCCAGTACTTTCAAGAGAAGCGCCAAGCAGGATAAAAGTTCATATACAACTACTCCTGATAACAAAAGCTTCACAAAAGGTATGTTTTTTCCTGGTCTGTTTGGACACCACCTTTGCATATATGCACATATATGAACCATATCACTACTGGCCAGAGCCCGGCTTTTTACGTCAGTCTTTTACTCCCCATTTTCTCTGGCTTTGCTGCCAGAAGATGCACCTTCTCATAAGTTAGGCGTACCTTCCGGCAGTCCATGCGCCTAGCAGAAAAACTAAACCAGCCCCTGGTTGGAGTAGTTTTTTGCCAATATTTTTTTAAATGTAAGTAAATATGTTGAGGCCTAGGTCCTGGCCAAAGCCTCTGGCACACCCCCGCCATACCCTTGACACTCCTATGTGTCAAATACAGTGCAAAAATGCCCCTGCGACAAAAAGTCAAAAAAAGCGGGTCGTACGACATTTTTACACCAAAAACATGTGTAAAAATGTTCGGAAATGACTAGGGATGAACGAAGTTGTGTTCTCAAGATCAGCGTACAAGGTTCAGGTTATCTAATAATTCCATTATGGATTCCGGGTACCACGGACCATAAGTTATGGTTTGTGGTATTGGAATCCATGACGGAATTCTTAGATAACCCGAACCTTGTACGCCGATCTTGAAACACAAGTTTGCTCATCCCTAGAAATAACCCTCAAGAACAAAGTTTTCAAGCATCAGGAAACATCAAAGAAGTTCCACTGTATTGTTCAATGGTGGCAACTTATACAGGGTGCAATATGTTATACAGTACTATCGCAGACATGCTGGGAGAGACAGTACGCCATATAGCACAGTGCTCACATTGTAATAATTGTCCCTATGTGAACATGGCGAAAATGAGAAAATCTTAGAACAAAATCATTGAACAAATAAAAAGTTGCTTTATTTGCAAGTACTTCCAGGTCTTGCACAACTCATGGTAACATGCTGTGGCAGTGAAATGTATTAGATTTTTTCTTAGTCTTCACCATATGTACTTCCTTACTCTTTTCAATAACACTATGAGCCAGTCTGCCAACAATCCATTCATTTCCGTCAACTGCACATTTACATAATCTGCTCACCTCAGAAGTTAGAAAAAAGAAAGAACCACTTACCTAATAAAAATTTGCAGCCTTCCCTGTATTGGTTGCACGTTCATTACAAGCCAGCGTTAAAGCCAAATTAGCTGAAACATTTTACCTTCTGCTTGTGCATTTAGAACTTGCTACAAGGTGGAAATCCACGCCTAAAATGAGAAAATAGATCCTCCCAACTGTTGAGAGTCTGGGAGCAGACAATCACGTGGTTCAATTATTCAGCAGCTAACAACATCCTGTTACCACTTGCACAGTGTGCATTAGTTAAAGGTACAGCAGCTGCAGGCACACAAGATGTCCAGGAGAGAAAGAGCCAGGCAGCGTAACTGAGATCTTCCTTAATCAATTTACAGCGCTGTCAATGAGCACAGCTAAAAATAATTCTCCTTACGTACAACAGTGAAGGCTTGAATTTTAAATACATTTTAGCATAAGAAAGCACACAAAAGGGCAGATATGCCAATATTTCCACAAAGTGCTATACATATTGTGGGGTTTGGATCTAAAAGACAGGATTAGCGGACGCAGTATAGAGGCAACAAGTTCTTTGGATCAAACAGTTCAATACTTCACTCACACTTTAGGCAAGTGACAAAACAAGCAGTCATATACAAGCAAAAAGTCACCTTGTGTTGGTGGAAATTCACACTATGCGGTAACTCTGCCCCTAAGAGTCCCTGAGCATAGCAGCACTAACCTGTTTTTACGCCAAACAGGTAGCAAGCCTTCATCCAGACACAAGGCTCCAAGATCCCAACACAGAGACCTCACTTCTGAGCCCAGCTGCCTATTTAAGGACAGCCAGGTGCTGCCAAAACCCGGACCGGCACTTAAAATCCGGTCCGGTATTTGACCTCACCTGGCTGTAAATCAGCCCAACAGCACATGCTGGGAGAAAAATACCTATTTTCCCAGACCAAACCTCTCACTGTGTCACATACCACCCCTTCCCCTTTGTTCAACCCTGAGGAGGTGAACACACGCTAGACAGTGTACCTGGGACAGGGCATCCACATTTCCCTGTAACCGGCCTGCCCTGTGTTCCACCTATAAGGGTCAGCCCCTAGAAACACCAAGTTACATTGCTAGTGATTAGGTTTCACACAGGCTGTGATGCCTTCCTCCAGCCACAAGAGGCCGCTGTGTAAGAGTGAAATGAAGTTGTTGGTTCTAGAGGATGTAGGAGAAGTGCAAGTTCCCGGGCTTAAAGATCTGGAGTGCGGTGTCCTTGCTGATGTGGGACAGATCAACAGAGACTGTGAAGTATGTCCGAGAGGAGTGATATCGTTCAATCCAGAGATCAGTTACAGGACGGG